>NC_064629.1:350284576-350591944 GCF_023864275.1 Schistocerca cancellata | reverse complement strand
CTCTGCCGATAGAGGGCTATGAACTGTACCGTGTAACATGGTGTTGCGTAACGTAATTATGTGCTATAACCGAGTTCCGAACTCGAAAAGTTCGTCCACACGTGGAGCACACTCTCTCCTACAGTATAACAATGCCAGACCGCACGCGAGCGCTGCGTCATCTGCAACTATCCGACACCTTGGGTTCACTGTCATCGATCATTCGCCATACAGTCCTGATTTGGCCTAATCCGATTTTCATGTTTCCAGAACTTAAAGAACACCTTCGAGGACATTACTTTGATAGTAGTGAACCGGTACAAGCAGAGGTGAGGATGTGCTCCATCGACAAAGTCAAATTGATACTTCTCGTGTTGAGAAATAAGAAGCGATACGTTTAAGGGACCTGTCCTAAAAGAACAGACACCATGCGTTCATGTAATTGATTTGCCTCGATGGGCAACGAATCTACAACTTTCAGTGCAGATGCACATTCAAGTTCGGCCTCTAGCAGGAAGCTAAAATGGGCGAGCATGGATGACACGGAGCCGGCCGAAGTGGCCGTGCGGTTAAAGGCGCTGCAGTCTGGAACCGCAAGACCGCTACGGTCGCAGGTTCGAATCCTGCCTGGGGCATGGATGTTTGTGATGTCCTTAGGTTAGTTAGGTTTAACTAGTTCTAAGTTCTAGGGGACTAATGACCTCAGCAGTTGAGTTCCATAGCGCTCAGAGCCATTTGAACCATTGATGACACGGATGAGGACAGCAAATCAGTGGTGCTAAGTGGGAGAGTGTGTCAGCCAGAGATTGTGGCTAGACACTCCGTGCATTTGAGATCAACGCTGTGTCTGGTTGGCGCAGTGGTTAACGCACCTACCAAGGAAACAGGGAACCCCTGGGTGCAATCCCGCACTGGCGTACGTTTTCACTCCTCGCTACTGATTCCACATAAAGTCCCAATGCAGCTGATATCATTACTACCTTCCCTTTCCTTTCTTTCAGCCATGTCCGGAAACATCAGACAGCACGCATTCATGTAACAT
Organism: Schistocerca cancellata; assembly: GCF_023864275.1. NCBI lineage: Eukaryota > Metazoa > Arthropoda > Insecta > Orthoptera > Acrididae > Schistocerca > Schistocerca cancellata. Next base: position 350,590,923 of record NC_064629.1, on the reverse strand, counting down.
GTAAATTTATCCACATTTCGGAAGATGTGACATTCATTGCGTCAAGTGAAAACGTTGACCGAGTCAGTCCGCATTCCTTAGGATCGTCCAAGGGCAATACTTTCCTGAACACAGCATCATCGTTAGTGAACAGTTTTATAGTGGTGTTGATCCTATTTAACAAACTGCCTGTAGATGGAGTCCCTCCTAAGAGACATTAGGCCATTTTATCTGATGTTTCGGCAGATATTTACAAATTGGTGTTCGCAGTCTGTAAATGAAGTCAGCCCAAACGTATTCTGCTCTACACGTCTTTCCCGCGATGCCCAGTGTCGACAGCAAACGTTGGTTTCTTTGCCGTTACAAACAAAGTAATGTTTAAAGCGGAATTTTACGTGCACATTCGAGAGAGCGGTTTCAGGTTTGTCTAGTTCAATAATTGTTCCTGTTGTTGTTCTGGTCTTCTGTCCGAAGACTGGTATGATGCAGCTTCCATGATACTTTATCCTACGCTAACCTCTTCATCTCCGAATAACTACTTCAACTTACATCGTTATAATCTTGCTTACTGTATTCCTCTCTTGGTCTCGCTCCACAGATTTTAGACCCCACATTTCCCTCCAATATTAAACTGGTGACCCGTTCATGTCTCAGAAGATGTCCTATCGACCGATCCCTTCTTTTAGTTTAGTTGTGCCACAAATGTCTTTTCTCCACAATCTTGTTCAGTATCTATTGATTATTTACACGATCTAACCAATTAATCTTCAGCATTCATCTGTAACACCACATTTCGAAAGCTTCTGTGCTCCTCTTGTCTGAACTTGTTATCATCTACGTTTCACTTCGATACTAGTCTACACTCCAGAAAAACATCTTTAGAAAAGACTTCCTAACACTTAAATCTGTATTCGAGATTAACAAATTTTTCTTCTTCAGAACGGCTTTATTAACATATATTTACAGGAACAGTAAAACACGAACAATAAGAATTAGTCCAGCAGCAACAATACAGACCTGTCCCGTGCTGACTGCAGCGCTGCTCAGTCGCTGCTGGAATATTGCTTATTCTTCCTGTGTCTCTGTGAATATATATATTTACAACAAAAATTATGCTAGATAGCTTTTGGACCGCTCTATCGAATGGGGACGTAAAATTGTACTCTGAAAATCATTTTCTTTGTTACGGCAAACAATCTAAGGCGTTCGTTGACATTGGGCGTTATGCAAAAGATGTGATGAGCAGTACCCGTTTGAGCTGGCTCCAACTACACACTGCAAAAGCGAAATTGCAAATGCCTGTGGAAATATCAGAGAAAATACTCCGGACAACTCTCAGACGGGACATGCTGTATATATTAAAAAAAAAACATCATGGGTCCTATTTTCCTTGCTTGGTGCACAGCCGGCGTTGCTTTCGTTTCTGTAGAACGTTGACTGTCCAGTTTAGCGTACTTGTTTCGATTACTCAGTATTCCTCCAGCCAGGCACATGTTTGCGAAGATACTCTGTATGATCTGTCTTCGTTATTAGTCGACGGCATCTTAGAGGGTCTGGAGCCTTATGGGACTCCGGGGAGATGGAGTCTACCTGTTCACATCCATTTGTTGCCTTGTTTTCTGTAACTAAATTTGATAGATTTTCAGTGCCAATAGTGCTAATACAGATATTGCTCGTTTCAGAGACTGTGCGGCCGTCAAAATTCCTGATTTCCCTCTGCTGTCTTCAGTTTCGACACTAGACGAAAACCAGAACACAGTGGATAGTAGGTTTAAGCTGGTTCATTGGCATTACGTATGGCAAGAACCTCCTAAAATTTTCTGATAAACCTTTCGCCAGGATTTAACTGTGGACATTATTATAGGCTTCGCGTATGGCGCTGCTGTTAACTTTTCTCTGGCAACATCCCTCAAATCTCTCTTATATCGGGAGTGCAGTAGCCTCTGTTTCCGCATTATTCTACAAATGCCACCATTAAACCAGTGCAGGTCTTTCTACATCTACATCTACATCTACATCTACATCTACATGGATACTCTGCAAATCACATTTAAGTGCCTGGCAGAGGGATCATCGAACCACCTTCACAATTCTCTATTATTCCAATCTCGTATAGCGCGCGGAAATAATGAACACCTGTATCTTTCTGTACGAGCTGTGATTTCCCTTCTTTTATCGTGGTGATCGTTCCGCCCTACGTAGGTCGGTGTCAACAAAATATTTTCGCATTCGAAGGAAAAAGTTGATGATTGGAACTTTGTGAGAAGATTCCGTCGCAACGAAAAACGCCTTTCTTTTAATGATTTCCAGCCCAAATTCTGTATCATTTCTGTGACACTGTCTCCCATAATTCGCGATAATACAAAACGTGATGCCTTTCTTTGAACTTTTTCGATGTTCTCCGTCAGTCCTACCTGGTAAGGATCCCATGCCGCGCAGCAGTATTCTAAAAGAGGATGGACAAGCGTAGTGTAGGCAGTCTCCTTAGTAGGTCTGTTACATTTTTTAAGTGTCCTGCCAATAAAACACAGCCTTTGGTTAGCCTTCCCCACAACATTTTCTATGTGTTCTTTCCAATTTAAGTTGTTCGTAATTGTAATACCTAGGTATTTAGCTGAATTTATGGTTTTTAGATTAGACTAATTTATGGTGTAACCGAAGTTTTACGAGTTCCTTTTCGCACTCACGTGGATGACCTCACACTTTTTGTTATTTAAGTTCAACTGCCACTTTTCGCACCATTTAGATATTTTTTCTAAATCGTTTTGCAATTTTTTTTATCTTCTGATGACTTTATTAGTCGGTAAACGACAGCATCATCTGCAAACAACCAAAGACTGCTTCTCAGATTGTCTCCCAAATCGTTTATATAGATAAGGAAAAGCAAAGGGCCTATAACACTACCTTGGAGAACGCCTGAAATCACTTCTGTTTTACTCGACGACTTTCCGTCAATTACTACGAACTGTGACCTCTCTGACAGGAAATCGCAAATCCAGTTACATAACCGGATCGATATTCCATCAGCACGCAATTTTATTACGAGCCGCTTGTGTGGTGCAGTGTTAAAAGCCTTACGGAATTCCAGGAATACGGAATAAATCTGAAAACCCTTGTCAATAGCACTCAGCACTTCATGTGAATAAAGAACTAATTGTGTTTCACAGGAACGATGTTTTCTAAACCCATGTTGACTGTGTATCAATAGACCGCTTCCTTCGAGGTAATTCATAATGTTCGAACACAATATACATGTTCTAAAATCCTGCTGCATATCGACGTTAACGATATGGGCCTGTAATTTAGTGGATTACTCCTACTACCTTTCTTCAATATTGGTGTGACCTGTGAAGCTTTCCAGTCTTTGGGTACGGATCTTCCTTCGAGCCAACGGTTGTATATGATTGTTAAGTATGGAGCTAATGCATCAGCATATTCCGAAAGGAACCTAACTGGTATACAGTCTGGACCAGAAGACTTGCTTTTGTTAAGTGATTTGGGTCGCTTCACTTCTCAGAGGATATTTACTTCTACGTTACTCATGCTGGCAGCTGTTCTCGATTCTAATTCTGGAATATTTACTTCGTCTTCTTTTGTGAAGGCATTTCGGAAGGCAGTGTTTAGTAAATTTGCTTTGGGAGTACTGCCTTCGATAGTATCTCCATTGTTATCGCGCAGAGAAGGCATTGATTATTTCTTGCCGCTAACATACTTCACATACGACGAGAATCTCTTTGGATTTTCTGCCAGGTTCCGTTCTTATTGCTTGACGTGAAACGTACTTATTCAGTGATTTATAACGCTTTTGAAATTTAACTACATGTTTTCGGTGTTTGCCAGAATTAAAAGTTCTTAGTTCGTTCTTTTCTTAGTTCTGTTCTTAGTTCGACACTGAACTCATTTACAGAAGGGAAACTTAGGACAGCACAAAGAGCCATGGAGAGATCAATGCTGGGCTATACAAGAAAGGACAGGAAAAGTGCAGATGACATCCGGTCTGTGACGAAGGTTAATGACATCTTAGAGAGAGTAGGTTCCTTGAAATGGCAGTGGGCTGGCCACGTCGCAAGAAGAAAAGACAACAGGTGGACGAAGCTAGTACTGGAGTGGAGTCCGAGAGAGCACCGGAGGCCTAGAGGAAGACCACCAGACTGATGGGACAAAGACATTAAGAAATTCGCTGGTAACACCTGGTAGAGAACTGCCCAAGACCGTCCCACTTGGAGAAGACTTCTGAAAGCCTACCTGAATCCACTACTCGAAGAGACCACATCATCTAATGATTGAATTGGCTGATGATGATGATGATGATGACGATGAGTTCGTTCTTTAAGAACTAGTTCATAGTGACACTGTTACTTCGAGCAAACACATACAAGAGGTGTTCAGTAAATAACGCAACAAATTTTTATTCTCGGCCACTTTCGGTTGAAGAAAATGAAGACTATGTTGTGGGATATTATGGAATATTCCTCATTTAGCTCGTGTATCTTTATGATTCTCCGAGAGATGGCGGCGCTACACGTAGCCTTCAAAATGGCGACTGTAAAGGAGGAGCGTTCCAAGCAGACAGCTGTCATTGAGTTCCTTTTCGCGGAAATCCAGAGCATCAGAGATACTCATAGGCACTTGCAGAACGTCTATTGAGATCTGACTGTGAACAAAAGCACGGTGAGTCGTGGGGCGAGGCGTCTTTCATCATCGCAACAAGGTAGCGCAAGCTTGTCCTATCTCCCGCGTGGCAGCCGGCCTCACACAACTGTGATCCCTGGAATATCCGGACGTGTGGACACTCTCATTTGAGGTGCTCTAACGATAAAAACAGACTTCTTCTACATGAGAACGCCATGTTTCACAGAAGGCTATGCACCCAAAAAGAGCTCTTCCTCACACACACTACAGCCGGGATCTCGCACCTTGCGACTTCCATCTGTTTATTACAATGAAGGATGTACTCCACGGGAAGCAGTGCGTGGATGATGAGGAGGTTATTGATGCAGCAAGACGTTGACCAGTGAAGTCCTACCATGCGGCCATACAGGCTCTCCCAATAAGGTGGCGTAAGGCCGTCGCATTGAACAGAGTTGATGTTAAAAAATAGGACTTTGTAGCCAAAAGAGTGGGGAATAATATGGCATATTGGAATCGTGGCAAGAACAAACCTGCTTTCAGTAAAAAATGATGCATTACCTATTGTACCCTCCTCGTATAATTTCCTAGCTTTCTTGAGGACCTTCTTGGTTTTAGTTGATATTGTTCCTGCTGATATCACCATGGTATCAGATAGCTCTCTCGTTGCTGAAACAGTCGAGAAGGGCGGATTTGTTTATAACTCGGAGGTCTAGAATACTTTTTTCGAGTGTGGTTTGTCGGACTAGTTCGAGGCAGCTGTCAAACGTAGTTTTCGAGTATTACTTCTCAAGATTTTTTGTCCTTACCACCGACAACCATCGACAACATATGCGTTTCCCTATTCTGTGGGGTATTTGTATGCTGCCGAAGTTAGGCTACGTTTCTATCACTCTACGAACAATATATCCGCATTTGAGTGTCGGTAGAAACACCCTATTATTAATCTAAGTCCCCCAGCTCCGGTTACTCTTAATATTGAAGTAGTTACATGTTCCACAGATCATCTGACCGATTCTTTCCTTTCAAAACAATGTCGACTGATAACCAAGCAGTTTAACACCTTTCCTCCCCCAACCAACTAACCGACCAAAACGAAGTCGAACGAGTCAGTTTACAGCATATTTATACTTGATTAGTGTTAAGATTGAACACATTACTTTTTGCCCTATTCGTGGAAATACTTTTAAATTGAAGGTTTTTCATATTTTTATATATTTTTTATTTGTTTCTTTATTTTTTTACGGCCTACCAGTATTTAAATATAAATTCGTCCATGTAATAGAAGGAGTTGTCCAAGTGAAATGATTTTAGGTTAAATGTAAAACTTGTTTTAGTATCTCTCACATACACTTCTGGAAATTGAAATAAGAACACCGTGAATTCATTGTCCCAGGAAGGGGAAACTTTATTGACACATTCCTGGCGTCAGATACATCACATGATCACACTGACAGAACCACAGGCACATAGCCACAGGCAACAGAGCATGCACAATGTCGGCACTAGTATAGTGTATATCCACCTTTCGCAGCAATGCAGGCTGCTATTCTCCCATGGAGACGATCGTAGAGATGCTGGATGTAGTCCTGTGGAACGGCTTGCCATGCCATTTTCACCTGGCGCCTCAGTTGGACCAGCGTTCGTGCTGGACGTGCAGACCGCGTGAGACAACGCTTCATCCAGTCCCAAACATGCTCAATGTGGGACAGATCCGGAGATCTTGCTGGCCAGGGTAGTTGACTTACACCTTCTAGAGCACGTTGGGTGGCACGGGATACATGCGGACGTGCATTGTCCTGTTGGAACAGCAAGTTCCCTTGCCGGTCTAGGAATGGTAGAACGATGGGTTCGATGACGGTTTGGATGTACCGTGCACTATTCAGTGTCCCTTCAACGATCACCAGTGGTGTACGGCCAGTGTAGGAGATCGCTCCCCACACCATGATGCCGGGTGTTGGCCCTGTGTGCCTCGGTCGTATGCAGTCCTGATTGTGGCGCTCACCTGCACACCGCCAAACACGCATACGACTATCATTGGCACCAAGGCAGAAGCGACTCTCATCGCTGAAGACGACACGTCTCCATTCGTCCCTCCATTCACGCCTGTCGCGACACCACTGGAGGCGGGCTGCACGATGTTGGGGCGTGAGCGGAAGACGGCCTAACGGTGTGCGGGACCGTAGCCCAGCTTCATGGAGACGGTTGCGAATGGTCCTCGCCGATACCCCAGGAGCAACAGTGTCCCTAATTTGCTGGGAAGTGGCGGTGCGGTCCCCTACGGCACTGCGTAGGATCCTACGGTCTTGGCGTGCATCCGTGCGTCACTGCGGTCCGGTCCCAGGTCGACGGGCACGTGCACCTTCCGCCGACCACTGGCGACAACATCGATGTACTGTGGAGACCGCACGCCCCACGTGTTGAGCAATTCGGCGGTATGTCCACCCGGCCTCCCGCATGCCCACTATACGCCCTCGCTCAAAGTCCGTCAACTGCACATACGGTTCACGTCCACGCTGTCGCGGCATGCTGCCAGTGTTAAAGACTGCGATGGAGCTGCGTATGCCACGGCAAACTGGCTGACACTGACGGCGGCGGTGCACAAATGCTGCGCAGCTAGCGCCATTCGACGGCCAACACCGCGGTTCCTGGTGTGTCCGCTGTGCCGTGCGTGTGATCATTGCTTGTACAGCCCTCTCGCAGTGTCCGGAGCAAGTATGGTGGGTCTGACACACCGGTGTCAATGTGTTCTTTTTTCCATTTCCAGGAGTGTATTTTAAGTTATTGGGCAAATGATCAAATAACTTTTGTTGCTACCTACTAAACTCCTTTCTGAGCCACGGAGAGCTTCAATAATTTGTAATAAAGGTCATGTTTTCCTCTAGAGTTTTATGTATGGACATCACTGTTGTTTTCACATTTTGATGGATTTACTTATGACGAATTTCGTTAGTGAATACAGGAATAGAGATGGTATAGATAAAATGCTGAACTCCGTGAAGATGTACCTACATGACGACCGCCGTCTAATACTACTCTTACTGCTGACTTTTGTGCAATCAGTACTTTCTTTCTAAATTGTGAGTTCCTTCAGAAAATTATTCCATAAGACATTATGTGCAAAATATATCAGGATGTTGATTTATATGTTTACAAGACCAGCAGTTATAGGAAGAGCCAAGGTATTTCAACTTAATTATCTGAGAAGCACAATGTCCTTCTCTAGGTCAAGTTTTCATCAATATATACACTTAAAACTTTGGAGCGTTCAACCCTGTTTACTGAATACCGTTCTTGTGCTTCATCAGTTGCTGCTATGATCCTGTTTGTCGTACAGAAATGAATATAGTGCATTTTCTCAAAATTTAGGGACCGTCCATTTTCTAAAAAAGCACTTAATAATTCTTTGAAAAGTACACTATCAACATCTTAAGTGGATTTATCTATAATGGGTTTTATCATAGCACTGGCATCGTCTGTGAAAAGTAGCAGTTCTGTTCCAGGCGCTTCAGTCTGGAACCGCGCCACCGCTGCGGTCGTAGGTTCGAATCCTGCCTCGGGCATGGATGTGTGTGATGCCACTAGGTTAGTTAGGTTTAAGTAGTTCTAAGTTCTAGGGGACTGATGACCTCAGATGTTAAGTCCTATAGTGCTCAGAGCCATTTGAACCTTTTTATTAAATGGCAGGTAATTCACATATACAGGGTGTCTCTCCTAAGATTTGTCAGGCGCATTTTGTCTTATGTTTGAGCAGGTATTTGAAATATAATTTTTGCATGTGTAGCTGGAGTCAGCCCAAACGAATATCCCATACGCATTTCACGCGGCGCACGGGGGCGAAGGAAAGTGTCGGTTTGTTTCCCGATACAAACAAAATGATTTCAGAAGCGGAATTTTACGTGCTAGTTCGTTAGAGCTGTCCAAGATTAGTCTAGTGCAATATTTGTTTTTTCGATGTGTTAACAAGGGCATGGAAACTAAAAGAAAAACCAGTGTTCTAGCGCGACAGCACTATCCTTGACCGCGCTGACTGCTACTGCCAAGTACTAGGTGCAGAAATATGAAACCGGAATTTGGTTGGAATAATTACACGTCTACTGTTTGAAACTGATAAACAATATTTTATTAAAAATAATCTCTATTGCTGTTTATACATCTCTCCCACCTCTCCGGCAGGCTATAAATGTCTCGTCTAAAAAGCAGTCCGTCTTTTGGAGGGAGCCGGTCAGCGAGCCGTTTTCGTTCATTTCCATACGAATTGAAGTTTTGTTAAGTGAGAGCATGTCCCAGTGATGCAAACAGATGTTAATCGGAGGGAGCCAAGTCTGGAGAATAAGCCGCAGGCCCTGGTATTTCCCAACTGAACGCCTCGATTGTTTCCCAGACCGGTTTTGCTGTGTGTGAAGGGGCGTTATCGTGGAGCAACATGACTTTGAGTTTGCATTTTACCATATTACTGTCATTTGTCATGTGATTTTCGTTTTAAATCGATCATTTGCTGTTGGTAGTGATCTGTGTTAACGGTTTCACCAGGTTGTAGCAGCTCATAATAGATGACACCCTTCTGATCCCACCAAACACAGAGCATCGTCTTCTTTCCAAATCGATTTGGTCTTGCAGTGGATATCGATGCTTTGCTTGGATTCGCCCATGATTGACAATGCTTAGGATCCTCACAATATATCCATTTTCTATCAGCTGCCACTATTCGATGGAGAAACGACTTTCGTTCGCATCTGGAGGGCGGCGTTTCTCAGGTAGTCTTTCGAATTGCTTGCTGTCTTTCATTCAGTTCATGGGATCCCATTTTTGCATATCCACACATTTCTCATAGTTCTCAACCGACGACTTTTTGCGTCACATTCAACTGTTCCGCGAGTTCCTCTTGAATTTGAGTTTTATCTTCATCCAATAAGGCCTGTAATTCGTTGTCTTAGAACTTTTTCGGTGGTTTCCTGCGCTCGTCGTTTCTCACGTCAAAATTACGACTTTTCAGTTTTTTGAACCACTCAAAAAACTGAGTTTTCCCAAGAGCATGTTCGCCGAAAGATTCGACAAGCATTCGATGCTGTTCTGTAGCAGTTTTCTTCAAGTAATAACAGAAAACCAATGCTGTCCGCCAGTCATAGTTCGTAGGCACAAAACTCGACATATTTACGGGTTTGAAACAGATACTGATGTATGGAATTTGGGTTAATGTGTGTTGACATTCGTCGTCAGCCGTTACAGGAAGCAGATGGCGCTACAGACGCGGTCTCACTAAAACTGGACTTCAGCATATTTAGCCGTGTATATTAAAGGAGTGCATTCTACCGTCTAATGCCCTGCTACAACTGATCAGTGGCTTCGAAAGGAATATGTCGGATATTTAGCAATAAAAATGAGTCGAAAAGCATTTGTTGTGGTGAGCATGGACTAGCGAAAGCAGATTTCACAGTTCTTGTTGCAGTATTGCGTTAAAACACCTGTTTTCGTAATTTTCGTTAAACTGGTCCGTTCCAATAGTCAGCCGGACAAAAGGAAACCAATATTATTTCTCAAGTGCAAGGAAAAATCCATCGCTAATTTAAAGCTCTATATCGACTTACTTCCTATTCCTGCTACTCGATACTAATAAAATTCACAAAATACCTCTTTTGGTATACGAAATAAAGAATTGGATTCAAATATATATGAGCGGCCCCTTAGTAAATATAATTGATAGACGCGCCTATATGATTGCGCATGCCTTATACTTTTGTCAGATCTGTCCCATAAAATTTTGTCTGCAAATTGTTCTATGACATTAGGAGAATGATTACTAAAGTACAAGAGAATACTATATTTTTAAAATGTGTTCGAATTAGACTAGGCTGACGATCGAAAGTAGGCTGTAGGAAACAGTAACAACTATATTGTATTAATACAATGTTGATTAGCACGCAGACTGTAACAGTAACAATAGTCTCCTTGTAGCGATAATGGTTACTAAGTAAAAGGTCGTAGGGTCGATACTTGCTTAGTGCGAAGTTATCTTTTTCTTTTTGTACGTTGTATTGTATGGAACAAAGTACATATTTTTATTGTGAGTATCGTAAATATACTGCGTCGGACTGTGAAATAGTCTGGACAAAGCTGTCAGTCAGACAAGGACTGACCATTGTATTAGGATGCTTTTATAGACCACCAGCATCCGCAACAAACGTCGCAGAACGTTTCAGGAAAAGTCTTGTGTACATAGGAAGTAAATATCCAAATTATCCATTAGTTATAGGTACAGACTTTAATCTAGCATTCACTGACTGTGAAAACTACACGTTTATCACAGGGGGCAGAAGCAAAGATTCGTGTGAAGTTATCCTAGGAGCGCTCTCAACATACAACCTTGAGCAATTGGTTAGAAAAACAACTCGAGATGGGAACATATTAGATATCTTTAGATATCTTGGCGACAAACAGACCTGATCTTTTTGAGGAAGTTAGTCTAGAAGAAGGTATTAGCGACCATAATGTCGTTGTGGCTTCTACGTCAGTGGAAGTTGCAAAAAAAAAAAAAAAAAAAATGTGCTCGAGAAGTATGTGCCTAGCAAAAGTATAGGGGAAGGACAGGATCCACCTTGCTACTACAAACATATTAGGAAGTTGCTGAGAAAACAGAGAATTTTGCACAGTCGTTTTAAACGTAGTCACTGCCCCGCTGACAAACAGAAATTATGCGAAATGAAAGCAGTTGTCAGAAGGACAATGAGAGACTCTTTTAACGAATTTGAAAGCAATATTTTATCTGCAGATTCTATAAATAACCCCAAAAAATTTTTGTCGTACGTAAAATCTATGAACGCTACAAGTAATTCATTATCATCTGTGGCTGACAGTACGGGTAATGTACCTGATGATGATAAACAGAAGGTCGAAATTCTAAAACTAGCTTTCAAAAACTCGTTTATGATAGAGGACTGCAGCACCATTCCCCCTTTCAGTTATCGAACAAACGAAAGGATGGCTGACATAGTGTTTAGTGTATCTGGGATTGTAAAACAGTTACGATCCTTAGACGCCAGAAAGGCATCTGGCCCAGACGATATCCCCGTAAGATTTTATGTTGACTATGCTACAAATATAGCACCATTCTTATCCGTCATCGACCAGGGATCACTGGAACGGTGGAAAGTTCTACGGGACTGGAAGAAGGCCCAGGTTATAGCAATCTGTAAAAATGGTAGAAAATCGGATGTACATAATTACCGGCCAATTTCACTGATATCGATTTGTTGTAGAATCATGGAACACATTTTGTGTTCAGACATAATGACCTTTCTAGACTCTGAGAAGCTCATGTGTAGAAACCAGCACGATTTTAGGAAACAGCGATCATGCGAGACACAGCTGATCCTCTTTGTGCATGATATACAATAGGCTCTAGATACCGGCTCCCAGGTTGATGCCACATTTCTCGACTTCCCAAAGGCGTTCGACTCAGTTCCACACGGTCGCTTGCTACAAAAAGTGCGCGCTTACGGTGTATCCAATGACATATGCGGTTGGATAGAAAGTTTTCTAACAGACAGGAAGCAGTATGTCGTCCTGAACGGGGTAACTCCAACAGAAACAAGAGTAACTTCAGGTGTGCCACAGGGCAGCGTAATAAGTCCTTTGCTTTTTACGATTTACATAAACGATCTGGTTGATGGCATTGACAGCGGCATTAGTCTGTTTGCCGATGATGCTGTAGTCTACAGGAAAGTAGTATCACACGAAATTTGTAAGCAAATCAATGAGGATTTGCGGAAAATAAATGCGTGGTGTAATGATTGGCAGTTATCTCACAATATTGGTAAGTGTGACCTACTGCGTATAACAAGGCGAATATCCCCGTTAATGTATGAGTACAAAATAAATTATCAGTCTTTGGAAGCGGTAACAGCAGTCAAGTACCTGAGTGTGACTATTCGAAATGATCTCAAATGGAATGATCAGATTACACAAGTAATGGGTAAGGCGAACTCTAGATTCCGGTTTTTTGGTAGGTTCCTGAAGCGATGCAGTTCTTCAAGAAAGGAAATATCTTACAATACGTTAGTTCGTCCAGTACTAGAGTATTATTGGTCTGTATGGGACACTTACCAGTTGGATTTGATTCAGGAGATTGAGAAGGTCCAAAGAAGAGCGGCAAGATTCGTGACTGGTGCACTTAGCCATCGCGAGAGAATTACAAATCTCATAGAAAGTTTGAAGTGGGACACAATTGCGGATAGACGACGCGCTAAACAGAAGGAGCTGCTCACTAAATTCCTAAATGGAATCCTCACCGAGGATGTAGAGCATATATTATTACCACCAACTTTCAAATCGCGTAATGATCATCATTCATAGATAAGGGAAATAACAGCTCGTACTGAGGCTTTCAGACAGTCGTTTAACCCTCGTTCGATCCTCCAGTGGAAGAGAGGAGGGGGGAGGGGGGGGGGAATATGACTTTGGTGCGAATTATGACCTCCGCCACACACCGCTTGGTGGCTAGCGGAGTATATATGTAGATGTACTGTACAGTCAATCTGGTCAAGTTTTTTACCAGTACGGTACCACTAACTAGCTTTCGTTTTATGTGCTAACAGTGGCAGTTTTATCTCTAAAAGTACTGTTTTGTAATTAAACTATCATTAAACCATCCTATTAACTCTTTGACTTTTTTTGCTGTTCGAATGGATTGGAAACTAAGTAACAGAAATGTAAATAGGAGACAAAGACAAAAGGCGAGAAGTGAATAAAATTAACTGAATGGTTGTTGTTTCCTGTGTAACAACAAATATTATATGATGCACATATTCTAGACCTACCTAGTATTTGCATCTCAGACTGCTGAGTGCACAAGAAGCTGTATTAAAAGAAGTAATTAAAAATATATTGTACTGTTAAGATTGAACTTGCAATTCAACTATGCTTTTCTTTCCATTTATTTCAATGTTTGTTGAAACGGTATACCTTCACTATTAAATGCAATTAGCAGGTACTTTAAAGAAACATGTCATTATTATGCAAATTATTTTCACGGAACTTACTGAAAATGACGCATTGTTAATTGATCTTTAAAGTACAGATAGCCACAATAGCGTATTTTTCGGAGGACGCAACAATATACACTAAAACATCAAAATACTGCACTTTCTGTCTTTAACAGTTATGCCTACACACAAACTACGAAACGAAAAACAATGTTTACCTATTTCATCTTTCGTGCTGCAAAAATACGCCTTTATAGCAGCCGGTACATTACAGATTTACGAGAAACGAGTTGATTTTACTAGGGTTTGTAAAAAAAAAATATGCTTGAATACGACGCACCTTTTAAAAACAAACTTGGTCGGCTTTAGGCTAATGACATATAATGATGCACCAAATCTGACAACGAAGTGAGTCAAAATACAGCAAGTTTGTTACACAGCGAATCTTAATCCTTAACATGATTTGCACTAATGAATAAAAACTGGACTTACCGCACACTAACGAGAGTTTCTTGTGGGCTGCCAGTTGGCTCGGCTGATTTTCAGTTGTCCTCCCTTTTCGCCTCGAAACGAACAGCCAAAAGCGCAGCACTGAGGCCTTATGCTACGTAAAACTTCAAAAATACACAATACTTCCTATGCTTCACACGTAACACTTGGGCCCACAATGGCTGCTAATGTCACGTAATATGGTTTCAGCCAATCCGGAACCGCGGACGGCGGCAAACGCAGCGGAAAAATTCTACACCTGGTATACAGCGCTACTAGATCGCTGCTAGATTACTGTTTATTCGTCGCGTTTCACTGTCCCTTTTCATACATATTGATAAAACAAATATCTTAGTAGACTAAACTGGGGACACACTACCGAATTTCTGAGAAAATTCCGTTTTAAAATCAGTTGTTTTGTAATGGGGAATAAACAGACGCTTTCTGCAGACACTGGGCGTCGCTTGCAAAACGTGACGATCGGTAATGGTTTGGGCTGACTCCAGCTACACAGTGCACAAGCAGAATGGTAGGTATCTGCGAAACACCACAGAAAATACGCCCGACGACCTTCATCAGAGACACCAAGCATAAGGAATTAGAGTAGACACAAAATTGTAACCAATGAACCGGAGTGCGGGAGAGTGTTGTAACTTGGAACAATTTTCAGACTTTCACCTCTAGCCAATTCTTTAATAGCAGATTAAAATATTTTCTTGTTCCACGTTTATGTGATTCTATTCATCTGCTATGCGATGAAGACTTTTTCTGAAATTACAAAAATTACTGAAGAAAAGTAGGGTTTTGCGACATTTAAAAACACATTTCAAGACACTAAATCGTTCTGTAGCTAGGAACAAATATTCTTCTGAATTTTAAAAGCGTTACGACACAAAATCTTGTATTTAATCGTCTACCCGTTACATTATTACTCTACTGCACACCAGTAATCGGTAAATGAAATCAAATTAAGCAGAAGTAATGCCAAAAACCAGTTACTTTGCAAAATCATTCTGAACTGAAGCAGTCGGAGACTAATACAAGTTTCCATGTCCAAGACAGGTTAAATTGTTTAGACATTAACTCAACTCAATTAATATGCAAATGTCCGATGCCCCATGGTTAAAGAACTTCCGATTCGAGATGCAAGATGGTGCACGACCTACGAAGTCCGGTTTCAGCGTCCATCTGCTATATAACCAGTTTTTACAATGTACGTAATTATACTTCTCATAAAATTCTGTAGCCGAACACTTAACAATATATTTCAAATATCTTTAATATATCATAAACATCTTACCGTGTAGAGCTCGTCATACATACAAATCCTACATAAAATGCCACCTAATATCTAGCATAAGCATGAACTGTGGTTTGTATTGCGCTTTCCTTCATGTAATTCTAAAACTAGTCACTTGACTGAAGTACCGACCAAAAAGTAACATCTGTTCCCAGACACACAATCTGCAAGGTAGAACACTCTCCGGTATCCTATGTCAACTCAAACAGTAGCTACATCTTGTTAACGGTCGGGTAGAAGATTTTATGTTGTAACTCATTCATAGTTTAAAGGTACGGAAAACCAAATTTTGCCAACAAAATGGATGTTGATAAAATTTCTGTAGTCGAAAATCTTTGAAAATATTGGAATTGTTTCAGTTTTTTTTAAATCTCAGTTTCTTGTGCTTCTAGAACTTTGACGTCTATTTACCATTACAAACGGGTCCAAAATTTTCTATAGATTTGCTTACAACAACTTTATGTGCACCCAACAGCAAGGGCGCTTCAGTTCGTCAAAAAATATTAATTTTTCTGACTTTTCAAATGCAAAATATTTAGTTTTAAGCACTTTTATTTCAGCTCCGGTTTATATAATAGAAGTATGTATTATTTTATATGTTGAAACTGAACATCTCACTTTGTGGTATTAAACTACTCTGTGTGTAATGAGGTGATACCTGGGCTTCCATCTAGTGTGATTTATACACCACTATCCGTTGTCATACCCCAGGGACTTTCAGCGCTGGTTCATGCTCATTTAAGAAACTACATCATTTACACATTACGTTATACATAATAAATAAACAGTGACAGAATATTGAACTATTATCAGCTGAAATAGTCAAACCAAAATGCAATACAAATCAATCATAGCTAGCTTTACTATAATTAAAAAGGCATTAACAGTTACTAACACTTATTACCATGACTTCTGGATGCGCAATATTTCTGAAAGTGTACTTCAGCCTTGGGCGCACTTGAGGTGAATGTATGAGTCAGTTCCGACGTTTTGATGGGCCAGGTTCCTCAGTGTGCCTTGAGTGCTACTATCACGCTAAGTAGATCTGCTACGTCCCAAATCGACATGTTCTCCTTCCAGTTAACAGATTTCGAAGCTAGTTTCCTCATAAATTTACATAAAATCTGCTTCTTCACTTTCTTAATACAAAAAACAGTTTCAAAAGAAATCGCGCTCTGCGCTCCAGGGAATAAATGCAGTGTTGTCCGCTAAATAACAACTTGTACCCAATTTTTCCTTGTAAATGGCCATTAACGTCATTGAACTGTAAAGTATGTTCGGCACCTTGACGTAGTTAGTTTGTCTTGTATGCCACGAAAAAACTTCACACAGTCTGTCCTGACTGCGTTAGTAAGTTATGAATATAGTATCAGCGATTCGGCATATCCTCGCCATGCCGCGAGGTGAAATATTCAATTCCAGTTTAAAACATAACATATTATATATATTCCGCTATATAAACGCTAACTGAAATGAGTGCTCAAAAACTTGGTATTTTCCCAACTTGAACAAAGTTCAAAAAATCGTTATTTTTTGATCAACTGTAGGTCGCTTGGTATTGGATGCAGAATAAAATTATACCTATCAAATCTGTGGAGAATTTTGTGCTGTTTTAAAAAGAAATAGATGCTATTGGGTCAGAAGCACCGGAAACTGTGATTATTTGGAGAAAACTGAAAAAAGTCCATAATTTCCAAAGTTTTTTGACTACGGAATGTTTAGCCAATTTAAATTTCGTTGCAAAAACTTGGTTTTACAATCTTCCTTTATGAAAGACTTAAGAAAAGTTAAACTTTCTACCCTACTTTTTTTAAGGTTTAGGCTTTTTTCCCGACAGTTTGACTCCTCTACATAAGATTACATCTGTGCTCTGTGCAGGTTCTCTTTTTTTATGTTCTTTTGTCCCGCTACGAAAGTGCCAACTCTCAGTGGAATATGTTTGTTTACATTGTGTTTTAAGGTATCAGTCTTGTGTAAATCGTTCGAAGAGATGACACTGGAATACCAGGATTTCATAAAATTAATTTCTTTTTTAATCATTTTTAGCAAGTAGAAATTCAACCTTGTTGAAGGCATGTAACTTGTCGAGTCCTTAATTCTGAACCCTTAAAAATGGGTTTAGATGTGTTCGTGCCTCCTTTTCAAAATTATTCAAGTGAACGACGTCCCAAAATTGTAACCACAGAAAAAAACATGGATAATGTGCACAACATAGCACTGGACAACCAGAGATGAGGATAATATGAAATTGCAAGCATCATACAAGTACCTGAAGAAAAACTACGGCACATTTTACATTGAGATTCAACGTTGAGATATATTTGTGAGCGATTAGTTGATCAAGGGCTACCGCAAATTAGGAAGGAATTTATTTTTGGCGTTTGTAATAAGTATCTATGCTATTAAGTGCGCTTATATTTCGCTGCTTCTGACAGCCTGTTCACCACTTATGCTAGACAGGGAAATGTGTGACACAGATATCCATGAATAATTTGCTTCTCATTGACGCGCTGTTCCTCAAGTACATAATTCAATATGCGAAATTAGAGACTAAATGCATGGGTGCTGCGTATGGTGGGTGAGACGCAGGGCACTCCAAGTTTGGGAACTGAACTTTGCCTTCCAAATGAAAACAATCTCAAGACAAGAAACTGTGAACACGCATAGGATTACTTACATAGAGAAGTGATTATTAACAGTATTGTGATTCTTTAACATCTCAAAACGTAGTTATTGGCTAAATAGTTCATGGGTGATTGGCCGGATGCCCCTATCCAAAGGGCACAATTTTCGGTAGCCGATCACGTTGTCATTATCAGGTGTAGTGATGAGCTTAATGCCTCCGAGCTGGCGCAGGGCTTTGTCTCCTCCCCCATATCTCCTATTTGGCATTCTGCACGAGGTCCGCACACAGGGGCAGGCATGGCTCCAGAACCCCTCCCTGCTCCTCCCGTGTGTATCTCGTCCAGGACGCCAACTTAGAGTGAGGAGCGAAGGAGATAAAAGCTCTGTGCCAGCTCTGAGGCATTCCGTTCGTCAGCGCACCTAATGATGGAAACGTGGGTGAACTATTGTGCTCATTGGACACTTACATCCAGCTGTTCACCTGTGAACTACTTCGTCATAAATAATATTACTGTGATAGTGAGAGATTCATCGTAAGATGATCTTTTTAAGTGTTACGTGTGTTCTTAAGGCATCCAGCAATTGAAATTACGTCATTTCAGCTCATAATACGAGTTGGAGTTACAGATGGAAGGCGCAGAAGTTGTTAACATAATCAAAAACCGATATTGTAGAATGGAAATACTGGAAAACCGCTAGAAGACTACTTGATGTTTCTGGAATCTTCAACGTACCCTGACATAAACAGGCAACTAAGGTACAAATCAACATTTTTCTTTCCTTTTAATACTTTGTGTTTTGTGCAGTGGAGTATATGTAAAGTATCAGAATAATGCTCACCTTTTTGCCCAATTGGCGCACAGTACAGTAATAAAAGTATAATTCCAAACATTTCTAAGTTCACCGATGGAACTATTGTTTCAGATGTAATTTAAATGGTCTCCAGTGGGCATTTCTACTGGAACAGTATTAACAAAAGCAGTAAGATGATGCTGGCTAGATGCTGCATATATCAACAATGACAGTGATCCCCACCTCAACAATATTTTCCGTGGCCACAGGCACTAGCATCCTGTGCAAGTCTTCATATTTATTTTGCAGGACTATTTCTCGGAAGCTACTAGCACATCCTCATCGATGCCTTCTTCAAATTTCCATTTGTGATATAGGTGTCATCGATATCTTTAAGAAAGACTATTCACGCTTTGTCAAATGTCTTCGCTAGTGAAGGATTGCCAAAAAATATTGTAACTGATAGTGCCACCAAGTTTTCCTTTTTCTCAGGAATTTAAACTATTTCGTAAAACCAGCGGCATTTCGTACTTCAAGACTGCACCAATTCATCCTGAGGCCAATGGCCTCACAGAATGATTCGTACGATCTTTCAAGTCGTGCATGACGAAGCTTGTTCAACAGCATAATAAAGGCAATGCTTCATTGATCTGCCTCTCTTATTACAGATCCACTCCATATGTTGCACAATCTTCAGCAGAGAAATGGAAATGCCGTGTGGCTAGGTCCTCTCGTCGATAAGACCGTTCGCCTGGTGCAAGTCTTTCAGAGAAACTACACGGAAGACTGCACTGCACATAAATGTCAGTTGTAACGATACTTGTGCAGCCACAAGTCAAGATTTAACAACAGTCGAAACACAAATTTTTAAACCAAATGATCCTATACGTATTGCAATGTTCAAGCAGTGGGAAAAGACAATGGTATCAGGCATAATCATAGAGCAGCTCTGTAACATAATATTTAAAGTTCAATCTTCACATGCAGTCTCAACGTATCCTAATAATAAAACCAGGCCACACAGCTTTCACATGCATATACGCAGAACTCCAAGGCTGCTTTCTTTTACAGGATCGGAAAATATATAAGCAAACAGCGGTCTGAGGAAGCTTCCAATGCTGCCATTACCGCCAGCGCCTCTAGCAGTAAGGCCAATTGCGGCCAGCAAGGAATCGCTGGAAGTGGACGTCGCTCCTCAGTTCTTAGACGAGCTTATGGACATCGAAACAAACTCTTGATCGGCTGCCTCCTCACCAAGATTTTGACTAAATTCCCAATCCGGGGAAAGCAACATGCATACGTCCAAAAGTTTGCAAGCCAGCAAGTGAAGAAACAGGACACTATTGAAGCCTGACGGCTATCTCAACCCACCACCCACCCACCCTGTTGAGGTTCCCACAAATCAAACATCATCGCCATCGTCATCATCATCATCATCATCATCATCATCATCATCACCATCGCCCTCTCTCCCTCAGGTGAGGACGCTGTGAACATAGCTTGATAGATACACAGCAACACCAAGAGAGGCTCCCACCACAAAGGCAGGGGCCACCTCAGTTCTGGGCAGCAGCCCCCAGATGAAATCCACGCCATGTCCACCAGAACGTCATATCCATCCGCCGATAGCGTTGCCAGCTGCCACAGGGAGTGCTGTCAACCGCAGGCTACTTTGCTTCCAAGAAATACAGGTCCAGATGAAGATCCCTCCATCAGCAGGAACAAATTTGCCACGCCGCCGACACCTGCATATTTACGTCACATCTCCACCACAGTTCTTGCCATTATGCTACAGAGTACAGTTCTGTCAGTTCCGTTTTAAGACTCCTATTGTTCCAACTTTCCTACACACAGTTACGAACCTCTGCAGCGACTGCAATTCCTACTCAGCATTCAGTACTTACGGAGCAAGAGGAATAGTTAACTATGGCTGCCTGCATGAGGTCTACTTTCAGTCATAGTGACCAAATCATACACTGCCAAGAGATAGTAAAGTTATTTAGATTCACTTGTGTTAGATATAGGACTCCAAAGCCACACACCCAAATACCAAGAAAGTTAAATAAGTTTACAGTAAACATTCAATGTTAAATTATACTTTTAAACTGTGTTGCTACAGTTATGTTCTAATGTCATCCTGTCACAGCAGTGTATATTTAGATATTTATAGAATTCATATACTGCCACCTTGTAAAGAACAATAGTAAACTACATTTTCTTCTACAGTGGATGTTTGGGTTAAACTGAGAGTAATATTCAGTTACAACATCCCCGCATGCGCTAAACACGTCGCTAATTGTTGTAACAAGCAAATTATCTTGTGTTTTCTTGAATTTCATGCCACTTCATACTTAACGTAGCACTGGCAACGTATGCAGCGTGTTTTTAAACATAATACTGGACCACACATGTCGGGACAAACGTTCCTGCATAAACAGACGATGCTGTCTGACTTGGAATTTTTTTCTTTTCTAATTTGCCGCCGGTCTTAACACTGGATTATCTACTCTGAAAAATCATAGTTAAGCGGCCTGTGTGATGTTATGTCATAGTGTCAACCATATTAGTTCATAAACTGCACTAATTACGCCATGGCGACCACTGAAAAATAATAAATTGTAGTGATAGTAAAAAGAATCACAGAAAATCTCTCAACCATACAGGCTATCATCGTATGCCTCAGCCAACACTAGAACAGCCCACCATTTTATAAGGTGGGCAATTCACTTATAATGGAATGGGTGAGAGGAGGGAGAGGAGAAGAAATCTGGCAATAATGAAGATGGTACTTGAACCGCCATTGTTCCTTTACTCTCATATACTGGCATACAGGGACATCGAGCAAAGCAGAAGATGGTTGTACAATATCACGTGAACTTAGCGCAATCAGTCATTCGTGAGTACCAAAGTGCTGACAGCAGTACACCTAGCAAAATAATTCAAAATATTTATCTGTAGGGGGTTAGAAAGAATGTGGTACAGTAACCGAACATGTCCTTAGAAGCCACTCATTTCTATAGTCAGTACTAAGTGACGCTTGAGGTGCTGTAAAGGGGGACGCCACTGGACATGGTCGACCGCGGCGAATGATTTGGAGTGATGAATCACCTTATAGCCTTTGGCAATCCAATGGAAGGTTCTGGTCTTGGCAAATGCTTGGAGAACGTTACCGTCCATTTTGTGCAGTGCTGACAGCAGAATACAAAGGAAGTGGTGTTATGGCATAGAGGTGCTTTTCGTGTTTAGGGAGCGGTTGCACTTAAGAAAGCATAATACAGGGTGAAAATTATTTAAACCGACAAACTTTGTAAGGTTGTAGGGGACATCAAAACAAATATTTTTCCCTAATGTCATTTTTTCCTACGAGGATTATTTAAACCGTTGGAGGCCGTATTACGCTCTTCAGTTGATAGAGGCCGTATTACGATGTTCAGTAGTTAGAGGGCGTATTACGCTCTTCAGTTGTAGGCAATTGCTGTCCACCAGTGTAGTAGTGCATTGTCTCTGTTTACTAATGGAGCGATACACCTGGAGTAAGAAACGTGATATGGTTGGTGCGTACTACATAGCGCACCACAACGGACGAGCTGCACAGCGGGTTTATCAACAACAATATCCTAATCGCCGTATCCCTCATCATACGACATTTGATGTTGTGTACCAACGTCTGCGTGAGACCAGGTCATTTAGCAGATTACCAGGACAGGGATGCCGTCGCACTGTAAGAACGCTGCAGTTTGAGGAAGCCGTCTTGCAGCATGTGGAGCGGGATCCTTCCATCAGTACTCGTGCAATTGCACGTCACATGGGGACGAATCAGACGATTGTAAGAACAGTCCTTCGAGAGCAACTGTTACGTCCATTTCACTTACAGCGTGTCCACAACCTGGAACCAGTTGATTATCCACCCAGAGCACAGTTTTCGCATTGGTACCTGGAACAGTGAAATGCATCCTAGATTTCATCCTCTGTGTTGTTTACCGATGAAGTAACGTTCGGGCGTGATGGAGTCTTCAACATGCACAATTCCCATGTTTGGTGTTAGGATAACCCACATGCCACAGTTACTAGCGCTCATCAAGTGCGGTTCTTCGTTAACGTGTGGGTCGGGGTTGTTGGAGACTGTTTAATTGGGTCGTATCTGCTACCTAATTGTTGTCTCGTGGTCATAAAATAATGGAAAAGTGTTTGTTGGTTTAATTAATTTGCGGCCAGAGAAATCTTCGTCTACCGGTTTAGTATTGATGTCCCCTACAACCTGCCAGAGTTTGTCGGTTTAAAAACTTTACACCCTGTATGCAGAGTGATATGGAAATGTCTTACAGCATTTTGTACTGTGCATAGCAGACTAACAGTTCGGAAACGATGATTGCTTGTATCACCATGACAAAGTAACCTTTCAGAAAGAAGCATCTGTGAGGCAATGGTTTGTAGGCAGTTCCAGTTCTGAAATGGAGTGGGCTGCCCGGAGTCCTGACCTGAACCCAGTGGAACATCTTTGGGATGAGTTACAACGCCGACTTCGCTCAAGGCCACAATGTCAGTCACCACTACCTTCTCTCGTTTCCGCTCTTGAGGAGGAATGGGCTGCCATTCTTCCACACACATCGAGAAACCCCACGGAAAGTGTCCCCAGCAGAGTTCAAGGCATCCTAAAGGTGAACGTTGGACACATCCCATATTTGTGCCACTAATAGTGGTCCGGATGCTTTTGATCATATGGTATACCTAAATATTTTGGTTTACAGACTCTGACTTTGTGTATAGTTTCTTTGTAATTTATAACAAACTGCAAATGAACAGCAGGTCTTTCTTTTGACAGTCAGCTAATTAAGTGTATACAGGGTGTTACAAAAAGGTACGGCCAAACTTTCAGGAAACATTCCTCACACATAAAGAAAAGATGTTATGTGGACATGTGTCCGGAAACGTTTAATTTCCATGTTAGAGCTAATTTTAGTTTCGTCCACCTACGCTAAATGGAGCACGTTATCATGATTTCATACGGGATACTCTACCTGCTAGAACATGTGCCTTTACAAGTACGACACAACATGTGGTTCATGCACGATGGAGCTCCTGCACATTTCAGTCGAAGTGTTCGTACGCTTCTCAACAACAGATTCGGTGACCGATTCCATGGCCTCCACGCTCTCCTGACCTCAACCCTCTTGACTTTCATTTATGGGGGCATTTGAAAGCTCTTGTCTACGCAACCCCGGTACCAAATGTACAGACTCTTCGTGCTCGTATTGTGGACGGCAGTGATACAATACGCCATTTTCCAGGTCTGCATCAGCGCATCAGGGATTCCATGCGACGGAGGGTGGCTGCATGTATCCTCGCTAACGGAGGACATTTTGAACATTTCCTGTAACAAAGTGTTTGAAGTCACGCTGGTACGTTCTGTTTCTGTGTGTTTCCATTCCATGATTAATGTGATTTGAAGAGAAGTAATAAAATGAGCTGTAACATGGAAAGTAAGCGCTTCCGGACACATGTCCTCATAACGTATTTTCTTTCTTTGTGTGTGAAGAATGTTTCCTGAATGTTTGGCCGTACATTTTTGTAACACCCTGTATATGGTTTCTGTTCAAATACATGACCGAAAGAACAGACACCACATACATAATTAAGGCGAGGG
This sequence comes from Schistocerca cancellata, assembly GCF_023864275.1. Taxonomy (NCBI): domain Eukaryota; kingdom Metazoa; phylum Arthropoda; class Insecta; order Orthoptera; family Acrididae; genus Schistocerca; species Schistocerca cancellata. Next base: position 350,566,484 of record NC_064629.1, on the reverse strand, counting down.
CGGCCAGTATTCACTTCAGTGCAGACGCAGAACAGGGTCGAACTCTTACGGGAATCGGTGATATGCTGCGAGTACTAGGATAATGCGCGAGGGGCACTACTTTACTAGAGTGTGAATAAGTTGAGAAATTGGGTCAGAAGGAAGGCGTGCTAAGGCAGTCCGTGCATTTGCGGTAGTCCAGATGGCACAGTGGTCAACGCGTCTGCGTAGTAATCAGAAGACCCGGCTTTGAATCCCGGCTCAGCACAAATTTTCAACTTTCCCTTTCGATTTAAATCAATACATATTGGTAGCTAATGACATTAATTACTTTGCGTCTCAACCAGTTAAGTGTATTTATGATACTCAGCATGAGTAAGGTATAGGAAGACTGATATTATACTTTTACACTGTCGTAGTTGTGTCGAACAAGAATCAGGACTCCATTATCATTATAGGTACTAAAATCTGGCTCAAGTCGGAGATTAGTTCAGGCGACCGTTTAACAAGGTCATAGCGATGTGCAGAAAGGAAATCTTAAATTCCGTTATTCATGGCGGGTTTGTTGCTGTTACAAGTAATTTGAGTAGTAATAAAATGAAAGTACATAACAGCTGCAAGTCAGTATGGGTAAGAAAGCGTTCTATTGGCACATAACCATCACGGTTTCAGAAAACACCGTTCTTGTGAAACACAACTGGCACTTTATTCACACGAAGTAATGAGTGCTATCGACCGAAAATCTCAAGTTGGCTTCATATTTCCAGATTTCCTGATTTCCAGAAGGCTTTTGGCATTGTTTCTTACAAGCGTCTTCTAATTACAATGTGTGTCTATGGCGTGACGTCTCAGATGTGCGAATGGATTCGTAATTCCCTATCAGAAAGATTAAAACTAGTGACCGAAAGTCATCGAGTGAAACACAAGTGATATGTGGTGCTCCCCAAGGAATTTTATAGGCTCTTAGCTGTTCCTAATCTATATAAATGATTTAGGAGAAGATCTCAGCAGCAGATGATGCTTTCCTTTAGAGTACTGAGAATATCAGTAGGAATTACAAAATGATTTACACAAGATATCTTCATGGTGCTTAGAGTTCTTCCATATGAACATTAAAAGATTTAATCAAATTTTACTTACAGGATAAAACATGCAAATTTTAAGTTGGTCTAGCGAAATCAATACCAAGTGATTTCAATTACGAATAACTTAAATTGGACCACCGGAAACAAAATACTGTGGGGAAGGCAGACCAAACACAGCGTCTTATTGAAAAGCTTAGAAAGTGCAATAAATCTGCTAAAGGGACTGCCTACACTACGCTTGTCCGTCCTCTTTTGGAATACTACTGGGTAATATTGGATCCTTAGCAGATATGAATAGCGAATGACACTGAAAATGTTCAAAGAAAAACAGCTTGTTTGGTATTATCGCGAAATGGCTGATACTATGTTACGGATAAGATACTCGAGTTAGGGTGGCAGTTATTAAAACTAAAGCGTTTTTCGTCTCGGCGAGTTCTTTCCACGAAGTTACGAACACCAGCTTTTTCCTCTGAATGCGGTAATATGTTGTTCACTCCAACCTACACAGGAAAAAAGGACCACAGTAACAAAAATAAGATAAATCAGAGCTTTCATGAAAGGTTTTGGAGCTCATTTTCGCACGTGTTATTCGAGAATGGGAGGTCGATAAATAATCTGAAAGTGGTTGTATGGATACTGTGACAAGTACGTAAGTATGAACTGCAACATAAAGATGTAGAAGTTTCTGCCCAGAGTAAAGCTAAAATATACAGAAACGTTGATGGTTAAGCCTGATGTAGTATGAGATACTCCGTTGAATTGCAATTATTAGAGACAGGAACTATTTCGAATTATCTGTTTGGAAATTTATTCTTCGGTTTTGACTTAAGTTTGCTATTAAGTATCACCAATTTCATTACTATTGATTACAGATTATGTTATTTAGCTATTATTCGTCAATTAACATGAGAAAAACTGAAAATGAATGAAGTCTGTGGTTGTGGCCTGGACGTTTTCGTAGTTCAACTGAAAAGCATGTAGAAAGGATATATGGTCGCCTACAATCTTAAAACGTGGTGTAATTTAACTGCTAGAACTCTAGGGGAGTGATTGAGTGCAATACAGTTCGTGAAAATGAAGCGTGGGTGTCCAGCTAGTATCAAGCAAATACTCAAATAAAATCTGGGACTATCATTCTCCCGACCCAGTCACCGTGGTCGCAGGAACGCCTGAAAATATACAGTATCCATATTCTGAAAGTCCTAAGTCAGCCTTCACAAATCACAGTCTTATGAAACATAAGTCTTCGAGTTTAATACACTCCTGGAAATTGAAATAAGAACACCGTGAATTCATTGTCCCAGGAAGGGGAAACTTTATTGACACATTCCTGGGGTCAGATACATCACATGATCACACTGACAGAACCACAGGCACATAGACACAGGCAACAGAGCATGCACAATGTCGGCACTAGTACAGTGTATATCCACCTTTCGCAGCAATGCAGGCTGCTATTCTCCCATGGAGACGATCGTAGAGATGCTGGATGTAGTCCTGTGGAACGGCTTGCCATGCCATTTCCACCTGGCGCCTCAGTTGGACCAGCATTCGTGCTGGACGTGCAGACCGCGTGAGACGACGCTTCATCCAGTCCAAAACATGCTCAATGGGGGACAGATCCGGAGATCTTGCTGGCCAGGGTAGTTGACTTACACCTTCTAGAGCACGTTGGGTGGCACGGGATACATGCGGACGTGCATTGTCCTGTTGGAACAGCAAGTTCCCTTGCCGGTCTAGGAATGGTAGAACGATGGGTTCGATGACGGTTTGGATGTACCGTGCACTATTCAGTGTCCCTTCAACGATCACCAGTGGTGTACTGCGAGTGTAGGAGATCGCTCCCCACACCATGATGCCGGGTGTTGGCCCTGTGTGCCTCGGTCGTATGCAGTCCTGATTGTGGCGCTCACCTGCACGGCGCCAAACACGCATACGACCATCATTGGCACCAAGGCAGAAGCGACTCTCATCGCTGAAGACGACACGTCTCCATTCGTCCCTCCATTCACGCCTATCGCGACACCACTGGAGGCGGGCTGCACGATGTTGGGGCGTGAGCGGAAGACGGCCTAACGGTGTGCGGGACCGTAGCCCAGCTTCATGGAGACGGTTGCGAATGGTCCTCGCCGATACCCCAGGAGCAACAGTGTCCCTAATTTGCTGGGAAGTGGCGGTGCGGTCCCCTACGGCACTGCGTAGGATCCTACGGTCTTGGCGTGCATCCGTGCGTCGCTGCGGTCCGGTCCCAGGTCGACGGGCACGTGCACCTTCCGCCGACCACTGGCGACAACATCGATGTACTGTGGAGACCTCACGCCACACGTGTTGAGCAATTCGGCGGTACGTCCACCCGGCCTCCCGCATGCCCACTATACGCCCTCGCTCAAAGTCCGTCAACTGCACATACGGTTCACGTCCACGCTGTCGCGGCATGCTAGCAGTGTTAAAGACTGCGATGGAGCTCCGTATGCCACGGCAAACTGGCTGACACTGACGGCGGCGGTGTACAAATGCTGCGCAGCTAGCGCCATTCGACGGCCAACACCGCGGTTCCTGGTGTGTACGCTGTGCCGTGCGTGTGATCATTGCTTGTACAGCCCTCTCGCAATGTCCGGAGCAAGTATGGTGGGTCTGACACACCGGTGTCAATGTGTTCTTTTTTCTATTTCCAGGAGTGTACTTTTTCACTTCGTGAAATGTATTGACTATATCCGTACAATTACTCCGAAATCGCAATAACTGCTATTTTTAACATCTAGAGCCATAAAATCTTTTAATTAACTTTATCGATATCAACGACTGCTTTAACAATAGGCAGGATCCTCAGAAAAACCGTATGTCCCTTGTCTCTCAAGTCTAGATGCTGCAACATAATAATGTACACAATAAACTCGTTGCATTCCTTTAGTCACGTCTTTGCTGATGACAGAGTTGCAAATGGTTCAAATGGCTCTGAGCACTATGGGACTTAACATCTGTGGCCATCAGTCCCCTAGAACTTAGAACTACTTAAACCTAACTAACCTAAGGACATCACACACATCCATGCCCGAGGCAGGATTCGAACCTGCGACCGTAGCGGTCGCGCGGTTCCAGACTGAAGCGCTTAGAACCGCTCGGCCACCATCGGCCGGCACAGAGTTGCAAATTAGTCATAGTTACTCCAGTGCGCTCTCGTGTAGGCACTTCACAAAACGTACGAAACAATGTAACTGTCAGAGTATTGCTCGTATTTCAAGCCAAAAAGCTATTCATCTATACTTCTGTATGGTAATAAACAGAAACACGTATAAAGTTTACGTCACATTGTGAGCGGAGCCTTACAAATATAACGTTTCGCAACCAGAAAAGTTCTTCATATGGTCTGTAGTATTTGTATTCTATGTTGGCTCGGTTAATGAACGATATACTACTTTTAGCTGCTAGTAATAACCGTTTCAGAATGATAAGTATCGGAGGAAATTATGCTACCTGTGTTACTGTAGTTGGAATTATTGATACTGTTCCCTTGGGTGGCAATTCAAGTCATCAGTATCGCCATGGCCGTTTAATAGCTGTTGGTTTCCCCATTTGGGCAACCGCCTTCTAGGAAAACCATGAAAATTCTGAGGCGAATCCTTTTATCGAAGTTTTCCGTTCAACAATTTACATGATTTACATTATCAGTCTACAATATTATGAAATTTTGGTATGTATCCAACAGACATCAGAAGTTAGATAATCTTAAGTCTAGGTACCGCATAAACATTGGTATTTGACTGACATAAGAGGATTGACAACAATATCATCTTTGTTGATCACCTAAAAACGTTGCGATGAGTTTGGTAATCATTTGAAAAATGTTCTGGCGGAACTGGATAGCGGTATGGCTTGGCAAAAAATAAAGAATGTCTTATTCATGTTTCATTAGAGACGACGATATCGCGAATTTCGGCGGAGATCGGGGGGCGGGGGTCAGTGCTCCAGTTGGCGTGGTATGAAATGCCCTCCTTAAGCTCGGATCAGGTGTGGAAGGCGGGATGGATCAGCAGCTAAGTCGATCCACCATCAATCATGAGCTGGTATCGGACATAATGGGCCAAATTTCAGCGATTAGTCGGAACGAAAAATCAAAAGGTCAGTTGTTTTTAGGGGTAGATCTCCTGGAATAGGGCGGTGGTAGTATACATGTTTCGTCGAACTTGTTTCTGATCTGAACGGTGAGAATCTAAAGAGTTAATTTCAGATAACGGATGTGATCGGAAACCGAAATCAGTAACTTGAAAAGAGTTCTGATGTTCTAATCGCATTCGCCGTAAGCTACAGATAACCGTTGTAATATGAAGAGTTTGAAAACACAGCCGACCAGTTGCTAAACAAATGTTAACTAGCCCTTGACCTGGGTTTCGATATTTCTAAAAATATCTTCTTCAGAAGGAGTAGACCTTGTTATATCACATGATGTTACATTAGATTACACATTAGATGAAGCTCTTGTCTTATATAAAATTGACAAAACAAGAATTATCCCAAGCCATGGCTTTAGATAGCAGCCAGGGTACATACATCGTACTTCAGAATGAATGATTACTGGTAAATCTCCACAGATAGAGACTCTTGTCAACATAAAATTGTAATAGGAGTCGCAGGACAAAATATTTACATAAGTTTCGTGTACATCGCGCCAGACACTAAGGCCAACAGTTGGCCTTAGTCTCTGACAAGCTCGAATTGTGTGAAGGATGGGGAAGGAAATTAACTGTGTCCTTTTAAAGGAACCTTCGCAGCATTTGCCTGGAACTATTGAAGGATATCACGGTAAACCTAAATCTGGATTTCCAGATGTGGGTTTGAACCGTCGTCCTCTAGAATGCGAGACCAGTGTGTTAACCATTGTGTCACCTCGCTCGGTTGAAGACGTTGAAATTAGATATATCGCCGGCTAATATCGTTTCTGCCTTATTAAAGTGCAGAATGCATTCATTCAACCGTCTTCTTCTTATTTGTTTGGCAGTTGCAGTTGGATATAGTTCGACGTACTTTGTAAATACATAAAAAAAACAAAAAACAGAAAAAACAGTTTCTACGTACCTGCAGCCCCCATGAGCCCAGGGTAACAGACCAAATACATTGATGGACCTGAGGGCTAAAGTTTTCACAGTAAAATAAATGCAAAATCTCTTCAGTCCCTCGATAATCTGGTTTTCTTATTTGGCATAGTCTACTGTTGTCAGCACCTCCTGTACTTTCCTATGCTAACTTGAAAAGCAGCAGTAACTTTTCTGTTTATTTGCAGATTTGATTGTGCCAAAGTGGCCCCACGCATAATGCGAGTAAGAAATTAACTTCGACTCATATTCTTCAGGTATGCAAACACAGCAATGATGGGAGTCTTTAATCTGCCTATGAAGCAATACATTAACAATAATATTTTAGAACCATCTGTATCTCCTCTTATCCTGGTTCAATAAATTGTGACAGACTGTCAACCTGGACATGTCCCTACAGAGTTCCAGGTAACACTTTCTCTTCATTTGGTCTTCGTCAGTAAGATAGGCAGTTGATTATTATGATCATCTGAAATTATCTCTTGGTCTAGTCCTTCTGCAAAACTCGAGAATGGGTCAGTGAGGTAATTCCCCTTTCCCTTAATGAACACGGTTCTAAATGTGTATTCTTGCAGTGCCATTGTCCAGAATGCTAACCTTCCATGTAGAAGTCTACATGTCTGGAAGAAACTTAGTGCCTAGTGGTCACAGTACACTGTGGTTCATGCACCATACAAATAACAGTTAAATTTCCGTAACGCAAGTGCTTCTAATTGTGGGGTCGAGAATATCTTTCACAATTTGACAATACACGACTGGCAAATGTAATTTGAAAAAATTGGAACAGATACACCTCTAATCCAACATTTGAAGCGTCAGTCATTGGTCTGTAGTCTAGATTGGAAATTTGTGGTAAGATCTTACGGGACCAAACTGCTGAGGTCATCAGTCCCTAAGCTTACACACTACTTAATATAACTAAAAGTAACTTACACTAAGGACCACATACACACCCATTGTAGTCTAGATCCTTGTCCGGATGATGAAGTATCTCAGCATTCACAAGTACATGCTTAATGGCACAGAATGCTCGTTGACTATCACTAGACAATTGCGAAAGTACATTGTTTTGCAACAGATTGAGCAAGGACTCTGCTTTCATAGACACATCTTCTATAAATCTTCTAAAAACGAAGTGTGTCCTAGGAAACCTTTCAATTGGTTTTTAGTCCTTGGAATAGCCACGTTTTTAATAGTGATTATCTTATGCTTGTCTGGTAGAATTCCTTTCGCATCTGTCATGTGAGCAAGGAACTTTACTTTTTCAAAGTGACACTGGGACTTTTGTAGATTACTAGTAATACTGGCAGTCTTGAAAAGTCTCAAGTACTCGAGTAAATAAATGAATATGCTAATCCCATGAGGCAGCTGTTACGATCAAATCGTCTGTGAATAAGGTCAACTTACTTCTGAGTGCAGGATCCAATACTGAATCCAAACCTTTGATGAATATACCCAGACTTATGTTTAATCCAAAAGGCAACACTTTAAATTGGTAACTACAACCAGCTTAGACAAATTCAGTACACTTCCTACAGTCTTCTCATAGGTTCACCTGTCAATATGAAGTCATAAATCGATACTGGTAAAAATACTTCATGCCACGGAACTTTTGGATGAGCTCATCAGTATTCTGTATTGCGATGGTTTGAGATCTCATGCGAATTGCTCCAATAATCTTATAGTTCTGAATCTGGAGTGTGTGTAACTCTGTCTTTTGAGAAACTCTTCTAAGGATGTGATTGGAGATGGCATGCAGACCTCTCGCAGGAACATCTTCTATGGTTTATGTATAGCAGAAATAGATACTGCAGAATACTTAACTGCACATGTATTTACATCTGCTGACAATTCGTCCATTGTGTTCATCCCATCATTGTATCTCAGAATTTGAACCTGCTGTACATAGCCGTTAAGTAATTCCTCGACTGGTCCTCCTTGGCACGATTCACTCAGCAATAGTTTAGCGATCGTTTTTCGTGGACAGTGTTAGCAATTTCTTTGGAAATCAGTGGAGTCGCCTCCTTCCAGTCATTACTTGTAGACCACTGAGGGCTACTCGTGTTCTGATTACTATTCTGATTATTAATATCAGAATTGAAGCCACGACTGAATCTGCTCTCAGATCTGTTCGGTTTGTTTTTATTCTGATGACAGTATTCCAACTGCCAATCCTCCGTTGGTTGCTGTATTGACCACTTACTGTGGTAATCTATCTGGCGATTGGCATTTGTCTCTTGTGCATTTCTATAGTTATTTTATGCATGACTGGGAACATGTTGACAGAAATAACTTTGATTAGATACTGATCGAACATTTGCATTTATTAAATCAGTTGAAGCAAGGACGTACATAAATTGTTCTAAGTGTTTCTCAGATGCCAGCATATGGTTGTCTCTTATTTTCATGGGAGATTTTGCTTTCTGATCACGTCGTATACAAAAAAAAAAAAATGGTTCAAATGGCTCTGAGCACTATGGGACTTAACATCTGTGGTCGTCAGTCCCCTAGAACTTAGAACTACTTAAACCTAACTAACCTAAGGTCATCACCCACAGCCATGCCCGAGGCAGGAGTCGAACCTGCGACCGTAGCGGTAGCGCGGTTCCCAACTGTAGCGCCTACACGTCGTATATCTTTGTGCGTCATTGGTTCATCCCAATAGCGGGCGTTATTGAGATATTTTTCAAGATAAATCCTTAAATATCCTGATCTATACGAAAAGGGCTCAGGACTAAACACATACTTCTTTAATCATTTCCTATTGACCTTGCACTAGTATTTGACATGGAATGCTTTTTCAAAATCTTCATAAGTAAGTCACAGTTCCATCCTACCCATGGCCCAAAGAGCTCCATCCCCCTGAATATATCCAGAGACATAACTAACTTTTCTGTTGGTCACTCTATGAATGAGAAAATACATCTCTAAATTACCGTATGAATACTACCCGGTTACAAGTCCATTTTTACGGTGAAAATATCTGAAACAGTCTGGTCTTCAACAAATTTTCCTCCATCAGCGAATTAGCACAGTGTTAGATGGGGGAGGGCTGGTATTTGAATGAGCTGCACCATTATCGTTACGATTATACTGATAGCTTTTGTCATACAATGAATCGATTCCAGAGGCCGTTTGTCTACTTTCCTCTTGATAAGCTGTCTGACAATTCTTAATTGCCTCCGAAACTTGCACACATTCTGGCTGCAGCCGGCCGGAGTGGCCGTGCGGGTCTGGGCGCTACAGTCTGGAACCGAGCGACTGCTACGGTCATAGGTTCGAATCCTGCCTCGGGCATGGATGTGTGTGATGTCCTTAGGTTAGTTAGGTTTAATTAATTCTAAGTTCTAGGCGACTGATGACCTCAGAAGTTAAGTCGCATAGTGCTCAGAGCCATTTGAACCATTTGCATACCTGTTGAGTATGACACATCATTCTGGCAGCAATTTTCCACTGTTTGTGACATCTCATTTTTTCTCTTCAGGAATTTTGGTCATGTAATCCTTATAATTCTTGTTTAAATTAACTAGAAAGAAGAATACCATTTACTGAAACATTTTCTGGTGCTTCACTAGTACTTTCGTTAATGCAATATACACTACTGGCTATTAAAATGCTACACCACGAAGATGACGTGCTACAGAAGCGAAATTTAACCGACAGGAAGAAGGTGATGTGATATGCTAATGATTAGCTTTTTAGAGCATTCACACAAGGTTGGCGCCGGTGGCGACACCTACACCATGTTGCATGAGGAAAGTTTCCAACCGATTTCTCATACACAAACAGCAGTTGACCGGCGTTGCCTGGTGAAATGTTGTTGTGATACCTCGTGTAAGGAGGAGAAATGTGTACCTTCATTTTTCCGACTTTGATAAAGGTCGCATTGTAGCATATCGCGATTGCGGTTTATCGCATCGCGACATTGCTGCTCGCGTTGGTCGAGATCCAATGAACGAGATCCAGTGAACGCACATTGGAAGCGTGTATTCGCCATCGCCATTCTGGCGTATCACCCGGCGTGATGGTATGGGGTGGCACTGGTTACACGTCTCGGTCACCTCTTGTTCCCATGACGGCACTTTGAACAGTGGACGTTACATTTCAGATGTGTTACGACCCGTGGCTCTACCCTTCATTCGATCCCTGCGTAACCCTAAATTTCAGCAGGATAATGAACGACCGCATGTTGCAGGTCCTGTACGGGCTTTTCTGGATACAGAAAATGTTCGACTGGTGCCCTGGCCAGACCATTCTCCAGGTCTCTCACCAATTGAAAACTTCTGGTCAATGGTGGCCGAGCAACTGGTTCGTCACAATGCGCCAGTCACTACTCTTGATGAACTGTGGTATCTTGTTTAAGCTGCATGGGCAGCTGTACCTGTACACGCCATCCAAGCTCTGTTTGACTCAATGCCCAGGCGAATCAAGGCCGTTATTACGGCCAGAGGTGGTTGTTCTGGGTACTGATTTCTCAGGATCTATGCACCCAAATTGCGTGAAAATGTAATCAGATGTCAGTTCTAGTATAATATATTTGTCCATTGAAGACCTGTTTGTCAACTGCATTTCTTATTGGTGTAGCAGTTTTAATGGCCAGTAGTGTATAACCTACTGCCCCTTATTTGCGACCCAGTTATCCAGCTGCGTAGAAAAATGGTTCTGGTGTTCCTTAAATTTGTCCCCTAATGGCGCCTCATATCTTGTTTGTTCGCAATGTCATTAAACTCTGCTATAAAATTCTCAGAATCTTATTTAGAGGGAAGATTATTTACTTTATTAGTCAAGCCACTGACAGTAAGTGACAGATTAGTAACAGAAACGGACATTCCTGACTGTTGGGATACTACATTTCCTACAGTAGTGGATAAATTAGCTGCTGTATTGGATATATCTCACTGCTTCTGCGTCATTTTGGAGTGTCAAGATCTTCTGGTGGAGGTTGTTGGCGGTGTTTCGGGGAAGAGACCAAACTGCAAGGTCATCGGTATCATCGGATTAGGGAAGGACTGGGAAGGAAGTCGACCGTTCCCTTTCAAAGGAACCATCCCAGCATTTGCCTAGAGCGATTTAGGGAAATCACGGAAAACCTAAATTAGGATGGCTGGACGCGGGATTGAACCGTCGTCCTTCCGAATGCGAGTCCAGCGTGCTAACCACTGTGCCACCTCACTCGGTGATTTTTAAGAGCCAGTTGTCCTACAGTAGTTGATAATGATCTCAATTGTTTCGAAATTACAGCCACTGGGTCTGCAGCAAGTTGAATGGCAGCTACAGGCTGGTCAGCTTCATGGACCTCACTAACTGAATGCACATTTGATACTTGTTCCTGCTGCATTGTCATGTAAGACCTAGTCCTTAACATTTCCTAGCAGAAATTCACTGATTTTAAGGAATTGGTTATAACATGGATACAATAACATAAAACTAACAGCCGGCCGATGTGGCCGAGCGGTTCTAGGCGCTTCAGTCTGAAACCGCGTGACCGCTACGGTCGCAGGTTCGAATCCTGCCTCGGGCATGGATGTGTGTGATGTCCTTAGGTTAGTTAGGTTCAAGTAGTTCTAAGTTCTAGGGGACTGATGACATCAGAACTTAAGTCCCATAGTGCTCAGAGCCATTTGAACCATTTTTTTAAACTAACGTAGTATATCCCCTTCAGTTGGCACAAAAAATATCTTGAAAGAAATAACAAAAACTACTCATGTTCTGCAGAGATAATAGCCAAGACAGAGCAATTGAGAAAACTAAAATTTGTGCTAATACTGAACTTCATCCAACACGTGACAGAGGCATCGGCAAAGGAGCTTAATATTACATCTTGTGCTTGCCTTTATGTTGTTAATCTATGACATTAAGATCTGTAACTGGACTTCAACACCTCACTCACACCACGCCATGCAGCACCCTCGTACAACATATCAGAGTTCGCAACATACAGATTAAAATCACATTTTGATATAACAAAATACATACACACATGAATATATTGAAAACAATCTCATTGAGATATTTCCTTTGCTTAGTCCTTTCATGGTCACCAATAAATTACTTCGTTGAAATACTAAGAGGCCAGACGACAAAAATTGCAATTATTAGATACAGGAATTATCTCCTATTTAAGGAAAGGAATTTTATTCTTTGGTTTTGAGCTATATTTGCTTTTAATTGGCACCAAATTAAGTAGTATGGATTATTGATTATTTCTTGCAAGAAAACATTCGTCTATTCCTGCGTATGGGAATAAACACGAAGGTTATATTACAAGTAGCATATTCTACCTGAAGAAGAAGGCTGAACAGTTAAGGATGCAGGTGTGGGTAGTAAGCGAGAACGCTGATTCTAAGATAGTCGAGTTCTAGACGAAAAATCAGTTTTGAATGTCATCATCGCCGCAGTATGTGGACATTTGAATTCAGTGAGGTACAAAGTTTCACTGTAGAATGAATTTGTCGAAGAATTAAGAAGAAATGTGGAATGGGAAGACAGACATGGTCTCACTCGACGTCATTTTCACCAAACAATTCCATTGAGAGAAATGGCTTACTAGTTATCGTAGAAGAATAGTACGTAAGTAACTGTGAAGCAGGAAAGCAGAAATCGACAAAGATGACGTCAATTTTTCCAAACAATGCCGTCCAGTGAGAAACTTTACTGTCCATGTCCGTGAGAAAAACATCACACTATTTCTCGCCAAAGTTCGTAACTTTTATGTCATTTACTGTGGCATTTATACTGAAGAGCCAAAGGAACTAGTACACCTGCCTAATTTCGTGTAAGGCCCATTCGAACACGCAGAACTGCCGCAACATGACAAGACATGGACTCGACTAATGTCTGAAGTAATTATGGAGGGAACTGACACTATGAATCCTGCAGGACTGTCCATAAATCAATAAGAGTACAGGGGGATAGAGATATCTTCTGAACAGCAAGTTGCAAGGCATCACAGATATGCTCAATAATGTTCCTGTATGGGGAGTTTGGTGGCCAGCGGAACTGTTTGAACTCAGAAGAGTGTTCCTGGAGCCACTCTGTAACAATTGTGGACGTGTGTGGTGTCGCATTGTCCTGCTGGATTTGCCCAAGTCCGTCGGAATGCACAATGGGCATGAATGGATGCAGGTGATCAGACAGGATGCTTACGTACGTGTCACCTGTCAGAGTCGTATCTAGACGTGTCAGGGGTCTCCCTGCTGACATGCAGGATGCATGGATTCGTGAGGTTGTCTTCATACCCGCACACGTCCATTCGCTCTATACAATTTGAAACGAGACACGTCCGACCAGGCAACATGTTTCCAAGTCATCAACTGCCCAATGTCGGTGTTGACGGGCCCAGGCGAGGCAAAAAGCTTTGTATCGTGCAGTCATCAAGGGTACACGAGTGTCCCTTCGTCTTCGGAAGCCCATGTCGATGATGCTTCATTGAATGGCTCACACGCTGACTCGCTTATTGAAATATGCAGCAATTTGCGGAAGGGTTGCATTTTTGCCGCGCTGAACGTTTTTCTTCAGTCTTCGTTGGTCACATTCTTGCAGGGTCTTTTTCCGGCCGCTGCGATGTCGATAATTAGATGTTTTACCGGATTCGTGATACTCACGGCACACTTGTGAAATGGTCGTACGGAAAAATCTCCACTTCATCGCTACCTCGGAGATGCTGTGTCCCATCGCTCGTGCGCCGGCTATAACACCACGATTAAACTCAATTAAATCTTGATAAACTGCCATTGCAGCAGCAGTAACTGATCTAACAACTGCGCCAGACCATTGTTGCGTAATATGGGCGTTGTTGACTAAAGCGCCGTATTCTGCCTGATTACTTATCACTGTATTTGAATAAGCAAGCCTATACCACTTTCTTTGTCGCTTCAGTGTAAAACACTGATTACAGAATTAGTTGATGGTTTGACATATTAGTAGGTGATAAAGTATGTGGATTGCTCCGAAGCTGCACATAATGTTTTCTTCATATAACTGTATGACTAAATTTGTTCTGTACATTGAGACTCCTGTTGTTAACGTTGTAAAAGTTCTCCATGTATGGTATGGTAGGTGGTAAACGTACATAATTTCTTTCCTTTGAGTGAAGAGCTCTTGCTTCGGAGCACCTTTTTACCACAGGAACACTCGTGTAACATTTGGTGTAATCTTCAGTAGTAACATTCGCTGCAAAAATCTTAGCATAAAATAATACGAAATACAAAATATTCAAGATAGTTTGCGTATTAGAAAAAATACAGGCGTCTTTGGGAACATTATAACTTCTTACTTTACATTAAAAAAGACTTATCTCGCAGTATACAACATTACCAGTACTATTACAGAATTAGGAATGCTTTTATTGAACGTTCTAAAATTTTGCGTGAACGTCCAGTACTTCACAGCAATATGCAGAGACTGCTGGTGCTTGTCTAAAGTCCAGTTGGCAGTTGCTGTCCATAGACTTCGCTGCTATGCTACGTCGGTCATCGCCTACCCTGGTATGTGTGACCCTATATCTCGTCCACCCAAAGATTCCTATGGCTAGGCAGCCTCTCTCAGTCGTGGGAGAGAGACACAGAATATCATGAACGAGACAGATACAAATTATGCTGTCTTCACAAGATGGATCTGGTGCATGCAGACCATAGATAGTCAAGGCACACACCAGACACGTAGCCGTTATACAGACATCTGGAGGCCATAGAGCCTAGACAGTTATGCCCAGCAACCGTATGTGCCCTTCCTCCTCATGACCACTTCTCCTATTGGAAGAAAACGCAGTAGACTGTTCTCCAATTCACTACTCTACTACTGACTAGACAAATGGAGGGCGGTCACCCTATTGGTCGAATGCATGGGATTTTGTCCCCATCCCACAATGCCAATGGGGCGTTGGATATCTAAGCAGAATGGTTGGAAATGTAAAAAATCTCGGTTTTCTTGCCGCGTCAATTCGAGATACAATGTCGAGCTTTCGACGATAGCCTTCATCGTCATCAGATATTATAAATTCCCTGAAATTTACAGTATCCCTTGTGAGTGTGGAAGCAATTAAGTAGGTCAGATCATTCGTACCGTTTCCGACCGCTGTGCAGACCACCTAGGGCGTATTAAAACTAGAGAACTAGAGAAATAGGCGATTCGGAGCACAGCGACACTATGAAACATAAAATACTGTTTGATGAAACAAAACTTCTGTCCCATGCCTCCACATACTGGGGTTCTGTTATTAAGGAGGCTGTTGAAATAATAGTAAGCGAGAAGATCTTTAACAGTGACAGCAGATATTATCTGAGCAGTGCATGGAAATGAGCACTCGATGCAGAGGAGTAGCAGAGATATTTCTTGCAGTGTTTGCGATCCCATGGAGACGAGGGCGTCACCAGCACAGACATTGACACTGTCTACGACAGCCCTCGCCGACCAATCACAAGCCGACCAATCAGAAGCGGTCTATTGGCTATACAGGGTGGTCCATTGATTGTGACTGGGCCAAATATCTCACTAAATGAGCGTCAAACGAAAAAACTATAAAGAACGAATGTCGTCTAGCTTGAAGGGGGAAACCAGATGGAGCTATGGTTGGCCGTCTAGATGGCGCTGCCATAGATCAAACGGATATCAACTGCGTCTTTTTAAATAGGAACTCCCATTTTTATTACATATTCGTGTAGTACGTAAAGAAATATGAATGTTTTAGTTGGACCACTTTTTTCGCTTTGTGATAGATGGCGTTGTAATAGTCACAAACGTATAAGTACGTGGTATCACGTAACATTCCGCCAGTGCGGACGGTATTTGCTTCGAGATACAATACCAGTGTTAAAATGGACCATTTACCAATTGCGGAAACGGTCGATGTCGCGTTGATGTATGGCTATTGTGATCAAAATGCCCAACGGGCGTGTGCTATTATGTATGATGCTCGGTATCCTGGACTACATCATCCAAGTGTCCGGACAGTTCGCCTGATAGTTCCGTTATCTAAGGAAACAGGAAGCGTTCAGCCACATGTGAAACGTCAACCACGACCTGCAACAAATGATGATGCCCAAGTTGGTGTTTTAGCTGCTGTCGCGGCTAATCCGCACATCAGTAGCAGACAAATTGGGCCAGAATCGGGAATCTCAAAAACGTCGGTGTTGAGAATGCTATATCAACATCGGTTGCACCCGTACCATATTTCTATGCACCAGGAATTGCATGGCGACGACTTTGAACGTCGTGTACAGTTCCGCCACTGGGCACAAGAGAAATTACGGGACGATGACACATTTTTTGCACGTGTTCTATTTAGCGACGAAGCATCATTCACCAACAGCGGTAATGTAAACCAGCATAATATGCACTATTGGGCAATGGAAAATCCACGATGGCTGCGACAAGTGGAACAACAGCGAACTTGGCGGGTTAATGTATGGTGCGGCATTATGGGAGGAAGGATAATTGGCCCCCTTTTATCTATGGCAATCCAAATGGTGCAATGTATGCTGATTTCCTACGTAATGTTCTACCGATGTTACTACAAGATGTTTCACTGCATGACAGAATGGCGATGTACTTCCAACATGATGGATGTCCGGCACATAGCTCGCGTGCTGTTGAAGCGGTATTGAATAGCATATATCATGACAGGTGGATTGGTCGTCGAAACAGCATACCATGGCTCGCACGTCCACCGGATATGACGTCCCTGGATTTCTTTCTGTGGGGAAAGTTGAAGTACACTCCTAGAAATTGAAATAAGAACACCGTGAATTCATTGTCCCAGGAAGGGGAAACTTTATTGACACATTCCTGGGGTCAGATACATCACATGATCACACTGACAGAACCACTGGCACATAGACACAGGCAACAGAGCATGCACAATGTCGGCACTAGTACAGTGTATATCCACCTTTCGCAGCAATGCAGGCTGCTATTCTCCCATGGAAACGATCGTAGAGATGCTGGATGTAGTCCTGTGGAACGGCTTGCCATGCCATTTCCACCTGGCGCCTCAGTTGGACCAGCGTTCGTGCTGGACGTGCAGACCGCGTGAGACGACGCTTCATCCAGTCCCAAATATGCTCAATGGGGGACAGATCCGGAGATCTTGCTGGCCAGGGTAGTTGACTTACACCTTCTAGAGCACGTTGGGTGGCACGGGATACATGCGGACGTGCATTGTCCTGTTGGAACAGCAAGTTCCCTTGCCGGTCTAGGAATGGTAGAACGATGGGTTCGATGACGGTTTGGATGTACCGTGCACTATTCAGTGTCCCCTCGACGATCACCAGTGGTGTACGGCCAGTGTAGGAGATCGCTCCCCACACCATGATGCCGGGTGTTGGCCCTGTGTGCCTCGGTCGTATGCAGTCCTGATTGTGGCGCTCACCTGCACGGCGCCAAACACGCATACGACCATCATTGGCACCAAGGCAGAAGCGACTCTCATCGCTGAAGACGACACGTCTCCATTCGTCCCTCCATTCACGCCTGTCGCGACACCACTGGAGGCGGGCTGCACGATGTTGGGGCGTGAGCGGTAGCCGGTCTAACGGTGTGCGGGACCGTAGCCCAGCTTCATGGAGACGGTTGCGAATGGTCCTCGCCGATACTCCAGGAGCAACAGTGTCCCTAATTTGCTGGGAAGTGGCGGTGCGGTCCCCTACGGCACTGCGTAGGATCCTACGGTCTTGGCGTGCATCCGTGCGTCGCTGCGGTCCGGTCCCAGGTCGACGGGCACGTGCACCTTCCGCCGACCACTGGCGACAACATCGATGTACTGTGGAGACCTCACGCCCCACGTGTTGAGCAATTCGGCGGTACGTCCACCCAGCCTCCCGCATGCCCACTATACGCCCTCGCTCAAAGTCCGTCAACTGCACATATGGTTCACGTCCACGCTGTCGCGGCATGCTACCAGTGTTAAAGACTGCGATGGAGCTCCGTATGCTACGGCAAACTGGCTGACAATGACGGCGGCGGTGCACAAATGCTGCGCAGCTAGCGCCATTCGACGGCCAACACCGCGGTTCCTGGTGTGTCCGCTGTGCCGTGCGTGTGATCATTGCTTGTACAGCCCTCTCGCAGTGTCCGGAGCAAGTATGGTGGGTCTGACACACCGGTGTCAATGTGTTCTTTTTTCCATTTCCAGGAGTGTATATTTGCTGTCGTAATCCACCGACAACGCCTGACAACATGCGTCAGTGCATTGTCAAAGCATGTGCGAACATTACGGAAGGCGAACTACTCGCTGTTGAGAGGAATGTCGTTACACGTATTGCCAAATGCATTGAGGTTGATGGACATAATTTTGAGCATTTATTGGATTACTGTGGTATTTACAGGTAATCACGCTGTAACAAAATGGTTCAAATGGCTCTGAGCACTATGGGACTTAACTGCTGAGGTCATCAGTCCCCTAGACCTTAGAACTACTTAAACCTAACTAAACTAAGGACATCACACACATCCGTGCCCGAGGCAGGATTCGAACCTGCGACCGTAGTGGTCGCGCGGTTCCAGACTGTAGCGCCTAGAACCGATAGGTTCACAGAGTTACATGTATCACATTGGAACAACCGAAATAATATGTTCAAACGTATCTACGTTCGTTATTTTAATTTAAAAAACCTACCTGTTACCAACTGTTCATTTAAAATTGTGAGCCATATGTTTTCATATTTCTTTACGTACTACACGAATATGTAATAAAAATGGGGGTTCCTATTTAAAAAAAAACGCAGTTGATATCGGTTTGATCTATGACAGCGCCATCTAGAGGGCCAACCATAGCTCCATCTGTTTTCTCCCTTCAAGCTAGACGACTTTCGTTCTTTGTAGTTTTTTCGTTTGACGCTTATTTCGTGAGATCTTTGGCCTGGTCACAATCAAAGGACTACCCTGTATAAAGCCACCACAGCAGCAGTGCAGACAGCCAATTGTTCCTGACGATGACGATTGAGGCTATCGTATTTTTTTTTTCCTTTTTCCTGTACTGTAATTTCATTCCCCTGCCCCATGGGCAGGGAAGGGCTGGCAGCAGCACAGTCCACCACTCTTCAGCTAAATAGTTTTACAAAATACATGAAAGGGGAATGCTACAAAGAAATGGGGGGGGGGATAAAAGGGGGTGTTACTTTCGTTTGCTACTTGTTAGCAGCAGACACAGTGTTTGCGCCAATGACTGAGATGGCGTGGAGTTTTACAATTATTTATTGAATTTCCTTTACAATTTCTCCCTCGTCGTCGCTGCCCACCCCTGCGGATCCCTCCGCCTGGCTGCTGTTGTGTAGATTCTCCGACAATGCGCGCACGCGTGCCGCAGATTGCACTCGGAGCCTCAAGCCACCAGTGCTCCGCTGAAGCCAGGATGCCCTGTGGTTGAGATGAACTCGTCGCTACTCGGCGCCCCAGTACGTGAGCTGCCGACGCCTGCTGCAACGGCGGCTGGGAAGCCGTCAGTCGCGATGTCTGCGAGTTGCCGTCATGGGCGGACCACGCGCCGTGGGGTCGGGTTGCCGTGAAGTCCGGGCGTCAGTCCCCGGCGGCGTCTGTGACCAAGACCGCGCTGCGGCCGTTCCTGCTGGAACTTCTCACTGTAGTTAGTCAATCATTGTGCCGACCGAACTCGGGCCGACCCCCAGAGCTGAAGTTGACATCTGGCGGCGAACGGATGACTCCTGCAAGCTGGAACAGACTTCCAGAATCGTCACCTACGAAGACTGAACATTCGGACACGGACCACGTCCGTCCTCAGATCCGAACTGCTACCTAATGGCGTCTGTCTGTCTGGCTTCTGATGGCTTCTCCCCGTTGCTGCCTGCGCTCCACTATTGATATCTGGCAGGAGGACGTTTTTTACCCTTGGTAGTAGCTTTTTGTTATTATTCCCGCAGTATATTGCAGCGTAACTTAGTGTGCTGGCCTCACTTCCCTTACTCAGCACTCTCCAGGCTTCGCTCGGCGCTCGGTCTGTGAGCGTCCTTGCGTCAGCCGGTTGGTAGACTGCTGCTCTCCGCAAGGCTATCTGTGCCTGCTTACTTCGCAACGCCTTGATCGCCGGCATGCCTCGGTTTTGCCATTCTCCACTGCGTGAAGCAATGCTTTCTACATGTGGCCGCAACACTGCCTCGTCCTAAAAATTAAATTCGTCCCCGAATTAACCCTATGCGTTAACTCTAGTTCTATCCTATATTCAACTTCTTCCCTATATACAGCCAGGTTGCCCTGACTCATGCCCTACTGGTAATCCATTCTACAGGAATCTCATGGAGCGGTCTTGCATTAACATGCTGAATCCTCCGTTTTAATAAGGCATATACCACACCAATAAAAGCAATCAACACGGTACTAGTACTGGTTGAAATACCAATGGTCACTATGCTACTTTTCCACCTGGTATCGTACTCCTCCACATGCCTTAATAATTGCTGCATTGAAATTTAGCCTTTCTCCGAATCTACTAGTTTATCTATCGTTTTCAATAGTGTAGATTCCCAGGTGTTGTTAATATACGTCAAATTTTCTCCTGGAGTGATGCTGAATGACGCATGTGGCCAGTAGAATGTCAGATGAGTATCTGTAACCTTGGTGACTCCCGTGACTGTCGCTGGTAAGCTGAAACGCTCACCTACTATTACACAATTTGTCCCGTTGATTAGCAAACCACTGTCCCGTAATTCCATCTCCGTGGTTGCTGTCCAATTCCCATTGTCATAACACTTGGCTGATATCCTCTCTGTACCGAATACTGAATACAACAAATGCCTCCCAACTTGCTGAAAATGTGGCGTTGCCTTGACTATTATTCTCCGACACTCCAAAGCTTCTGCTTCTGCCCTAAATAACTGGATCTCACACGACCCCTTGCCTGTGAAAACAATCCGTGATGGACAAATGGAAACTGACTCCGTTAGACATCTACTCAACTCTAAACTCGACATAGCAGCATGAGTATCCCCGTCCTTAGAAATTAATAAAACTTCCTGTGTCCTCAACTGCACGCCATTCCCCATGCGCTCTCATATGACCGGATAAGGATGCATTGTGTAACAGTGATACTGTCTCCCCATACTAGTTACTGGAAATCTAATCTCTATATATGTCTTAACTAGATCCGTTGTTACCTTAATCCTAGACATATGATAAAAAAGTGACATACTCGTTTCAATTATCGGCACTACGTGCTCTACCCCCTCTGGAGACTCTCCCTCTGCCTGCTTCAGCCTCCGTCTGAATTTTTCTGGTGACATCAACGTCACACTCACCTGCCCGTGCAATCCGTGATGTACTGCCTCTTCCAATTCTTCCAATTCATCCATCCTCACTCGTGCATCGCCAATGCTGTTAACCAGTTCCCGCAGCAATTTAGCCATTTCCAGCTTCGTTTCCACTACATCCAATCGCGCTTGTAACTGTTCCAGATTCGTATTCAATAATTTCTGCGTTTGTTCTATATATGCTCGTAACCCTGTAGCCATCCCACGCACCATGCGTGTCACATTCAACAACTCTGTACGTAATCCCCGTATCTCTGTTGAGTGTATATCCACTAACTTCTCTATGCTTTCCTCCCTGTCGCGAATAACTGTTCAAGAATTGTTCAAACCCTCAGTATCGTCTCTATCCGCTGTTTCAAATATTGTTTTCAGCAACTTCCCATCTGCATTCATCCAGCCCCTCTTTACTCTCTTTCTCCTCCCTGGGATTATGCTCATGACTTGGCGCAGCTGTTCCCCTATTTCCTTACATGACCTATCCAAAGCCTCGTACTCTTCTTGCACGTCCCGTAATATTCCGTTCTTAGATGCAACCGTTTCCACACTCAATACCACCTCCTGTAGCTGCCGCATCTCGTTCCCTACCTCCAGGATATTGAGTGCCAGCCCAGGCGTCCACTCGTGAGGACCACATCCGGTTGTTTCCCGAACAACACCCCACTTCGCAACGGCATATCCTATACATGGCCAGCTTGTGTCAGCTGCTAGAGATATGTGGGTCGTAGTACCCATACTATCCACTTGTACCCCATCCTGCGTCATCTACAGAATGGAGAGAGAGGGATAAAACTCCCATCACTACCCATTAATACTAATAAAATAACCATAGACCGTACACAAAAATAATACACACATGATAATTACTGCTAACTACACATCACTCGAACGCAACTTATACTTAATACCCAGTTTACTGTCTGCTTCTGGCGCTTCTTTTCGCTTTCTGCCAGAAGGAGAAGTACATATACACGGATTTACTACCCCCTGGAACGGCTTAACTCTACTAACATGAACCACCGTTCTCTTGGTACGCAATTGTGGTTTTACATTGACAGGTGATGTCATTTCCACTATCTGGTACGGTCCCTGGAACTTGTATGTGAACTTCTTGGTTCTCCCTTTTGGAACTTACAGATTAGCTAGTAACACCCATTGGCCTACCCTGTACTGTGGAAACTTCCTCGTTGTACCTCCCATCCGTTTCTGTCAATCCAACGCTTTCGCATTAGCTCTCGTCTGCCATACTTCCTTAATGGTTTTCGCAAATTGCGTTATATGCTCGTCCCCCGCTCACAGCCTTGGACGAAGCATGTCAAAAGGTGATGTCATCTTCCGCCCGTACACCACTTCGTACGGCGACAATCCTGTCGACGTATGTATCTTACTATTATATGCACTGGTTACGAATTGCAAGTACACATCCCAGTCGGTGTGTTGACTATTTAAATAGTGATTCAACATCTTAGCGATCGTGCGATGCACTCTCTCCGTTCGTCAGTTTGATTGCGGATCGAATGGACTGGTCCGTAGTTTCTTTACCTTCAGTAACTTACACAGTTGCTTCATCAGATCAGACATGAAATTAGTACCTTGATCCGAGATTAAGGACTGAGGTATCCCATACCTGAGTGACCAATTATTAACTGAAGCTTGTGCCACTGTACTTGCTCTCTGATCTGGTAATGCGACCATGACTAAATACCTAGAAAATTGGTAAATCACTGTTAACACATACTTATTCCCTGCTGCACTCTTATTAAATGCGCCTAATACATCAATTCCGATTTGTTGGAAAGGTGTGTCTGCCTCTGGTAATCTTTGATGCTGAATCTTTTCATGGTTCACGTCCGCACGCTGTGTGCATGGCACACAATTCCTGACGTACTTGACCACGTCTTGACGTTGTGTCATCCACCCAAAACTTCTCCGCTATCCGCCTTTCCGTAGCTCTACTCCCGCCATGTCCTGAAAAAAAAATGGTCATGCGCCTGTTGGAAAACTTCAGATCTTAACGCTGCTGGTACGACGACGCGTGGGCCGCATTTCGTCGACCTGCAAAGTAACCCGTCCTGTACTAGGAACTGCGGTTGCTTTCTGAACAATTGGCAGTCACTATCCACGGCTTGTGCCCTTTTCCACTCATCTTCAGTCGCCCCTGTTACTTGTAATACTGCCACTTTCCTGCTCAATGCGTCAGCATTGGCATGTTTCACACCTGGCTTGTGTATCACCTCATAATCGAACTTACTTAGTTTCAGCACCCATCTCGCTAGCCTACTCGCTGAGTCTTTCAGACCTAATAACCATTTCAGAGCTGAATGATCCGTCACAACCTTAAACTTTCTGCCGTACAGATAACATCGAAAGTACGAAATCCCATATATTACCGCTAACAATTCCTTCTCCGTCGTGGAGTAATTTTGTTCCGCCTTGTTAAGTTCACGAGACGCGAACACAATCGGATGTTCTTTGCCATCAATTTCTTGCCCAAGTACAACTCCAAGAGCGTGATTAGACGCGTTGCATTGTAGTATAAACTCCTTCGAAAAATGTGGAAACTTCAAAGTTGTATCTGATGTCAGTATCCGTTTCAACTCTTGAAATGCTTTCTCGCACTCTGACGTCCACTGGAAGGTAACACGTTTTCTTAGCAACTTAGTAAGTCGCCTCGCTATTTCTGCGAACCCCTGCACGAATTTTCGATAATAGCTCGCAAGACCAATATACGATAGTAGTTGTTTAACCATATGCGGAACCGGAAAATCTCGTACTGCAGAAGTGAGACGAGGATCTGTCCGTACCCCGTCCTGACTGATAACATGCCCGAGATAATTTGCTTGTGCTTGCGCAAAATGGCATTTGTCCCAAATTAATGTTAGCCGTACTGCTCAAAAATGGTTCAAATGGCTCTCAGCACTATGGGACTTAACTTCTGAGGTCATCAGTCCCCTAGAAATTAGAGCTACTTAAACCTAACTAACCTAAGGACATCACACACATCCATGCCCGAGGCAGGATTCGAACCAGCGACCGTAGCGGTCGCTCGGTTCCAGACTGTAGCGCCTAGAACCGCTCGGCCACCCTGGCCGGCAGCCGTACTGCCTCTAATCTTTTAAACACCTCCTCTAACCGTTCCACATGCTGCTCTATATCTCTTGAAAAAACTATAATTTCATCCAGATACACCATGCATTTTTATTTGGTTTCAACCCACGAAGGACTCCATCCAACAACCTCTGAAATGTTTCTGGAGCGTTTTTTAGTCCAAACGGCATTCTTTTATACTCGAAGTGACCACAATGCGTCGTAAATGCTAATTTTGGCCCGTCCTCCCTACATTCTTCAATCAGGTGATAACCCCTTCGCAAATCCATAATGGAGAAAAATTTACACTGCCCTAGGTTGTCTAACGTTTCTGCGATATTCGGAATCGGATATACGTCCACCACTGTCTGTTCATTCAAATGTCTGTAACCGCAACAAAAGCGAAATTTTTTCGACCCGTCCGGTGTCTTCTTCGGAACTGGGACCACGCTACTAGACCAAGGACTATTACTGTGCTGGATTATCCCATCTTCCAGTTGCTGCTCTATAAATTGCTCTACTTGTGGTTGTCATTGTTTCGGTAGTCGGTATGGCTTACGATACACCGGAGCGTGATTCCCTCTCTCTTCGCTACTTATCTTTTATCCAAACCATCAAACGATGCTGTGTTATCGGTGTAGCAGGTAACGAACGTACTCTGTGCTTCAAACAATACTTTATACTTAAGTAATAATGCTTCCATACCCAAACGATCATTTCCTCACAAATGATTTACCTTGTCACGAAGTTCAGACGTGTTACGGTTTGCTTTACATCATAGTATAGCCTGGAACTATCGATGTCCTCTTCATCCATTAACTCTACTGTGGCTATTACTAATCCCTTCGGCAGATCGACATGATTCCGCCCGAAGTTATCTAAACTCACCGGAAACATTAACTGCCCGTTTATGTCCGTTACCCGTGATACACTCCTACGAATAAAGCAATGCTTTTCGTCTAAAACCTCATTACTCGGTAGTGGCTCTACCAAGAATAACCCCTGCTGTGGCACATCGACATCCACTAATACCCAGATCAACTTCCGTGTACCTGTTCGTACTTTATCACACGAAAACACCTATAATGCACTTGTACGAAGTTTAGTTGGTATCACCTTAGCTATCGGTGCACCTTGCGACTCTGAAACATTTGCAACGGCTGTACCCGTTGAGAACAAGTTCCCATCGAGTTCCAGTGTATGCTGCGAAAGGTCAAATTTGGCGTGATGTTTAATCAGAAAGTCCAACCCAAGTATCGCTGAAAAACCCTGTCCCACAGTTAACAACACCTCTATTTGCTCCCGGAACCACACGTTCCCTATCTTAAACTTGAGCTGTGCTGTCTCTAGTGCATCTAATTTTTTATCACCTATTGCGCGCAATCTGTATCTCGGAGCTTCCAATCCTTTCTTACCCACGATGTCCACACTGACAACTGATACATGCGCTCCAGTATGCACTAAAACTCTTCGCTACTTATCTTTTATCCAAACCATCAAACTACAATCCGTCTCTTCGTGCACTCTCTGAGTACCTCTTTTTCCTGGTAATGCCTCCCGACGGTAGGAACACTCCCTTTTTCGTTTAACAGTTTTTTACTCGCTGTATCATTAACCTGTTTCTTGGCTTTACACTGCCGTGCCTTATTCCCTATTTTCTGACAATTGAAACACTGCAGTTCCCGACATTGTCCCTTAAAATGACCTTGCTTCCCACAACGGTAACACCCTTTGGAAGACGCGCAATGCTGCAGCTGAGTCACTTGGATTTTGCATCCGTATCCGGCGTGAAAAATCCGGCGGGACCCCTCGCAAATATGCGTCTAAAGCTTTATTCTCTGCTTCTTTCAATAGAACTTCATTTGCACTCGCATCTTGCGTTAACTCATACGTGTGCGCATTCGTTCTCCTAATTCTGTCTGAAAATTCTTCTACCGTTTTACCCGTTTTTTGCATCATCCTCCCCAATTTTTCTCTAAAAAATCCGGCACTGTTTTGTTTCCTAAACCTTTGCAATAATCCCGCAGCCAACTTTGTGACCGTAATAGCATCCTTTAACGCTTCGTGGTATGCCACATAAGTCTTTGCGTCACCTACTAACCGTAACCTCGCCATTTGCAAACACATTTCATCGGACCAGCCACACAGTCTAGCCGTACTATGTACGTCACCATTGAAATCATTTACATCCTCTGATGTTTTACCCGAGAAGAAAAATATCAAATTAGCCGCTGAACAATCTGCCACACCAGAAAAGACAGTACCCTTGCATTCTACACTATCGCTCCCCGAGCCTGATTGAGTATTTTGCAACAATTGTTGCTCCATCCTCTGCATGTGCTGCTATTGCAACTTATTTTCTTCAATCAGTTTCTTAACTTGCTCTGTCAATGCGACTACGGCGTCACTTGTACCAGTTGCACGTGTCTCTGGTATTTTCCGTGTGGTATACCTCACCTCACGAAAATAAAATTGTGTGACCCAGAAGCAAGTTAATTCCTACCACGTCTAATGGCAAGCCATCTAGACTTACCACATTGCCCCCTTACATGACCATAGAAGCCACACACATCTCAAGTGCTTGGTTCAAAATGGTTCAAATGGCTCTGAGCACTATGGGACTTAACTTCTGACTTAGAACTACTTAAACCTAACTAACCTAAGGACATTACACACATCCATGCCCGAGGCAGGATGCGAGTCTGCGACCGTAGCGGTCGCGCTGTTCCACACTGTAGCGCCTAGAACCGCTCGGCCACTCCGGCCGGCCAAGTGCTTGGTACAAATTTATCGCAAGGAGTGACGTGACCTGTTAATCCACACACTGCACATTTAGATGGTACTAAGTTAACGTGACTATCATTCCCACAAAACTGCGATAAGTCTACAGGGCTGCTAGGTCTTTCAAATGACACTCTCATATCCCTTAACGTTACCCTTCACATGTCTAGCTGCACAGAAAACATAGAGAGAAGGCAGTTGTTGGACTCACCCTATTCGGTGTTTCTCCGTTGCTCCGCATGGTGCTAGTCAAAGTCGTGGCGTGGGTGCGCCTGACACCACTCGTTACATCCGTTTGCTACTTGTTAGCAGCAGACACAGTGGCTGTGCCAATGACTGAGATGGCGTGGAGTTTTACAATTATTTATTGAACTTTCTTTACAATTTCTCCCTGCGAGCTGGAACAGACTTCCAGAATCGTCACCTATGGAGATTGAACACTCGGACACGGACCACGTCCGTCCTCAGATCCGAACTGCTTCCCAATGGCTTCTGTCTGTTGCTGCCTGCGCTCCACTATTTATATCTGGCAGGAGGACGTTTTTTACGCTTGGTAGTACCTTTTTGTTATTATTCCCGCAGTATATTGGAGCGTAACTTAGCGTGCTGGCCTCGCTTCCCCTTACTCAGCACTCTCCAGGCTTCGCTCGCCGCTCGGTCTGCCTGCGTCCTTGCGTCAGCCAGTTGGTAGACTGCTGCTGTCATCAAGGCTGTCTGTGCCTGCTTACTTCGCAACGCCTCGATCGCCAGTGTGCCTCTGTTTTGCCATTCTCCACTGCGTGAAGCAACGCTTAGTACATGTAGCCGCAACAGGGGATATAAAAACCCAGTAAACGAAGATGATGGGAGTTAAAATATACACTAATACCTTAAAATGCCCAGGGGAACCATTGAAAAGTCGACATAAAGTTAAAAGAACACAGCTGGCAATTCATTGTGTACTTAAAAACACAGGAGCCAAACACAAGTTAAAAGTTGGCCACAGTATAAAAATCACACAGACCGAGACACTTAGAAATCAAAACCACTGGGAACAACAGAACACTCACAAAGAATAAAAACCGCTGATACAGATCTGCCAAGGGACTGGAGCTTGGAGAGGCGGAAAAAAGATGGAAGGTGGTATAGGGAGCGGGAGGAACAGGAAATGAGGTGATAGGAGGCGCACCAAGCGGCAGGAGACAGGCAGGGTGGGAGATCAAGAGTGAAGACAAGGCGGGAGGGAGTGCAGAGACTCAGAAGGGGACCACGGGAGAGGGAGGGGATGTAGGAGTTGGAAAGCCACTCAGGGGATGGGAGGGGGAGAAGAGCGAACCCTGAGGTGGAGGGAGGAGGAAGGTGGGGTTTGAGTTGGTAGGAGGGGTAGATGCCAAAGTGGAGCTCATCATCTGTAATTGGTAGGTGCTGGAAGTTGCATTGGGAAAGGAGGTGGAAGGTTGGGAGATAGAGAGAGGGTGGGTACAGTGCGGCCGGTCAACCTGTCTCCAACTAAAGTAATTTTCTCAGTTGCAAGTACATTCGTGCTTAGATTCACGGGGTCATTAACCTCCACATCCGCAGCTGCCTTTTCCAACCTGTCCACGATTTTTAAATCAAAGCACTTGACGAGTTACTCTACTTTCGTTTACTGCACATCAGTTACACTACTCACTACCTCTGAGCAACTACGTCCCTGCGCAATGTTGCTATCTACAATACTGTCGTCTGCTTTCACAGTATGTTTCAAAGTCAATACAGCTAATAGCTTTCTTGACCTCATTATTATTACTACCCCCTTCATGTAACAACTCCTCATCCTCAAAACCTAGCAAAATTGACTCTACTACCTCCAACGAAACTTCAGCCTTCAGATTGCCGCTATTGTTGAAGATTTAAGCGTTTACTTCATCTTCATCTTCATTTGATTTAAACCTGTTAATTTATGCTTTCTTATTATCTGTAGTGTTTCCTTTCTTCTGCTTGACCCATTTTTCTAATGTGTCCAGGATGCTGTTAAGTACATAATGGGAATGGTTTAGCAGACTATTGTTACTGTCTGTTCCTATTTCATCATTCCTGTTATTTGACTGCGTGTTCTGACTGACTTCGGTCTGTGGTTATGTTACTGGCTGTGATACTGTTTCCGTCCGGTGAGCACCAGTTTCCTCATAGGCGGACTTAGTTTCCAACACGCGGCCTATTGTGTTCATTCAATTCAGAATTAGATTAGGTAGCATTTTGCTCTCTGTCTTGTCTCAACGTACATTATTTCTATTTCTGCCTTCGTCAAATATTTATTGCGAAAGCTCGGTGGCTGCCTATCTCCTCTTCCTCTACGACGGACTTGACCACCACAATTAGCTCGTGTATTCAGAACTTCCATATATCTAACATTCGCGTTCCCACTTTCATTATTTCGGTTGTTTATATGACTGTTAGAGGACCTCAGCAGCAGCTACTCTTTCTGCTCGCTTCAGATTCTCAATGAATCTAACCACATTATCACTAGGTGCTGAAATGAATCTTTTCTGCCAATACCATGGCAGCTTACCTCCTAGTCGTTTGATCATCATTTCCGGTTTCATCTTATCTGTCAGATGTGGTAGCTGTGAAACCCGCTTTCTCGAAAACTCTAACTGATTCACGACCTGGAGTAAACTTTTTATCACTCCAACATTCTCTCACAACTCGAACAATCCACGGGTGTACTGCCGGTCCATAGTGTCCAACGGGCACAATATTTCAGCGGTCAGACATGTCGCCATCGTCAGGTGCGTTGACGAACTGAGCTCCTGAGGGCGGGCGGCCGTCCTAAACCCCGTTCCCCCGCGAGGAGTTCTCTCTGCAGTCCTCTCCCGCGGCCGCGCGTAGGCGTTCGCTGAGAGGCTGGCGTCAGCGTCTGTGGTAGCGTCGGTGTAACTGCCTCGTCCGCCCTGGTCGCTTGTTCGTTTTCTCTGCTGAGCCTCTTTTTAATTAGCTCAGTGCTGGTTCCCATGCCTTGCTGAGGTTCAACCTGTTCAGCTGCACTGACGATGTCCGCTACCGGCGCGAACCTAGGTGTGGGAGCAAAATTAAGTCCCTTCTCCAGAACAGAGACTGCATCACCAGTCAGCTTGAACAGGTTGCTGCGCGACTACCACCTGAAGCAGCTGAAGAAGTGCGCCGGGAAACTTGCCGTGCTCTGACGAGAACTAAACCGATCAAGTCGAATATTACCAGCAGGGAGAGGGCAGCCATTCGAGACCTGAGACAGAGCCCTGAGAATGTTGTCTTACCAGCTGACAGGGGCAATGCTACAGTTGTCCTTTCGCATAAGGACTACATTGAGAAGATGTAGAGCCTGCTAAGTGACGAATCTTACAGGAAGATCAACGCTGACCCCACAAAGAAGGTGGAGAACAAGACTAGGGCTCTTCTCAAGGACGCGGATTCACCAGAGGGTGTCGCCAAGAAATTCTCAAGGACCTGTACCGCCAAGGCTCTATGGACTCCCTAAAGTCCACAAAGAAGTTGTGCCGTTACGCCCAATTGTCAGCAACATTAGGGCACCTACATATTTGCTGGCCAAATACCTGGCAGAACTACTAAGCCCTTACGTTGGTAAATGCCCTCATCACGTTCGGAATTCTATGGATTTCGTAAAACGTCTCTGAGAGACTCATATATCCTGGTGAGTGCCTCTTCGAGAGTCAGTTGAGCTCATTGCACAGAAATTTGACGAGAAGATGGCTGACCTTTTCAGGCACGTTCTGACCTCCGTGTATTTTCTGTTTAATGGAAAATACAATGAGCAAACAGAAGGAGTGTCACATAATTTCCAGTGAAAGGCTCCGCTGGCCGGTAGCCCACTTTCGCCTGTGATCGTGAATTTCTATATGGAGTACTTCGAGGAGGAAGCTTTGGCGTCATCCGAATGGAAACCTACTTGTTTTCTACGTTATGTTGATGGAAACATGGTTGAAATGGCTCTGAGCCATAGTTTTACTATCTGATAACTCTATTAATTCTACTTTCTCTTTTTTGACCTCAAGTCCAATTTCATCGTCATCAGAAAATGGTCCTAACTTCGCAGTAACATTGAAATTCATGATCAGAGACTGGTTCCATCTTAACTTTCACATCACTCATATCTTTAGATTCCACTTTTAATAGCCTGTTAGAAGCACTTAACGAATAAATTAACTATTTTTGACTTAATGCAATTGCTTGACCTCGACGAGCGATGCCACCGCGCCGTACCAGCAAACGTGATACGACGCGTTTCGACGTAATGCTGACGTCCACGCAGCTCTGTGATGATGCACCGTCTTCTTCTAACCTCAGAACCGATGGTAGCCGCGATGCAGTTTCGTCTTCTTACCTCCTTTGGTCACATTCAAGGTTATTGTGACTAATAATCATCAGTTTAGTTTACATACTCACGAGAATATCACACGGGTTTCGGCATATTTCAGTTCGATATCCTGTTAGTGCTTACCGTGTTCCACGCTTTGCATTGATCACCTACACAGTTCAGTTTCCCGGCCGAAACACCACACACGTGACGGCGGTTATCTAGGCAAAATGGTCAGTGTTCCGTTATGCCGTTATGAAAAAGACACTTCTGTGCTTCCTTTACACCTACCTCCGCCGACTACGAGACCATGAAAACAATTTTTGTGGTGAGCCAGAAAGTGATGGAGAACATACTGACCATAATTTCCAGTCTGCAAGTCAACATTACTCTTTGGGCTCACTGAAAGATAATGTTCCTACTTCCTATTTACTCAGTGGGATCAGGAACCATGACGCAAAATAAAAGTTTTGAGTTTTAAGTCATTGATTTACTCAGTAAAAGTTCACACGCACAATATACGAGTATGAAAATGTCCCTAATGATGACAATGGTAATATCCTCATCAGAGACAGTACTATTAACAGGTCAGAGGTGACCTCTGTAGGAAGTTAAAACTAAAATGGTTTATCGGCCTGACTTCTAATCACCAAAAGTCAATTTCTCCTCTGAGAAGTGGAAAATAGTCTCGCCGCTTGCTTTGCAGATCTGTCAACATTACGGGCGGCACACAAATAGTAACATTTGTGAAATCTAAGCGATCCAGGACAGTGTACAGTCCTCGCGAATTCACTTTCTACTTTTACCGAAAACGCTTTTGGTAGATGCCCGGCTCTGACGTCATCCGAGACATAGCGCCTGCCGGTGTTTAACTGACGCGGATAGACGTACTCACGGATTGCGCGGCCCCTCACGCCGGACGTTCAAGTCCTTCGTCGGGCATGGGTATGTGTGTTGTTTTTAGCATAAGTTAGTTTAAGTAGTGTTTAAATCTAGGGACCGATGACCTCAGTAGTTTGGTCCCTTAGGAATTCACACACACAGATTGGTACTCGTATCACGGTGCGAAATATCTCTCCTTATTGCCTCCGTGGCCGCATTAATATACAGGCGCAGTGGACCGCCAAGCGGAACATCTGCAGTCAACCACCCTAGGCACAGGTAGCAGTATTTAAATGGCCTCTTTCTCGGACGCATATGAATTAATATATCTGTCATTTAACTATTTACAATCTTCTTAATTTTCATATAGATATAGTTAAGTTGGCTTTAGTTACTGAAAAAGTTGTAGCTCGACTCCATTTAAACTTTCCTGGCTATAATTTTTAGAGTGAAACCACCAGTAGAACATGACTTCTGAACTGCTCCTTTCCTTGTAGATATTGTTATTTACAATACCGTCTTGAGACTTGGTACGTCTGTATTATTGCAGTAGCGTAATCGAGTGCTGTAATCAGAACCTTACTATTACAAACACAAATGACACTGAATTTGTCATGAATAAGGATGTTTTCATTACTTTTTTTTGTAAATAAGTTGAAAACTAGTAGAGGCAACTTATTGTCTCATAGTTAATGTTCTTATATGAAACTAACGCGAGATACGTATTTGCATCTTTCTGAGTCTAATATTTAGCGCCTTCAGTTTTTCGGAAAAATGCCAATTTGGACCAAAAATTGTTCAGATCAAGTTGAACCTGTAATTTTTTATTGTGACATACATTTGGATATCCTGTTAAGTTTTTAGCTTTGTAGTCTTATTATTCAGTGGCATTTTTTCTTAAGTTCTTGTATTTTGCGTAACTTATTCATTTGGTCATTCTGAGGCCTCACAACGTTAACATAAATATACTGAAGCATACACTTACGAAGTTACTTTAATTTTTAATTTCACTCTTAGTTTATGGCGTAAATTTATATGTTAAGTACAGGCGCGTTATGATGACATGGACCGGTAGTAGTGAAGTGGGGTAAGCCCCAGTAAATTCGCTCGCCTCTGTACCTCTTACAATGATGCAGCGCTTGTTTCGATTTAGTAGCAGTATCCTCCATCCTATCCCCTCAACATCAATGGTCGATATATATAAGCGTCGAATACTGCAGCAAAAATTGATGACACTTCGGTATTAGACTGACTACTAACTGCCATGAAACATTAATGTGATGGATCTGCTGATGTTGGTGAGGGACATTGGCACCCCTTTCTGGATGATGTCATTCCGAGTATGTATAGAAACGTTATTGGTTTTTATACTTACATTTTTGTTCATGTGTAGGCATGATGTGTTGAAATTTTTAATGTTACAAATGACCGCATACAGTTACCTACGAAGGGTAACGGTAAGTGAGCTATCCTAAGCGAAATTATACGAGCTCCCAAGGAAAGTGGGTGATCTAGGATGGTGGAATCACCATCACCAATACGACTACCCATCTTGTATCTACATATGCACAGTAAAAATAATTTTAAAACGATCATTTGACGTTTTCTTGTTTTCACCCCAGGAATAGTTTAATTACGTTGGTCAGATTTATGTACATTAGGTCCTTATGACTGAGTCCAGGCCACTGGCTCTGTATTTGCTAAAGAGTATACCCAACCTGAATGAATGCATTCCATCAGCTGCATATGATAATGATTATATTCGTATGTAACATGGCTCTCTTTCTCTCTACATATGCAGGTGATTTTTTATGAATATACTCACACTTAGTACTTATATATTATTGTCTTTTGTTTCCTTTTACCTTTATTAATCCAAATATCAAAAGGCTAGAGGCAGGTGTATGAGAGCCAGCCAGGTCCTCAGTGACCACGACGATGAGGCACTCAGCCCTCACGTAATTGATGAGGATTTTCCGAGAAATTCTATGACATTATTCTCAGCCATTAGCTTGCGTGTCTGGGTTGCGGCTGTGGAAGAACTTATATGTAAGTGTTAATTTATGAAAAAGTCCTTCTACATTAATGATAATTTACGCTACATATCTGGCTGGAGGAAACAAGCCCAAAAAAACGGCAGCGTATCATAATCCATATATCTCACAGAAATGGCGATTAAACTGACATAAATAATTACAGGGGGATTTCATTACTCCCAGTTACTTTCAAAACTCTTTCAAAAATCGTACTTAAAAGCAAGAAGCACAAATGAAGCACTTAATTGGCATGTATGAAGCATGTTTTAATCAAGGTGGATCCTGAGGGGAACAAATCCTCAGTCTGACTTTAGTCTTACAAATCCGTAGTGCAGCCAAATAGTGATGATCATTGCAGACTTCAGAAAAGGATTCAGTAGACAGATGAGGAAGAATTTAAAGTTAATTAAACAAACGTTGTCTTACAGCATGTCAAAAATTAGACTCCAAGAAGAAACGTCTCAACGTTTTGATAAGAAGTTTTGGCTGACAGCGAGTCGGTCTATCCCCCCTTACAGCACGAACTTGTATTAGAAGAATTAATTATGAGATAGGGAAAATAGCCATTGGCAAACTACATGAAATCGTATTGGAAGGTAAATTTAGAGACATTGTTGTTATACACGACCCTTATTCGTAACAGCTTACATTGTAAAATGTATACCGCCCGTGCCGGCCGCGGTGGCCGTGCGGTTCTAGGCGCTGCAGTCTGGAACCGCGGGACTGCTACGGTCGCAGGTTCGAATCCTGCCTCGGGCATGGATGTGTGTGATGTCCTTCGGTTAGTTAGGTTTAAGTAGTTCTAAGTTCTAGGGGACTGATGACCAAAGATGTTAAGTCCCATAGTGCTCAGAGCCATTTGAACCATTTGTATACCGCCCGGGTAGCTACGCGTGTTAATGGACCGCTTGCGGGATTGGGAGATATAATGCCTGCGGATCGAATCCATCCGTCAGATCAACGACGACGGGTCGGTGTACTGGCCAAACTGGATGTCGTTTTTAAGCAGTTTGTCACATCCCACTAGATGATTACCAGGCTGGTTCCCCTGTTCCACCTGAGATTCACGCTATGCAACGCTCAGTAGACATTCATACACTTTTACGCACAATTTATTTTATTTACAAACAGATTGGGTACAACCGTTATGTTGCGGGGGGGGGGGGGGGGTTAATAGGAGACTGATAAACTTCAGTGTTTGGTCTTCTTCAGCACCTACGAAGTATTAGCATCAAATAAAGTTCAAAAAAGAAGTCGATGTTAATAGGTTCATTAGCCTCCCAGACATTAACATTGCGAATGTTATGAATGGTGGGCTCCAGAGCTTAAGACAGTATTACTACTCAGGGCACATATTGGTTGGAAGCGCCGATGATGGCTGTTAATCAGTTGAAATCGATTTGCAAAAGTGAATAAATAAAACATGATTTTGCGACTGGTTGCTCCATAGTTGGTAATTTTAATAATATTACGAATGTTATTTTCCCCAGAAAATTTGATTTGTATCTCAGTTACGTTTATGTCCGAATAAACTGAATTGCATTTCGCCTGATTCGCATGCAACCCACATAACACCGCTGTCTAGCAGGTCCTCTAATCGCTCCTTGCTACAGTCGTTTGACTATTGAAAATGGTTTCAACAAGTCACCACTACAAAACACTGCTCTGTATGGCAATAACTCAAATGTGGACTAATACAACGATAACAGAAATATCAGGGAACACCTTATCACAAATAGGACTGTCCTTAAGGCTTGTAAGCTCACATTTATTGCAATAAATGACATACCTGAAATGTTACCACTCTCATTATTACGTCAGATAGGTAATGCACGTGGTAAGTTAGTCGTATTCATGATTTTCTCTTCAAAGTAACACACCGTACTTGTTATTTAACACAAAATGACATTAAAAATTTAAGTTATTCACGAGCAGCTAGTCGAGAATATGTATGAATTTCAAATGACACGACGAACCGTCTCGTTCTGCATATGGATTCAAACCCAGGCCATGCAGACTAAGATTTCGTGACTGACGGAAACTAACAGTCATTCCTGACTAAGCATACAGAGAGTGATATACCTCGATTTTAGACAGTATCAGTTAGCAAATATCTACTTTAAAATTACATAACGTAACCATTTTTAACGGACGCGAATTCCTACCCAGCATCTACTGTCCCTGTTAACAACGACGAGAGATGTTACATATTGCTTTTCCACAAGTGACCCACTTGAAAAGTCGTGAAGTAAAGCTTTGTGTTGGACAGGGATTCGAACACAGAACCCATTCGGATTCTTATCGAAGCACAATCAAGTTTGACATATCGGATTTTCTCGGCAGTAGCTAGATCTTTTAACTGAAATGACAAGACGAAACATTAATTTTTTCCTTCCCAAGACTCCAACCCGGCACCTATCGCTGTTATCTTCTAGAGAAAACGAACGATAAATATGGGTTTGTTACACCAGCAGTGACATGTGAGCATGTTTGAACTAGAAATAATATGACGATGAGTTCAGTGCTGACTGGGAATCGAATCCCAAACATATCGTTGTTGACTACACACAAACAGACGTCAGGTACCGAATTTTTCTCCACCAGCAGCTCGGAATAACATCCTTGAACTTACTGTGATCTCCAAATAGTTATATGTGTCACTGGGAGTCAAAAACGTCAGATATCGTTAGTATGGACAATGAATGAAAATGCATTAAAAATCAAAATTATTATCCACCAGCAGATAGGTGTCCTCATGCTAGAACTTGATAATTCATAATGAAAACCTTAGTGCCGGGCCGGGATTCGCACTCATTCACGCCCACTATGTGGAGATGTTGAGGAATCTGCAGTTTTGAACAAACAACAAATTGTAGTCGAGCTGTATAGTCACAAAGGGATCAAATTCCGCGTTAAGGGCCGTCTGAGTTGCATTCCCAGTTCAGAACTGGGCTTACAGAAGCTCAAATAAAAGATGCAATAAGTGTCCATTGACACTACATAGCTTTTGTTTCGTCGCTAGAAATCAATAACAAGTATAAGAAAGGATACTGGTGATAAAGTTTCTACATGTCGCCACTCCTGACTTTGCTGTGGTTCCACCTAACGTTTACTTGGTAGAGAAGGAATACCATTTTTAATGTGAATTTCAGACCACAATCCCATTACACCTTCTTTACTTGGTGTAGCCAGACGCAAATAGAATCTGTCTCTCGCTATCAAAAAAGCATCGGCAGAAGTTGGAATCGAACCTAGACCGTCAGTATATAAACCTACCATCAATCCAACAGACCACCAAATGACACACAGGCTCCCTATAGTGGTTTGTAGCATGTTCAGTACATTCATTTACTTGGTTGACCAAATCGACATGAACTAGCATCCTCAGCTATCCAGTGCATACATTCGACTCTATTTTGTAATCACAGAAATAAAATAATGTGACTGCCACCTACACAGAACTGCCAACAGTGTAGGCCGCAGAAATTTAAATAGGAAGTGTTCCTTTCCATTTGAGCTACTCTACTGGGTTATCTGTTTGTTGAAACCATCGTGCAGTGCAAAAGAAAAGCTGTAACTGTCTGTCTCTCAGAAGTCTAGATCTGGCCATATGCATTATCTCATAGCACTGTGGAATGCAGAAGTTCTGAAGGAAGTGTTGTTGACTTTTGGAGGTGCTGTAGCTATGTAACAGCTAGTAGCGTAACAGTAAGCGTCGCGCACTGTAGATAAGACGCCGCAAGTTCTGTTACATTCACTGCTACATTTTTTTAAACGCAATTTAGTATATGAACCTATCATCAATCCAACAGACCACCAAATCCTCTTACCACGTTAAGGGTGGTCTAAGTTGCATTCCCAGTTCAGAACCAACTCGTTCGACCTATACTTGAGTATTACTCATCAGTGTGGGATCCGTACCAGGTCAGGAGATAGAGAAGATCCAAAGAAGAGCGGCGCTTTTCGTCACAGGGTTATTTGGAAAGCGTGATAGCGTTACAGAGATGTTTAGCAAACTCAAGTGGCAGACTCTGCAAGAGTGGCGCTCAGCATCGCGGTGTAGCTTCCTGTCCAGGTTCCGAGAAGGTGCATTTCTGGATGAAGTATCGAATATATAGCCCCCCCCTAATTATATCTCCCGAGGAGATTAAAATTAGAGAGATTCGAGCGCGCACGGAGGCTTTCTGGCAGTCGTTCTTCCCGCTAACCATACGCGACTGGAACAGGAAAGGGAGGTAATGACATTTGCACGTAAAGTGCCCTCCGCCACACACCGTTGGGAGGCTTGCGGAGTATTAATGTAGATGTTCGTTCTGCTGTCTGGTGAAGTTATCAATTTAATGGAACTTTGAACATAATTCCCTTCACTTCTCAACCCAAAATAGTTGCATGTGGAAAAAGGGCTACCTTCTGCGACATATTGTTCTTTTCAGGTTTAATAGACGGCCAGGCAGCAGATGCGTCATGAAGTTTTGTATTATGTATGGTGTGAGTACATCGTGCCAAAATAGTCAGAAAAGTATTTTCTATATTAGCTGTCGTCTGGTAGTGGTATTTAATTCTCCTTCAAACCTTGTTTGACTGCTTTAACTCAGCACAAGGTTTCTACATGCATGTAATCAATAAACTGCATGTGCATTGTCAGACTGTTACAGATAACAGCAGAGAATTCTCATATATCGTTGATGATTAAACTGTACAGGATGGCGGGTATGGGCAGGCGGTGGGCGTTATGGAATAATAGTGTAATTTTTAGAGAAAGGCCATTTATTGGCTAAAGCATGATGAAAAGGAGCTACATAGGCCTAGGGAGGTGAGGGTGAGCCAGAGCTTACAATTTGGCGAACATTGTTCGCGAAGCTACCGAAAGTGGTTGTCTGCCAAAACTAAGTCCACAGTGCCGCAGCACCGGGAGAAGCGGGAGATGTTCAATGCTACAGGGCGCGCATCCGACTCGCGGGTGAGCAAGAATACAAGAGAGCGAGCCCGGCGACTGGCGGCCGGGTATATTCGACGCACCACGCGTCTTCCTCCACCCTGATTGGTCAGGACCGAGCAAACCGTGCGGGCGGCATGGAACTTACCAGAGCGTTGCCTGCTAAGCGACGCCTGGGGCGGCGTTACCTCGTCAGCACATGAGAGAGGCGCGTGAACAAGGTGCCCTTCATCGGTGCTGACTTCCTGTTACTAAACCGTGGGAGGAAAGAATTTACAGGCAGCTAACACTGCCGGCCGTGGCTTGGCCGCAATGGAAAAATGAAGTTACCGGTTGGAGGCTCGTATAATAAAGTAAAATCCCTTATTGTCTGGCTCATCCTTTACATTCCTCC
This sequence comes from Schistocerca cancellata, assembly GCF_023864275.1. Taxonomy (NCBI): domain Eukaryota; kingdom Metazoa; phylum Arthropoda; class Insecta; order Orthoptera; family Acrididae; genus Schistocerca; species Schistocerca cancellata. The sequence continues at coordinate 350,526,648 of NC_064629.1, read as the reverse complement.
CCCTTCCGTGGGAGCGGAGAACGTATGTGAATTCGCTCAATGTAATTATCATTTAAATGTAAACAATTTTATCTTGCAAAAGAAAGTGAACATTGGCTCTCACGGAAGACGGCAGGGGTCTTAATCTATGGGAGGGTATAGAGACTCTAAAGACCTCCTAAGGGTCGCAAGGGGACTTACATCAACAATATTTGTGTATACAAGAATCATCATAAAACATCAAAACATCATAAAATATCAAAATAAAATTCGAACAAAACATGACAGTGTGAATTAGATAAACATGTCAAGTGTTCTTGTTGCTAAGTTGAAGTAAAAATATCTTTTTTTTGCTTTTGTTAAAATAAGTTAAAATGTAAATATATCACCACTGGTGAGTCACTGCGGGGGCGCCTGGCGCGAGGCGGCGTGGTGTGTTGTCCTCAGCGGGCAGCGCGCAGGGTGCCGGCAGGAAGGGGGCGTGGCCGTGGCCAGGTCCGTGCACTGCAACTCAGCGCAGGGTAGGGGGGTATGAGGGGAGGTCCACATGTTTCAAAACACAGTTGAAAAGGGAGTTATCACTAAGGGAACACTTCACTACACTACACTAGTTTTTCCACATTAGGTGATATTAGAATTGCACTCTTAAAACTAAGGGAGGGCACATGCCTGATAGGTTCTTGTTTTCTCTTTATTGTTGAGTTTAGTTTGTGGCTGTTTACCATTCATTTAAGTGCCAACAGGCGAACGTAAGAAATTTGTCCTTTTTCACGTTTTAGCAAGTCATCAATTGACGATAGGAGGTGAACATTTGATTTATTAGACAAGACCGGTAAGTTAGCTGACAAGGTAATCATGAATGGGCTTTCAGGTATAAAAAACATAATTAAAGGGGCGCGAATACTACGTGAGTAAGCCGTAGTGGTAAGAAAGGTTATAAGTGGTGTTCCAACAGGAACCGTTTGCTAAAGACCTGCGCGGAGGCTACGTCAGAGTGGCAGCTGGCTGCAAGGCCGAATCTCGCGCTGCGTCAGAAAGGCGCGCGGCAGATAATTTCCAAGGCCAGCGCGGCGTCAGGGCTGCACGCGGCAGCTGAGGGGTCTACGACTGTCAAATGCAACAAAATAGAAGTGGGATTACGCGTGACATCTAGCTAGACGAGTTGTTATAGTGGGTTCTGTTTAAAATTACATTAACATGCATAAATATAGAAATGAAGCACACCAGTATCATATCAAATTGTTGGAAATAACACATCAATAACTAAAAAAAAGTTAAATGCCTCCTTGGGCTAACCATCCAAGTGTAATAACATTCACATTGTGAGAGGGAGTGTCTCGTAACTCAATATATTTGCTAAACACCATAAAGTGAGAATGACAAAGAAAAGTGACACCAGTTTTGTGCAGGTGGGGCGTAGATTGTGTCGTTGGATGTCAACGCTGTTGCTAAGGAGACGAGAGATACAGCACTCGACGAGAATCTAGAGATTTCCACAGTGAACACAGAAAGCGTAAGGAATTGAATTCGATAAGACTAAGTTGAGCGTAATTTTCCTTTATGAAGGTATAGTGCACGGCGCATCGTTGACACGACATTATCGCCTACTTAACTGTGTAAATGACAATTCTGCGATTCCAAAATAGCTGCTTCATACTTCTTCCTCAAACTCGACATCTCTTACATAAAAAAAAACTTTACTGTGCTACCAAATTCGCCGTCTTTATCTTCTCAATATCTTGCGACTAAACTCGCCGTCTCTATAACTCCGTAGTGCTGGCCTCCTCGGTCCCAGCTGGTTGCTTAAAACACCGTCTATCCTTCCTTGTATCGCACTGTCCTGGGACACGTCATACAGTTAAATGCTACTACTTCAATAGTCGGTATTCCTTCGGAAAATACAATGGGAAAACAAAGAAGGCTCAAGGTTTTGAACAGAGATTTCCGCTTACTGGCGTTTAGCTGCGGGCTAGACGCGGTTCGCGTCTGACGTTGCCTGATCAGCTGTCGTCAGAGAGCACGGAACACTGTTCTCGTGAACTCTTCTTCGAGATGGAAGATCAGAGTCTGGGCTGAATAGTTTTGTGTTAGGATACGCCCGGGTAATAGACTGCAAAAGGCGTTGTTCGGTTGAAAGTTGTCAGATGAAAGTGGATAGGACGGAGTATGTCGCGAAATGGAAAAGTGAAGAAACGACACAGACAGCTAAGGGACCGCGCGGGTGCCAGCCGCGTCACGTAAGGTACGTGCCCTTGCGGGTGGTTCTCTTGTTCATCCAACAGGCTAGGTATATGGCCAAAGCTTACTCGTTCTGTGGGTGTGATTCACTCTTTACGTTATCTATCACGGGGGTAGGCATGTGGTATGTCCCTCCAGATAAACATTCAAATACAAATCAAAATAAAGCATGGTTACATCCTAAATTATCCTTCCAAAACCATTTCTTACCTAAGGCATCATTATTAATAAACAAATAATTGGCAGTACTCGGGAACTTACTCTAGCATACTTGAAATCCTACAAAATGATTATCCTCATCGATATAGTAACACAGTGACACATGGAAACACTACTTTGATACAAACACTAAATTACTGGTGCTGGCAAACTTTAGCAAAATTCTCTAAATAGGTAGTAATAAAACAGTCAAAATGAACAACAATAAGATAATACATGGACTTAAGTAATTGGACGTAAGTAATTAGACATAAGTAATTAGACATAAGTAATTGGACATAAGTAATTGGCAACTCGTCATAGTGATACAAGACATGGCAAAACCGCAACAAAAGCAAAAGTTCAAAATAATATTTCTTTCAAACAAAGCTTCCTTATCCTCCAGTTACATTTCGTAGCAAAATGAATGTAAGCATCCCTTGGTATTCCTTTATGCTCTCGTTTGCATTTCCATACCAACTGACCTTTGGTACTTCTACCCACAAGAAAACTGTCATTAAGTAATGGCAATGTTGTGTGTAATGCTGTGGAATAGTGTAATGTCACGTTAATACTTCCTTTAACAAGATTCTGATGAAAAATGATTTTGTGTCGCCTTCAATGAACAGACCAATAATTATTAAACATGTGATAAACCGTTTCCTGTGTTGATTTGTTTTTGCAAATATTTGTGATTATCAGTCACCCAGTCAATCGTTCAAGGATATGATTGTTGTTCCTTTTGTTAATTCTCTCACCTACCTGCTTCCATATAATCATTATTGGCGGCTCGACGAAGCTAGTTGCATCTCGGAAGACGTCGATATGACTTACCTGTCGGTGCTTTGGTTTTTAATAAAATTAGAGTTCATTTGTCATATAGTATATAAAGTGTGTGGGGAGCAAAGTAAATTCCTTAGTATTGAAAATGTGCATAAAGTTATTCAAATGGTTCGTTATACAATGGTTAAGAATTTTCTGTGTTGAGATTCAGTGCAGCTTGAGGTGCTAAGGTGCGACACGCGTCGCGCTCGTGAGATTGTAAGTTGCTGACAGCACAGCTGACAGTACGGCTGCGTCCGGTTTCACTGGCTCGGCAGCATAACTGGCATTCACGCTGGGTCCGTCCTCTTGCTACGCGTGGAGTTAACCTCTCGGTACAGTTACAAAATTTCCTTCCAGAGTTATCTTATGTTGTTCACGACAGTTATGCATGGAGGATGTTCTTTTCTAAGGGACTCTAATAACATAAATCGCTGGAGATCACAAAACTATCGGGTTCCAAATATTTTACTTAAACACTCTGTTCTTCTAAAATTTAGGTAACTGGCAGGTGTCAGGCTTCTAGATAAACTGCATTGTGCGATGGCATTCCAAACCCAACTACTTGGCTAACGCGTTTCCCACACAGCGGTCGTTTACAGGACGAATATAGCGACAAGTGCCGGCTTTCTTGGCGCCATATAGATCCGTTTATTAACCGTGGTGGTAATTCAACATAGCAGGAGATCGATCTGAAATTCCAACGTTTACTAATCCTGATGGTTTAGACAATGCGTACCAGGAAAAATTCTCTCACGATTTTTGTTCCATACTGAAAATTCAAATAGACAATACACATAGATTACCGTCTTTACATAAGACTCATAAAATCTGTAGGGCAATATTTAGCTGGTGAATTTATTTCTATAACCATCCCTTTAGGTTTGCTGTTTAAACTGCAACGTACGAATGTACGAAGGTGTAGCGTGGTTGACGCACGTGGCGTGCAGGGCGATAGGATGGCGGTGAGGAGGGGCGAGGGGAGAGGTGCAGATGCTGTAGGCGCCAAAGACATTGGCGGTGGGTGGGGAAGTGGGAACTGCAATGGCCGCTCTCTCTCTGCAGGCCGGCGAGAGGGAAGGGAAGGGGGCCGCGTCGCCAGCTGACAGGGAGGGGCGGGACTCGGCGCATGTGAACAGCTGTAGACAACAGTGGCGGTATTTACGCGACTCCTTCCGTGTCATTTAATATACAGGAATACTTGGTACCAAAAAACTTACCATGTTGTCTGTTCAACATCGCATCATGGAAACAATAAAATAGCACTTGAGGAAGACTCCTTTTACTTTAGAGTAGCCTATTTGTTGTTTAACTTGGACGTATTTATTCTTGTTATTATCGTTGTGTGATCATTTAGCAAAACATCCATGTAATAGGGCGTATTTCAAAGGACAGGTAGACGGCAGCATGTAGTCATTGATCTACTGGCAGTTACGAAGGCGTGTTACTATCATGTTTTTATGGTCAAGCTTTAATACCTGTGTTCGTGCACTATTCACTAAATTAACAGGTGAAATATGAATCCCTTTGGTATATTCTAGATTAACTGATTCTTTCTTTAAGTGTTCTGTTGAAAAGAACAACTTTCCCCTTAATTCCATGATTAAAGAATGTGTTTTAAATTCTCGACTGCTACGATAACATTACTGGAGACGTTAAATGACAAGACAAAATTATTACATAACTTCAATCACTTCCATTAACATGTGACGTCATAAATTTTATTACCAGTTACCAATGGTTGCCAATTCTTATTTCTACTTATAATTAACATGCACAACTTAATTAAAGATATAGTAACGACGGTGTTTTCCGTCAATTGAGTCCCTTGCTGCATGCAGGACTTTTCCAACTGTTTACATACCATCTCAGATCTACTGTCTGGAACGCAAATCATGGGGGTTTGACCTTAGAGCATATCTACGTTGCTGTCTAGGCGTTTGTGTTACCTTCTTTCTTGCTTTTTTAGGTGGAACTACTAGCGTAATAGGCCGAGCTTCTCCGGTCGGAATTTCGTGCTGAACCAAATCCGTAGCCGGTAGAAACTGCCTCTCTTCAAACAACGACGAAAATTCCTCTAATACTGGCTGCAACATCCTTTTCTCCTCACTGTTTAAATGACCTAACTTCTCTGCTAACTGACTCCGTATCGTCGACGCGACATATCGCACTTCTCTAACTGAACATTTCTTTCCTCTCCTTCCTTTCTCATCTTTATCTCGCTGCTTCTCAGCTCCTCTTATTTCCTCAGAAATTTCCTGTCCACTGGCAACAATAGTACCCTTCGGTATCACAACATCTTCTACACCAAAATTATCTATACTTACTGGTATCGCAAAACCCGTCTGTCTCCTCTCCGGTCGGCAGATACTTCTCTTTATATGTACTGAGTGACGATCTAAAACATCATTCTGGGTGAGCGGGTCAACCAGAATGTCTGTCTTAGGCTGTTCTTGATTTTTGACATCTATCCAGAGAATCTTTCCACTTCCGCCTTTTATCCTCACAGGGTCAGTGGTGTTTATCGTCCAGATCTGCGGTTTTATGGGAGACTGTGAACGGCGCCTTTCGCAGCTCCCTCGCGTCTGACGGGGGTGCGCACTGCCAAATCGGTGAATTGCTTCGTCGAACTGCACAGTTCGCGTTCGATAATCCACTATCCCCTGATAACGGTGCAGGAAGTCATTCCCTAGTATGATGTCAAATTCACCCTTCTTTAGCCTTACTACTTCCATCCTCTGACTGTATTTACCCTAGTCTATTTGCAGATTCACTGCACACGAACCTGCAGGGACAATTACTTCCTCTCCAAGGCCACTGATATGGTACCGGGGTGGCTGTAACGCCCTCCGATCATTTTTCTCCACAAACAGTACACTAACTTGAGCACCAGTATCAACTAAAATTCTAACTAATTTGTTCCCGAGTACGCCAACTAGACTAACGTGTTCCACCTCTTTACATTTTTCGGTCCTAACCGGGTGTATTACTTTTGTCGGGGGCGCGGGTGGGTGGCGGAACCTGCCCCCCTAAGCGTTTCCCTGATTCGACCCCGCGTTGCGGCGGTGGCCGCGCATCTGATTAGAAAATGGTGACTTTGTGTGGCAAACATTATCAGCATGGCCTACTGTCTGGCAAATAGTGCAATACGGCGCGCGACAACGCATTGCCGTATGGTTGGGCTTCCCACAACGCTGACAGAATACTGCTTTTGCTGGGACCGGTACTGGGTCCGATGGGCGCGGTGCGGCAGCGCAAAAACGCAATACCTCTTCGCGTAACATTGCCAAACGAACAGAGAAGTGGGGGAGGCTGCTTTGACTTCTCCTCCGATGCGGGGGTCAATACCGCGAACAAATGCATCAATTGCACGCGCTTCCGCTTCTGAGCGCAAAATTCTGTTTTCACTGGCATTTTCGCCTAGCTTATAGGTACGACAAGATACTGCTCGTATGCGATCTGCAAAGGCATCAAAATCCTCATTAGGCTTCTGCCTAAGGGTTGATAATTGATCTCTGTAATACGCGGTACCTCTGGTATCGGAATAACGCGTAGTCAATCCGCGAGCCAATACTTCAAAATCGTGCGTGTCACGCAATTCGTCCACCGTTTCTATAAACATTCGAGCTTCCCCTGTCAACTTCAGTCTGGCTACATTGACCAATAGATCATCCGGCCAGGCACACGTGCGACCCACATCACGAATATTTTGTAAGAACATAGCCACATTTTCGTGGGACTTCCCAGAAAAGGTGGGAATGAAATCAGCCGCAGGAAAATTGCTTACAGTCGCCATGTTAGCTGAAATTGTTGCGTTTGTATTAGAGACAGAACTAGTGTTAGTTGCCTCTGTTTGAGCATTTGTTACAGGTGCGGAGCTAGCCACAGGTATGGAAGTTCGCGCACTAGCTTCCAGCGCCTGTTTCAAGACGCGGTTTTGCTCAAGTAGCTCCTGATTTTGTGCGAATAACTGGCGCATTTGCGCATTAATGGCCTCGAGCGGGTCTTGTGAGACAGGTGCCTCTACGGGGGTATCCCGTTCCGTCGCTCGTGTTCCCATCGGCATGTTTACAATTTTATGGGACGCTAGTGACCAGAAAAAAAGTAATGATCGTTACAAGAAAAGGACGGCCACAAAAATTCTCAATCCAGCGGCGGAAGATCGTCGAAGCTATAGTTGTAAGCATCGCGGCGACTTACATGGCGATGGAGGCGGTGCGACGCAGTGGTGGCGGCGACGGCGTGGTGCAGTGGCTGCGGCGGGCGGTGGTCGGCGGGCGGCAACGGGCGGCAGCGGGCGGCGGCGGCGGCGTCCGGACCCTCGGGCGGCGGCAAATGTGTTGGCGGCGGACGGCGCTGGCTTGGCCGGTCGGCGATGGCGGCAGGCCCCTGGCGCGTCGGTGACAGCGGCGGGCGGCGGTGGATGACGACGGCCCGGCCGGTCGCGCAGCACAGCGCAGGCCCCTCGAACTCAGGCAGCGGGCAGCGCGGCGGCGTCCGGCTCACGTGGCGGACTAGCGTGGGCTGCCTCGCTGCAGCGCGCGCCCTGTGCGTGTTTAGTGGAGCAGCCACGGCCCACGTGGAGCAAACGTGGCGGCCGGTTGGCGCATTCCATGCGCGAAGTGTACGGCGTCTTGCCGGGAGAAATTTAGTGTAGCGACAAAGTCACTACGGGAACGCTATCCCACTTCTGACACCAATTGTACAGGATGGCGGGTATGGGCAGGCGGTGGGCGTTATGGAATAATAGTGTAATTTTTAGAGAAAGGCCATTTATTGGCTAAAGCATGATGAAAAGGAGCTACATAGGCCTAGGGAGGTGAGGGTGAGCCAGAGCTTACAATTTGGCGAACATTGTTCGCGAAGCTACCGAAAGTGGTTGTCTGCCAAAACTAAGTCCACAGTGCCGCAGCACCGGGAGAAGCGGGAGATGTTCAATGCTACAGGGCGCGCATCCGACTCGCGGGTGAGCAAGAATACAAGAGAGCGAGCCCGGCGACTGGCGGCCGGGTATATTCGACGCACCACGCGTCTTCCTCCACCCTGATTGGTCAGGACCGAGCAAACCGTGCGGGCGGCATGGAACTTACCAGAGCGTTGCCTGCTAAGCGACGCCTGGGGCGGCGTTACCTCGTCAGCACATGAGAGAGGCGCGTGAACAAGGTGCCCTTCATCGGTGCTGACTTCCTGTTACTAAACCGTGGGAGGAAAGAATTTACAGGCAGCTAACACTGCCGGCCGTGGCTTGGCCGCAATGGAAAAATGAAGTTACCGGTTGGAGGCTCGTATAATAAAGTAAAATCCCTTATTGTCTGGCTCATCCTTTACAAAACTTCTCTCTCATTTCTAGTATTGTTTTAACAATAGTAGAAGAAACCTTACAAAAATTGTGTCCTGTATTATAGGAAATGAAATAAAACTACCCACGATAACCTTACGACGAAAGTCTGTTTTAATAAAACTGAGTATCTGTACACAAGCGTGCCTCTATCGGCACGAATTAGTAAAACACTACTCACTTAGATTTCGATTGGGTCTGTGTTTAATGGGTATGCTGTGTCATACTCATCAGGTATGCAAATGGTTGAAACGACTCTCAGCACTATGGGACTTAGCTTCTGAGGTCGTCAGTCCCCTAGAACTTAGAATTACTTAAACCTAACTAATCTAAGGACATCACACACATCCATGCCCGAGGCAGGATTGGAACCTGCGACCGGAGCGGTCGCGCGGTTCCAGACTGTAGCGCCTAGAACCGCTCGGCCACTCTGGCCGGCGGTATGCAAATGTGGCATTTCATAAATAAAGTTATGTATTCCTAAACACCCAAAATTTGCTTGTCAGCAGCAGAAAGAGGCGTTACCTGTTGTGCAGCATTGTATCCTGCGATTTGCTTATCAATTCATTTCCTTCATACTCATCACCCTGGCATGAGAGTTTTAAGTGAAGAACAATACTGAATTTCGTATCGTTGACGGTCGATTGGAATTTCTTCAGAGACGCTTGTATTGTGAAGCAGCTTAGCAGTCAGAAAGCCGAGATCTATGACCATTAACACAACTTACTGAGTTGAGCTGCCAAAAGGAGTTGATGTATGAAGGTTTTCTTCTGATTTCGTTACAGAATTTTTTCTGGAAATTCGCAGCTCCATAAAATAGACCACAAAAAATAGTTCGCACACGCTGGCTCCCACTACGGTTAGAACTGACGACCATTGCAACACGAGACACGGGCGGTACCTCCGGGCTCCGTACACATGCTGCCGGGACGCTACTCTCATCATGTAATTGGTCGCTCAGCCTCATAAAGCATCGTGAAAGATAATAAAAGTTGTCACTTATGTGAAGAATAGCATTTCTTTAGCCAAAAAATTGAATTTTCTGTCTCAGTATCTTAGTTCACATGAGGTTATATAGCATGAGTCATTCAAATGGAAAGGGAATATCAAGTGAATTTAACGAGTCAATTCAGTGCCATACACGGAAGTGATCGCACTGTCGCAGTGTTGCCAAATGTTTGTGACGATGTTGCCCATTCTCAGCTGTGCTAGGAACAGCTCTGTAGCGTTATAGGCGGAGAATCCCGTGCTCGTGTCATAGGAGGATACGGAGAGGAGGCGCGGGGTTTGGTTAATAAGCAGAGTTTTCTCCTACCAGTTGTGTCAAACATTCATGTGTGTAATCTTCCATCACGATTACAGTTTCCCACGAAATATATACGAATAAAACACTTACCTCGTTACTTTGTGACAAAAAATTATTTCAGTACAATGAGAAGTCTTTGGAAATCAACTTTGCCCACCTGTCACGAAAAGTAAGATAACAAACACTTTGCACCTCGAAATCGATTGCATCTATGTGCAGTCTTGTGATCATACAAGTAGAATTTCATGAATTGCACGAGAATGTAGAAAAATGTTGGTGCGAATGGAAGCTGTAACAACTGTTAACTAAATATTCTGTACCACGTAATAATCAATTCATGTGAAAATTCAGAAGAAAAGAAACTAAAAATTATGCCCATTAAGACAGAAACTAAAGTGCAGATGCGAGCACTGTGCAGATCAGCGCTTTTTCATCTTCAGATCTATACAAGTAATTTATACGAACCAGCGTATTCATGGCTTTCGTAATGTTTCCCTCTTGTTTAGTCTTCTAGTGATGAACTGGACCAACACTCATGAGTCTGATTGTTTCTTTGTATCCTTCCATCTATTATCTTTGTGTGTTATTGTTCGGTGTTCGAAAAGCAAAATATTATGCCTGCTCCCACGAGGTATTAAAACGAGGTCGCAAGAAGGCTAATGAATTATAATCAAAATACAGTAAGACGCCAAATTGTCTGTCGTCATCCCGTTGTCGTCTTCTCTTATTGAGATTTTCATATTACCCTGAACACAAGACGCCGAAAAATGTGTATATTCTCCGTGACGAAACATCCCACATTCCATTCATCCTGATCCATTCGTTACGTGCATCGGCGGTAGTGAGTGATAGGAAAGCTGTCGTGAGGTGACGAATAACAATAACAATGGTAGTAATAACAAAGCAATAATCAAGGATGTTTACTGCATTAAAGACGAGAAACAAAATAGCCAAGAAAGGCTGAGTGTTTAATTGGCGCACTGCACAGGTGTTCTTACCACTTTGTTACTGATTTATGCTCTGGTTGTTTGCAGAGAGAAAAGAAAGAACCCTGTAGCCATACATATCGCTTGTACAACGAGATATTACCAATCAACTATCCTTGCTTTACATCACGAGACGAACATGGCGTCCCTGTGCTGACATTTGAAATACATTTCTGTTTTCTCTCGCTGTCTCTCATTATTTTTATTTTTATTTTTTGAGGAAAGCTTCGAGATGCGAGAATAACAAGCAACTAGGCACGTAACCTGTTGACAATTATTTTCATCGGGATACATAATGCAAAAATACAACTTTTAAGTGAGTTATTGCGTAATTACAGTTATTGACAGTCTATTCGTGAGCTTGCTCGCATTCAGTGGGGTGAAACCTATCACAAAAGCAAGCAAAACACAAATATTTCTTGCACCATGTGCAACACACAAACGAAATCTGGCTGCACTGACATGTTGTCCGATATATTGCACGGAAAACATATCTGATTCATATTGCTAAATACATCTCTAACAGATATCAATTTGGATGCGTACCAAGTGTATAAAAGTATAGCTTTAAATACGCAGAAAGCCACATAGAGGTATTCGACTGAAACATAGCCATGACCAAGATTGTAACTGGGGTCGAAAGCATCGTCGTCTACCACCCTGACAACTCGAACAGTGACAGCGCTCGGCCGGTTACTTACGTTTGCTGGTATCAAAGCTACAGCATGAAAACACAAAAATGTTAATAACCTTAAGATCATTAATTTTGGAACCCATGGAACGTAAAGCAGTCATCAGTCGGAAGAATGGTTTGAACACCACAGTGCTTTAATAGGCGCGGTCTTGTTGGAGGTGGTATGCCGTTGCTTTCCTCCGACCTTTGAGTTGACTTACCTAGCCAGTTAATAGGGGAACCTACAGTTTAACGTGGCTTTCGGACCACAGTGTCACTCGGCATTTTTCACATCTACAAACACTGCCCGAGGGGTAATATGTGAAAAATGGCACATAAAAATAGTGGGACTGACGAGAGATCGAACCTGAGACGTTGCTCTTTATCACCTTGCCACCATGCAGCTAACACTAGCGTTCCTACTTGGCATTCAAATTAGGATCCCTCATTTGTGCCTCCGTTAGCACTTGTGTGTCCGTTAAGAGACCTTAACTTTGGGAATACCCTCGTATACCTGTGTATAAACGCCTTCCAATCCCCCTCAAGGAAGACAACGATACACAGTCTAGCTTCAGGATTACAAATACGCCTCAGTTTGTGGATGAGCACAGACTTAAGCTGATAATCATTTTGAATATGTAGCAGTAATGTACCCATTGGTGTTAAATTCGTTTTCAACCAATGATTCCCACAGCTACAGGAACACTACTTGTGATATCTCTTAGACAAAATACACTCCTGGAAATTGAAATAAGAACACCGTGAATTCATTGTCCCAGGAAGGGGAAACTTTATTGACACATTCCTGGGGTCAGATACATCACATGATCACACTGACAGAACCACAGGCACATAGACACAGGCAACAGAGCATGCACAATGTCGGCACTAGTACAGTGTATATCCACCTTTCGCAGCAATGCAGGCTGCTATTCTCCCATGGAGACGATCGTAGAGATGCTGGATGTAGTCCTGTGGAACGGCTTGCCATGCCATTTCCACCTGGCGCCTCAGTTGGACCAGCGTTCGTGCTGGACGTGCAGACCGCGTGAGACGACGCTTCATCCAGTCCCAAACATGCTCAATGGGGGACAGATCCGGAGATCTTGCTGGCCAGGGTAGTTGACTTACACCTTCTAGAGCACGTTGGGTGGCACGGGATACATGCGGACGTGCATTGTCCTGTTGGAACAGCAAGTTCCCTTGCCGGTCTAGGAATGGTAGAACGATGGGTTCGATGACGGTTTGAATGTACCGTGCACTATTCAGTGTCCCCTCGACGATCACCAGTGGTTTACGGCCAGTGTAGGAGATCGCTCCCCACACCATGATGCCGGGTGTTGGCCCTGTGTGCCTCGGTCGTATGCAGTCCTGATTGTGGCGCGCACCTGCACGGCGCCAAACACGCATACGACCATCATTGGCACCAAGGCAGAAGCGACTCTCATCGCTGAAGACGACACGTCTCCATTCGTCCCTCCATTCACGCCTGTCGCGACACCACTGGAGGCGGGCTGCACGATGTTGGGGCGTGAGCGGAAGACGGCCTAACGGTGTGCGGGACCGTAGCCCAGCTTCATGGAGACGGTTGCGAATGGTCCTCGCCGATACCCCAGGGGCAACAGTGTCCCTAATTTGCTGGGAAGTGGCGGTGCGGTCCCCTACGGCACTGCGTAGGATCCTACTGTCTTGGCGTGCATCCGTGCGTCGCTGCGGTCCGGTCCCAGGTCGACGGGCACGTGCACCTTCCGCCGACCACTGGCGACAACATCGATGTACTGTGGAGACCTCACGCCCCACGTGTTGAGCAATTCGGCGGTACGTCCACCCGGCCTCCCGCATGCCCACTATACGCCCTCGATAAAAGTCCGTCAACTGCACATACGGTTCACGTCCACGCTGTCGCGGCATGCTACCAGTGTTAAAGACTGCGATGAGGCTCCGTATGCCACGGCAAACTGGCTGACACTGACGGCGGCGGTGCACAAATGCTGCGCAGCTAGCGCCATTCGACGGCCAACACCGCGGTTCCTGGTGTGTCCGCTGTGCCGTGCGTGTGATCATTGCTTGTAGAGCCCTCTCGCAGTGTCCGGAGCAAGTATGGTGGGTCTGACACACCGGTGTCAATGTGTTCTTTTTTCCATTTCCAGGAGTGTAGTTAAGCAGTGCTATCGGACGAAAAGGTCAACCTGACACAAACTGTGGGAAGTTTGTTTTACAACCCTCGTACCTCGATAAAGAGCTATTCCTATTTGAGATATCTGTGAACGTTGCTGCATAAGACGATTTAAGAAGAAACTAAATTCCTTCTGCTACGCCAGTGTTTAAAGAAATCATCTTAGCGGCACTAAATCGTGGTATGTGAATCGTTTACCAGCCATACTCTGTTCCATTTCGCTGGTTGGAAGGCAAAAAGCTTATTGACAAATTTCCCAAAAGGAAAAGGGAGACGAAATGTCTCCCACTGGAAGGTCATGTTGTTTTATTTAAATGATTACAAAATCAGGTAAAACGAACATTGAGGTTGTCAGTATAAGCACATTACTATTGTCAATATGATGTTGCACCGCCCAGCGCTTGTAATGATAAAGGGCCCGTTTAGGTCAGGCATATTGTATACAGAATTGGAAGAGAGAGCACCACTAAATTCTACAATCCGTATGCATTGTATACACACAGAAATTACTGTTACAGAGTGCTTACGGAGCCCAATGAGTGAATTTTCCGGTGAGAAAGAGCACTGGCAAACAGTCTTCGCTACATTAGGTTACTTAAACTGGTGTCACTCTGAGCTAGAATTTATTGTCAGTGACTAAGTGTAAGGACAATGAGTCGGATGCGGGTTCTGAAACTGTGAAATACTTTCCTACAGTATAGAAGCGAATATTAAATTTGAACGAATATTGCGAAAATTATGGACTTGGATATCTCAGAATGAAAATCTTTCTGTTTATTGCAAAGGAAAACAATTGATTTTGTAAGACATTCTCTATCAAACACAACTTGAAACAGGTCACGTCGACCAAATCATATGGAAGAACTGACAGCGGAAGGCATTACGATCCCTTGGGTTTTGGTTTGGCAGTATTCGACAGCCATTTCTAGGCGCAAGTAATTGAAGAAAAACAGCGCGTTTATGTGGCGTCTTCATCAATTACTTTAGTTTTAATGTAATCTACGAGTAATTGCTGATGTTTGATATTAACGTGAAAAGAATTCCGTAGACAGGGAAAGAACCTGGTCTTGGGCAACTACTTCTATGATGACCAAAAGGCCTTAAATGATCTTCAAGCACATGTATTCCATCAGCAGTATGAAGAAAATGATAGTAACAATGACGGTAATAATCGAATTATCCGGTAACTTCATACTTCACAGTGGATTTTCTCGAACTAAGAAATTTCCTGAATTAGTGAACATTTCAAAATGGCTTCACATCGAGGCTATGATGCCTAGCAGAGTCTTTACATCCTGCTGACATGCGAATAGTATAATCTCCACAGTCAGAAGCTTGCTTATACTTAACCATTTAATAGACTCGCATTTTTTCCACCGTGACTAATTTTGTAAGCTAAGCACATCATCAGTTACAGCACACTCCTGGGGCTGGGAAATGTGGCCACAATGGTCTGGTGGAACGAACTATCACAAGTGCAATGTGTGGCTTCAGGCGTTTACTTTTAAGTGGCACAAACAGATTTACTTTAGCTCTAGTAACCTCAAGAGAAAGATGTTATAATCCAGAATCCGCATTAAACATCACGTTCCTTCAATCCCAACTGGGCAGAGCCGGTTTACGTTGGGAAATGACACAGGTGGAGGTCATGGTAAACAGAAATACTGTCGCTAGTAAACTTGCTTACATCAGAAAATTTTATTTTATTTGATGAACTGATAGCCATTTAAAGGAACAGGGCTCTTATTTTACTTGTACTTGATTGAACTAAAGACGTTGAAAATTTTGGTGCTGGACTGTGATTCGAATTCGTATCTCATCTTTCGAGGATCTGAATCTCTCGGAACAGTGTGGTTCTGTCATTTCGTTCCTTTTCCCAAGACTGCAATCTTCTCCAGGTCTCCTCCAAAGGTAAGTATGTGGGTCTGAATCCTGATCCAAGAGAAAAATATTCATAATTTTATTTCAAGCCCCATCACGTGCACACAGGCCTGCTAGTGAAAATTACGAGCATTTTTAATGTCTGTTCATGTGTTGCCAACAATTTCTTGTCAAACACGCACACATCTTACTGTTGGTGAGTAAGCAATTGATACTTAAGCTGTAAGAAAAAGAAGAACGATAGGAGTGCGGTTCGATTGTCGCTCAAGCACAGAAATTTGTATCCTTATTTTAGATTCAAACACCTAGCAGCTGGTAAGAAAAACCAATACGTAACATTTGATTTTACTTAGTTAACAATCCAATTACGTGTTGGGTTCGTATCTCTGTTACAGAACTTCACATCATGTGCTTCATCTTTAAATGCATAGACACTTTGTTACTTCTGAATTGAAGCATATCAGGCATCTTTCGTGGTTAGTTAACAGGGATGAAAGGGTCATGATAGGAGTCGCGGCTTATTACAAAATCTGTCGTCTTTTATTTTCAAGTTTAGATTTCGTTACTGATATTGGCGAAAATTCAGGTAATTCATGACTCTTCATGACTAGTCAGCAATATGATATGATATGATTAGATTAGATTAATACTTGTTCATAGATCATGAATAAGACATTTCGTAGTCATGTGGGACATGTCATTTTAATGAAAGATTTCTTAACATACCAGCATTCAATTTCTTTACAACAATTTTTTACCCTCGCTCTCATTCTTTTTTATTTCTCTCTCTCTCTCTCTCTCTCTCTCTCTCTCTCTCTCTCTCTCCCTCTCTCTCTCTCTCTCTCTCTCTCACACACACACACACACACACACAAATTCTCTTTTTATTTTTTTGTTGAACTCGACTGTCGGCGAGGCACGAAAACGTTCGTGAATGAGTTTCTTAGTTTTGAGTACAGTTACGAAAGAAATATAAAAACAACTATGAGAGTTACTGATTTATGATGCTTAGTTAGCAGTCACTTCTGAGTATTATTAGTTCACTTGACTTTTCCTGTCATTTCCATTAAATAATCTGAGTTATTATCGCTTGAGGTATAACAGAAGATTAAAAATTTACGGTTTTCAGCCGAGGAAAGTCGTTGCACGTGGAAATCGCAACTAATCTCATCTTTAAATAGCGGTTTACGATTTCTAGCCACTATTGGCCTTGTATGAGGAAGGCAAAATACATACATCTTCGCTAGCTCTGTGGTGACGTGCTGACCTGCAGAAAAGAGTCTATTATGGTTGGCGGTTCCAGTCTCGCTGACGGTAAGATTTTCATCCCTTCTGTGAAAGAGCTACAAGCAGTCAGATCAAACATCCATAAGCAAATCGCAAGAAAATACGTTCAGCTCATAGTGCAATGGTGAAAAACATATAATGCTGCACAACAGGTAACGCCTCTTTCGGCTGCTGACAAGCAAATTTTGGGTATCTAGGAATACATAACTTTATTTATGAAACGCCACATTTGCATACCTGTTGAGTATGACACAGCATACCAATTAAACATAGACCCATTCGAAATCTAAGTGTTTTACTAATACGTGCCGATAGAGGCATGCTTGTGTACAGATACTCAGTTTTACTAAAACGGACTTTCGTCGTAAGGTTATCGTGGGTAGTTTTATTTCATTTCTTATAATACAGTCCACAAGTTACGTAAGGTTTCTTTTAGTGTTGTTAAAACAATACTTAACATGAGAGAGAAATTAATCATCAACGATATATGCGAATTCTCTGATGTTATCTGTAACAGTCTGAAATGCACATGCACTTTATTGATTACATGCATGTAGAAAACTTGTTCTGACTTGAAGCAGTCAAACAAGGTTTGAAGCATAATAAAATGGCACTACCAGACGACAGATAATGTAGAAAATACTTTTCTCACTATTTTGGCACGATGCGCTCTCACCATACGTAATACAAAAGATTCGAGGTGCATCTGCTACTTGGCCGTCTATTAAACCTGAAAAGAACAAAATGTCGCAGAAGTTAGCCCTTTTTCCACGTGCAACTATTTTGGGTTGAGAAGTGAAGGGAATTATGTTCAAAGTTCCATTAAATTGACAACTTCAGCAGACAGCAGAATTGCGTTTTAAAAAATGTAGCAGCAAATGTACTAGATCTTGTGGCGTCTTATCTACAGTGCGCACACTTACCGTTACGCTAATAGTTGTCACATAGCTACAGCACCTCCAAAAGTCAACAACACTTCCTCCAGAACTTCCACATTCCACAGTGCTGTGAGATAATGCATATGGCTGGGTCTAGACTTCTGAGAGACAGACAGTTACAGCTTTTCTTTTGCACTGCATGACAGTTTCAACAAACAGATAGCCCAATACAGTAGCTCAAATGGAAAGGAACACTTCCTTTTTAAATTTCTGCATCCTACACTGTTGTCAGTCCTTTGTAGGTGGCAATACATTATTTTATTTCTGTGATTACAAAATAGAGTCGACTGTATGCACTGGATAGCCGAGGCAGCTAGTTCACGTCGATTCGGTCAACCAAGTAAGTGAATGTCCTGAACATGCTACAAACGACTACAGGGAGACTGTGTGTCAGAATTCTCATCAAGTGTGTCGCATCGGTGTTATGATAGAGAAATGATTCACCGAGAAGAGGGTTTGGTGGTGACAGGTACATACATGTACTGAGGGTCTAGGTTCGATTCCAAATTCTGCCCTTGCTTTTTGATAGGGAGAGACAGATTCTATTCGCTTCTGGCTACGCCTAGTGAAGAAGGTATAATGGCATTGTGGTCGGAAATTCACATTAAAAATGGTATTCCTTCTGTACCTAGTAGACATTAGGTTGAACCACAATAAAATCAGGAGTGGCGACATATAGCAACTTTATCACCAGTATCCTTTCTTATACTTGTTATTGATTTCTAGCGACGAAACAAACGCTATGTAGTATCACTGGACACTTATTCCATCTTTTATTTGAGCTTATGTAAGCCGATAAAATTGGTTCTGAACTGGGAATGCAACTCAGACGTTCCTTAACGCGGAATTTGATCCCTTTGTGACAATACAGCTCGACTACAATTTGTTGTTTGTTCAAAACTGCAGATTCCTCAACATCTCCACATAGTGGGCGTGAATGAGTGCGAATCCCGGCCCGGCACTAAGGTTTTCATTATGAATTATCAAGTTCTAGCATGAGGACACCTATCTGCTGGTGGATAATAATTTTGATTTTTAATGCATTTTCATTCATTGTCCACACTAACGATATCTGACGTTTTTGACTCCCAGTCACACATATAACTATTTGCGAGATCACAGTAAGTTCAAGAATGTTATTCCGAGCTGCTGGTGCAGAAAAATTCGGTAGCTGATGTCTCTTTGTGTGTAGTCAACAACGATATGTTTGGGATTCGATTCCCAGTCATCACTGAACTCATCGTCATATTATTTCTAGTTCAAACATGCTCACATGTCACTGCTGGTGTAACAAACCCATATTTATCGTTCGTTTTCTCTAGAAGATAACAGCGATAGGTGCCGGGTTAGAGTCCTGGGAAGGAAAAAATTAATGTTTCGTCTTGTCATTTCAGATAAATCATCTAGCTACTGCCGAGAAAGTCCGATATGTCACACTTGATTGTGCTTTGGTAACAATCCGAATAGGTTCTGGGTTCGAATTCCTGTCCTCTCGGCTTTTCAAGTAAGTCACTTGTGAAGAAGCAATATTTAACATCTCGCCTAGTTGTTAACAGGGACAATAGATGCTGGGTAGGAATTGGCGTCCATTAAAAATGTTTACGTTATGTAATTTAAAGTTGATATTTGCTAACTGATACTGTCTAAAATCGAGGTATATCACACTCTGTGTGCTTAGTCAGGAATGATTGTTAGTTTCCGTCAGTCACGAAATCTTAGTCTGCATGACCTGGTTTTGAAACCGTATGCAGAACGAGACGGTTCGTCGTGTCATTTGAAATTCATACATATTCTCGACTAGCTGCTCGTGAATAACTTAAATTTTTAATGTCATTTTGTGTTAAATAACAAGTACGGTATGTTACTTTGAAGAGAAAATCATGAATACGACGAACTTACTACGTGCATTACCTATCTGACGTAATAATGAGAGTGGTAACATTTCAGGTATGTCATTTATTGCAGTAAGTGTGAGCTTACAAGCCCTAAGGACAATCTTATCTGTGATAATGTGTTCTCTGATATTTCTAGTATCGTGGTATTACTTTACATCTTGAGTTATTGCGATACAGAGCAGTGTCTTCCAGTGGTGACTTGTTGGAACCATTTTCAATAGTCAAACGACTGTAGCAAGGAGCGATTAGAGGACCTGGTAGACAGCTGCGTTACGTGGGCTGCATGCCAATCAGGCGAAATGCAATTCTGGTCGTTCGTACACTTTTGGGCATGACTGTACATGCTTAATTGTCTGTTACCGTGTTTTGATAAATACTTTTAAATAGTTTCTCTTTTTTGTTTTTAAGGATTGTAAAATCGATTAGAAAGTTCATTGACGGCAGAAGATGCGATCAAAGAGAAGGTAGCCATATTGAACAAACTGCTGTTACAAATGGTTCTAGCGCATTAATAGTAACGTTATGTTGCAAGAGGAAACATAATACATACAACGCAATAATTTATAACGAAATGATACAGAAATGTATGCAGTAAAAATAAAAATACCTTAAGTGCCATATTGGGTGACTTAGGAGTAATTGCACAGTTAAGTACAACTGTATTTAAGAATACAGAAGTGGTAATAAGTTCCAGCACTGGCAATAGTTTCAAGCAGACAAGTAACAACATAAATAAAATCTAATCTCGTACTAGAATAAGTATCGACAAGAATAACTGCAGCACAAGACCCGATACTATAGTGTAAAGAATGGGGCGAGGCACAACGACGCGGTTTCTTGTGTCTCAAAGAGATTTTTTAATCCATTTATCGACCTAGCTTGATATTTGTATCTCTTCTCAAGCACTAAATGGACAATTTTGAAAGGTGATTGTTTTTATGTTGCGTCATGTTATGCATCCGTACCGGAGCCATATTTCTTAACGTAGTTCTCGTTCATGAGCTGTGATACCTTTATCTTGTGGAAACGTAATTAGTTCAAATAACAGGTTAGCCTGGTTTCCCTTTTTTTCAATCAACAATTCATGTTGTGTAAATCACACTGCACAGTATATGACACTTTATTACACCCTCTCACATAGCAACACAGTTTCTCCATGTCGTGTTTTTGTGGCTGTTAATTGATTCTTTCGTCGGTTCATAGTAGGACAAAGTTGTTAAAAAGTAGAATTACAAAACTGATTTCCGCCATCACAGGAGATATAACATTCGGGAATAATACTGAAAACATGTTACTCATTAAGAGTCAGCCGAAACGCAGATGAAATGTCAAATTTGTGATTACAGTGGTAATACAGTCAAAAAGGCTAGAATTTATACAGTAATTAATTATAAAGTGAGAAACCCACAAAAAATATTAGGACTAAACACCAGAAACTGTACCTATACAACAATTTAAGTTAACTATCTCAGTGATACAAAATTAATACTTCAGAAGAGTACTGAAGAATAACTTGAAGAGATGTTAGCTATGGA
Organism: Schistocerca cancellata; assembly: GCF_023864275.1. NCBI lineage: Eukaryota > Metazoa > Arthropoda > Insecta > Orthoptera > Acrididae > Schistocerca > Schistocerca cancellata. The sequence continues at coordinate 350,505,396 of NC_064629.1, read as the reverse complement.
AAATAATACAGAGACAGAGTAAAAGATAGAACCGATAACTGTAACAACAGAACATATAAAGTACATAGCCACGATATACTAAGGAGTGAAGGAACAGAATGGAACAGACACTGTGAGAAACATTGAACGTCTGTGACGATTAAGCGAGGTTTAGAAGAGAGATCATTTAATACTGAATTAGGAAAGTGGGCCAGATGTTTGTAGGACTTAAGAAAGGTTAATTTTCAGGCTAAGTGATGAACGGGTGGGACTGTGGCTCTTTCTCTCACTTAGTTCAATGAATTTAGAATCGTAAATGTGCAACTTCCTGCTGCGTCCTTGTTCAGCAATCCTAGCTACTATGTCTGTACCTCGTTGACTAATATAAAACATACCACAATCACTTCAAGTAATTTTGTACACCTCGTTGTTTGCTATAATTTAGTCTCGTCTTTACTAATGAAATACACTAATCTGCTGGATTTCGTTGTTTTCGCTACTCAGTGTGGTATCTGTCCTAGTTATAGGACTGTACACCACTTCCAGAAAACATTGAGAGCAGTAGCAGAGGGAGCATATCTGATGGGTGTAATTCTCAATATGTGTTTCCCATGGAAAATGTGGTCAATCATGACAGAGCTATACTCATTGGTTGAGGCAACACATTTCATTACGTCTAACTGTGCTTTGAAATCTTCTTTGGTCGAGAGAACAGATGTGAGACAGACACTACTGACTGGAAAGCTGCGTGTTTGTGTGTTACTAAGTCCTGTAGGAACAGTGTCTACAGTGTCTATAGCTGTAAATTTCTCTAAATTTCGAAACAATTGTTTTCACCTTCAGCCTTCTTTTAGAGCCAATCTGAAATCATTAATCACAGTAACAATGGCGAAATTTGATTATAGCCTCTCGAGCCCCATAGTATTTACAGAACAATACACGGTTTATGATTCCATGTTTCTGCAGTTATAATCGTCCCGCTAGTTACCATATATCTTCAAATTACTTTCTTAAGTTAAAATTAGAACTTGCTATTTATGTGTGTTTATACTCCTAATGACAGTAGTAGAGTGGACAAAATTGTTTCCCTAGGCTACATCGAACTTGAGCTCGCTTTTAATTAAACTGAATAACTACTAGCAATGTGCCCATGTTGTCTGCATGAAGGCTAGTCTTAGACTCAGTACTGGGCTTCCCAAACTCTTTCCCGCCAGTATGTGCACGGCAAAGCACACTTCGTGACTGGTTGATTAAGTCCCATAACATTACTTTAAATAGTAACACTGGAAGTTATTTGCCTTTGCCAGATTCTATCTGTAGGCGCTCCAGGACTATGCAGCAAACTCTCATAGCTTCCCCCCACTCCCTATCTACATAACATGACAGCCTGTAACTAGGAGAGTGAGCAACCTATCGTTCCTAACTAGTTGCATAGCTACAGAGCTTAAGGAGTTACATACGACATAATAAGTAGTAGCCCGCAATGCAGCATTAGTGCCACATTATCACATTGTGTCTCTAGCAACAGTTGAGCCACTTTTGCAGAGCTTAAAACTAATGAAACAATTACGTGTAACGACCAGTCGTTTGCTAAATTGGTAAACTTACAGTTCTGTACACAAATTACACTAGAATATGGAGAAGAGCCCGCGGTGTCTATGAGTGTTTCACGACGAATTAGTACCGTTTTCGTCACCTCAGAGATCCTGTTCTGTGATTGTTTGACAGAAGCAAAGCGAGAAACCACCATGTTGATCTAAGTGTAGACGAATCTAACATGAAGCATTGGGTGCTTTTGGTAGCTATACTTGCGTATTACGAAAATATGCAGTATAATTGATTCATCGCATTATAAAGATCTATCCAAAATGCGTGATTTTTAGGCGCACTTTGTTGTGTTAAAGGATCAGGAAATGTGACGTCAGTGCATAATTATGTCACAGATCTTACCTTGGAGTTATCTCTTGATGCTGTTAGGTTGTTGATTATAATAAGGGAAGAAGATACAGACTGTACACTTTTTCGACAGCCCTTGTAGCCTCCCAATCACTGTAGTACAAGGAACGTAATCTCACATAAGCGTAAGATCAAATCCGTCGGTAGTATGAGCTGGGCAATAAAATCAGTTATATATTTCTAGTGAAGTAGATTATCTTTTTTCCCTGGAGAATAATGTTTTTTTTAGGTGAAGTATTGTTAAATTGTTTTATAAAAGTCAGATGACGAAAGTTCGTTTATTTAACCACCAGCGTAACACAGCCTCAACTTGGCTTATGACCGAATGCAATAAAAAGCCATATCAGCAGGGCAACAACGTCTATTAGATTCCTCTGCTTTAGAATATTTTGCTTATGTTCTTCCCCTGTAAAATGGTACAGGGTCTGGTGAAGCATTACTGTTTTCGTAGCTACACTTGCGAATTACTGAAATATGTAATTAAAGATCTCTCTAGTCTTGGAGAATATGAATTACGGTGTGTTTTTGCTTGTGAAACGCAAAAATAACATTATGACACTAAGTTTGAGGGTCTACAGTCGTGTTTTAAGAGTGAAATATACCTTAAATTTCTTCGGCAGTATCAATAAAGTGAACCACATGTGTTTTGTATTGTGATAGACCAATATCACAGAATATTTAGAAAAGGAGTAGTGTGACACTGAGGGCCCACTATGCCTTGCACCAAGTGTGACACAAAGATCGAGCAAACTCGGTGCCAAGTGTACCTTAACCTTTAAGTTACTCCAGTACTTTTAATCAAGGGAGCCACATGTGTTTCTACTGATACATTACAAATCTTTATGTATATTAAATAATAATACAGAAAATTATTTATTTCTTCAAAATGGCTTTTTTACTTTTGATGTAATGACAGAATTTTCATTCACAGTCAGAGATATAACTTCCCTGCAAGAGGAACCTTATACAGGGACATTGTTACTTCTCGGACTCATAGTAGTTCAGAAACTATTTCACCTGCTGATTGCAAATCGTTTCCCTATAAAATATCTCCGTGATTATGAATGATTGTTTGAGACACGCAAAAATCACCCATTTTGGCGCAAGGCAAAATGGGTGCAGAGATCGAACCATACTCGTATCTGAGTGCCAAGTGGGTACATGATGACTGGCTATTTCGTTTATAATGGCCAGTAACAAACATGGCATGACAGGGGAGCAAAATATGTGTGTTTGTATGTGTGTGTGTGTGTGTGTGTGTGTGTATGTGTGTGTGCGTGGGTTTGTGTGCGTGCATGCGTGTGTACGATACACATGCACCACCTTCCCTCCTCCGCCACCCCTCACCAGCCAATCAGCACCTGCATGTAGGCAACCACTGCACGTGACATCACTCGTATATGTAAGGGACCAACAAAATATAAGAGCCCTCCAAGGAACTTGTGACGTCACATTAGTCGGCTTGTCCGCCACACTTCATGAAAGCTCGGCTCTGCGCAGGGCCCACGGGAAATAAAAATGTAATTGAAAAAGTACCCACTAAAGACGTTAATTTTGTCGTGTGGTATCGAGAACTTGCATGTATTTAAACACGCAGACAAAAATTGATAAACTCGTCTGAAATAGGTACTCGCTCCCCTCCAGAGACGTCTTCTGACACTCGTAAGACCTGCAGTGTCACGTGCTATGACAAACGCGCCACGACCTGTCTTTCTCTTGGGCCTCGCACATGCACCATGGGTAAGAACCTCATACTACTTATGTCTATTCTATTGATGAAAACCTTACGTTCCCAAATGCTGGCTATTACTGTATGGCAGACTGCTCGAGTGTTTTAGGGCGTATGGTTACCACACGGTGCAAAGCCAGTGTTTTAGAGTGAAGCAGCTCGTGGCATTCACGCTACATGAGTGAGATGGCAGGCACTAATTTTTAGGTATTTGTAATTGTAGCCTGTATGGACTATACAATGTGTATGGTTCAAATGGCTCTGAACACTATGGAACTTAACATCTGAGGTCATCAGTCCCCTAGAACTTATAACTATTAAACCTAACTAACCTAAGGACATCACACACATCCATGCCTGAGGCAGGATTCGAACCTGCGACCGTAGCGGTCGCGCGGTTCCAGACTGCAGCGCCTAGAACCACTCGGCCACACTGGCCGGCACAATGTGTATGACTCAGCGTTGTAATCATTGCTGTAGCTCAAAACAAATGTCTTGAATTTCCTTGTAGAAGAAGTGGTACTGCCTCGTATCACGTACACCACAGTTTACCCCAGTCCCAATACATTTCCCAACTCTCTGTGTCAGTACTCCACAAATTTCGCCCTGGGTGTGCTATCTGTAAGTGGCGAGCATGCAATCTTTGTCTAACCGACTGGATATTTACGACATTGCAGTGTGTGTGTTATTCTGAATTACAATGCAAAATTCCTTTCGACATGGATGCATGACGAGTCCTACTTCGTAGGCGTGGACGGCGCTTTTTACGTACTCGCCGCGGCGAGCATTTTAGAGGTTTTTACGTGCTACAGCGGCTTTCGCGTGAGTCAGTGTCTATAGAAGTAAATGGCCAAATCATATGGGAAATTGAAACTGAAATTCAGTTTCTCGAATGAATAAGGACGTTCGAAAGCGCTTTAAATAGAACTACACTCCTGGAAATTGAAATAAGAACACCGTGAATTCATTGTCCCAGGAAGGGGAAACTTTATTGACACATTCCTGGGGTCAGATACATCACATGATCACACTGACACAACCACAGGCACATAGACACAGGCAACAGAGCATGCACAATGTCGGCACTAGTACAGTGTATATCCACCTTTCGCAGCAATGCACGCTGCTATTCTCCCATGGAGACGATCGTAGAGATGCTGGATGTAGTCCTGTGGAACGGCTTGCCATGCCATTTCCACCTGGCGCCTCAGTTGGACCAGCGTTCGTGCTGGACGTGCAGACCACGTGAGACGACGCTTCATCCAGTCCCAAACATGCTCAATGGGGGACAGATCCGGAGATCTTGCTGGCCAGGGTAGTTGACTTACACCATCTAGAGCACGTTAGCTGGCACGGGATACATGCGGACGTGCATTGTCCTGTTGGAACAGCAAGTTCCCTTGCCGGTCTAGGAATGGTAGAACGATGGGTTCGATGACGGTTTGGATGTACCGTGCACTATTCAGTGTCCCCTCGACGATCACCAGTGGTGTACGGCCAGTGTAGGAGATCGCTCCCCACACCATGATGCCGGGTGTTGGCCCTGTGTGCCTCGGTCGTATGCAGTCCTGATTGTGGCGCTCACCTGCACGGCGCCAAACACGCATACGACCATCATTGGCACCAAGGCAGAAGCGACTCTCATCGCTGAAGACGACACGTCTCCATTCGTCCCTCCATTCACGCCTGTCGCGACACCACTGGAGGCGGGCTGCACGATGTTGGGGCGTGAGCGGAAGACGGCCTAACGGTGTGCGGGACCGTAGCCCAGCTTCATGGAGACGGTTGCGAATGGTCCTCGCCGATACCCCAGGAGCAACAGTGTCCCTAATTTGCTGGGAAGTGGCGGTGCGGTCCCCTACGGCACTGCGTAGGATCCTACGGTCTTGGCGTGCATCCGTGCGTCGCTGCGGTCCGGTCCCAAGTCGACGAGCACGTGCACCATCCGCCGACCACTGGCGACAACATCGATGTACTGTGGAGACCTCACGCCCCACGTGTTGAGCAATTCGGCGGTACGTCCACCCGGCCTCCCGCATGCCCACTATACGCCCTCGCTCAAAGTCCGTCAACTGCACATACGGTTCACGTCCACGCTGTCGCGGCATGTTACCAGTGTTAAAGACTGCGATGAGGCTCCGTATGCCACGGCAAACTGGCTGACACTGACGGCGGCGGTGCACAAATGCTGCGCAGCTAGCGCCATTCGACGGCCAACACCGCGGTTCCTGGTGTGTCCGCTGTGCCGTGCGTGTGATCATTGCTTGTACAGCCCTCTCGCAGTGTCCGGAGCAAGTATGGTGGGTCTGACACACCGGTGTCAATGTGTTCTTTTTTCCATTTCCAGGAGTGTATTTCTTTGGGACGATGTGAAGATTCTTTATACCGATCTTGCAGGAATCCACCTCTCAGATCTGAGCAGCGTGGTTTACATCAAACTAGTAACTGATGATGCATGCGACGCGATTTTAGAGAAGACAAGAGACAGGGTCAAGTTCTGAGTTTCGGACAGCAACATTGGCCCAATGATTCTCGATAATGCGGCTCTCGGACTCAGGATGAACCGTATATTCGAACTCCCATTCTAAATGCCTGCTGACGATGTGGTAGCTGCAGTTAGACCCTGTGGACTGATTCACAATCACGTCGGGGAGAAGTGGGCACAGTTTACTACTTACCCTGTAATGAATGAAGTGCGACAGGTACGCACTGAACTCAGTAAGCATTTTCCGTCCCATTTTGACATCGGGTTTTGCCGTGCGATCATAATATATGATGGCCAACCACAGACCTGCCCGGTCTTATGAAAAGAGGGCCACGTTCGATCAGAGTGTCTGCAGCGACAGATTGACCAACTCTGATCAACAAATCTAATTTGTTTCACCGTCCCGATACCTTTACCTCTCACGAGTGTAGCAGCGCTCCAGCCGGATTCCAATCAGATGCATAGGCCCGATCACCCACAGCATCTTTCGCAACTAGCGAACGACGATGTGCAGCTGCCACCTAACTTACTCCTCCCTCACGCTCCGCCAACTCTAGAAGGAGGGGAGGAGAAGACTCATGGTGGTTTGGAAGTTGATGCAATGGTTGTGCCTTTGTGCCTGGATGTCGGGACTCAACCCCGTCATCTGATAAGGCTACGTACTCTCAGATACAGTGGTCCCCAAAGAGGCATAAGAAGCGGAAGATGACCTCCACCAGGGAGTACACGACACAATCGCGAGACGATGCGCTCTTTCACCAGGACGATGAACTTCAGATGGACGCCTCCACGCGGGATTCTGACGCATGTCCTTAAACCGAGCTGGCCCCTGATTCGCTCTTTTCAAACGTGCAGCTGCTGTGGAACGTTCAGCTGCTGATTGCCGACCAACGCGACGAACGACGCCCTGTGTCATGTGAAGTGTACTGGCAGCCACCACATCCCATTGGGGAGGACTCTGAAGACCCTACCACTCACCCAGTAGCATGGGCGGATGATATTGTAGCTAAGTCTTTGGATGAGACTGAATAGGCGTCTGTTGCTTCGGCTGCTTAGGAACGTTAGAATGTGTTGAGCAGTAAAGGGCGGCTCGGCATTATTCATCTGCTGCTGCGGTTACACCACCTCGCCCTGTTGTTATGGACATCCCACTGCCTGTAGACGAGATTCAAGCTCACAAGGTAGTCTCCATCAAATTCATCATGATTGGCACATGTATGAACCTCCAACTGCTGCGCGATGCGCTGACGGCGGCGGACGTGGATGTTGCTCTATTGCAGGCTGGCTGTGTTTGGGGGGAGGAGACCAGACAGCGAGGTCATCGGCCTCATCGGATTAGGGAAGGACGGGGTAGGAATTCGGCCGTGCCCTTTAAAAGGAACCATCCCGGCATTTGCCTGGAGTGATTTAGGGAAATCACGGAAAACCTAAATCAGGATGGCCGGACGCGGGACTGAACCGTCGTCCTGCCAAATGCGAGTCCAGTGTGCTAGCCACTGCGCTACCTCTCTATTGCAGGAAGTTCGAGTGGAGGCATAGCTAGACTTCTACGTTTGCGGCTTACGTCACTGCTGCTGCTATGGGAGGCAGTAGAATGGATTCCCATGTGCGAGAAGGAGTAGAGGTAACCAATGTGATTTATTTGCCATCGGCATGGGGACTGGCATTCGATATATGGGGAAGTCGAATTTATAAAGGGTCACCGTTTTATGCGGAAGAAATTACACCCGTCTTCTTAGGCCGCTAAACAACATGTTTATTGGCGGAGACTTAAATAGTGTGCTGTCTCAGAAAGACAACCACACTACACTCCATGCCCCGAACTGCATCTCTCGGTGCTACACCTGCGTCTTGCTGATACTTGGGAAGTATTATATGGTTATCGCCGTTGCTTTACTTATGTGACCAGTCACTCAGCAGCAGACACGACAGGATCTACATCTCCTCTGACTTATGATGGCGGTTCTAGCAGCAGAGCGCTGGCTCACAACTTTCTCAGACCACAGTGTGTATATCTGTACAGTCAACCTCCGGTGGCAGCTGGTGTGGCGAAGTCAGGGGTTATGGAAACTGAATGTGGAACTCCACAGAATCAGGAATGTAGGAAACTCATATCGAATATGTCGGCCCCATGTGAAAATCTATTGCTGCGGTATACATCACGGCTTCGGTAGTGGCTAGATTGTGTCAGACTGGCCTTACACCATGCATTGCTTAGTTATAGAAGAGAAAGATCGCTCTGGTACCAACAGACGATGGACTTCTATTATGCATTTCTCCGAGAACTTAGGAACTCCCACCATCTGCCGATCGTTAGACGGAGATCCATGGTGCGAAAGCGAAGAATGTTATCCTTACCCTCCATACGCTTGAATGTGTTGTGCGAACGAGGAGCCAGGGCAAGATCGCCGAAGATCTTTATCCACGCACCACATTATTTCTGACCGACGACAAAGACGTAAGAAATTGGAGCTAGATCTGAATCTCCCACATAGTAGTAGGGTGACGATCCAGGAGGATATTGCCCATGCTTTCGTCGATCACTGTCGCCTTCTATGTCAGGAGATGCAACATAATGGTGTAGCTTTGGCAGCAGTCCCCCAGACCCTCCCTTGCATATTTGATGATACAGCTTTGGTATCCCTTTTGGAAGAGATCACGAATGATGATATTGCATACGTCTTTTCCAAGGGGACAGTTAACAAATTACGAAAATCAGACAGCTTTCCATTGGAATTATACCGGATCTTTAAGTATCTGATGACCTCTTGGTGGAAGGAGACGTACCACGAATTGCTGCCATTAATGGTCCCCGTTCTACCGGATTTTGGGAGGGTCTCGTTATTATGGTGATCAGATCAGCGAGAGGCACACGGATTGAAGATTATTGCCTAATTACCTTCATCAGCTGTGATTTCAAGATCTTCACAACAATTCTGGAGATGCGTCCTAAGTGAGTATTGCACCAAGTTACCTTATTTGAACAAACATCTTTGGGGATGAAATAATAATATCTGGACAGCACTTAGCGTCTATCGAGGTGTGATCGCCCTTGTGACAGCCTGCAGGTTGCGTGGTGGTCTGGTGTCCATGGATTTAGATAGCGTGTTTGGTAAAGTGACCCATTATTTCCAGGCTGTCGTGATGTATCGGATTGCCTTCCCAGCTCTCTTTTCCCGCCTAATCATGAGCGTACTCCATGGTGCCATGTCGAGAGGGATGATTACTGGTAAGGTGGAAGGACATATCCCCATCTAACTTTCAGTCTGACATGGCTGTCCTCTCTCATTTATGCTCTATGCAATAGCGACAGAGCCACTTCTATGTGGGATGAAACAACATCTTTCGGGGATCACGCTAGAGGGCTCACATTCCAGTGCCGCCCTTATGCAGATGATGTAGTCTTTTTCCCATTCTGAGGAGAAAAAACCCGATGGCGCTAAGATGGATGCGGCAGGCAGCAGCATGAACACGGTCAATTCTTGTGCCTTGGAAATCAGCTGAGGGCTCCATGCAGTTAGTGTGGCCTCATTGCAAATGATGTACACACGTCAGTGTTTGGACATCGAATATGTAAAAGATGTCCGCCGTACGACGGCACTGAACCATTGATGAACTGGTGCCTCAGTCCTGCCTGCCCCCTCCTCCACTCGCTCTCATCGCGCCTGCGCAGTCCCACATCAAAATATTCTTCCTCGATTATAGCCATGTATACACGAATGTCCCCTGGGCCAGGGCTCCTACAGCACGTGATATATACGATCAGCTGGTGACTAATCATCCTCGAGATGCAGTTGAAACAGTCCACCCAGGAATGGCGTGGCCCGCGATATGGCGAGCGATTCTCCAACTAAATTTTACAACGCAGATCCGCACCACCTAGTACCTCGTCGTTAACGAGAAGTTTCTGACAAGTCAAAGATTGCTCAACATTGCTCTAGCTGACACCCCATTGTGCGTGCGGAGTCGTGCCGTGGACAAGGGTGAACAGCGACTGGAATGTGGCTTCGAATATGGAAGATGTTTGCCTTTTATCTCCGAGTGCCGCTCCACACGAACCAGTCCACACTGCTGCTTCACCCGATTACGATCTAGTTTCTCCAATCAAAGACACATGCAATTAACTGGATCAGAGGACTTTCTATGTACTGTCTTTTACGGGACAGTCTCAAAGAGGTGCTTGACTTTTGGTCTTTCTTACAGGAAAGTCACGTTCAATTGCAATCCATTTGATCCAATTCCAGATATCATCAGATCTTTCCTAATAACTAAAACAATGTTTTAAAGGATCCTCCTTGCAGCTGGGTAATACAGGGTAAGAGAAATTGATTGTGGTGGATCTTGATTTGAATCTCGGAACAGACCATTGAACAAAAATGTATTCCGAAAAGACATACCCGAGACCCAACCGTAGACAGTTGAGACCATATAGCGTTAATTTACTGATGTTTTCGAGTGGTCATCGTTCTTATATTGTACTACAGGAAGGGTAGCCTCAGTTTGATTATAATCTGTTTTATACTTTTTGCAGTGCTGTCACAAAAAAGAAAGAAAGTCATTGAGCCGACCGGTCGAGTAAAAAAGAAAAAATGGTAACGCGACCGTTCGCGGAAAGCGGGAAATCCGGGTTAGAGTCGCAGTTCGGTACGAATTTTCATTTTCGTCATTTCATTTTACAGTTGGTGGTTGTCTATATTTAGAACCGCTAATTCATTTAATGCATTTCATAACGGCTGTAGTCGCCGAAGTGACTGTTTCTTTGACATGCATGCTTATCCAAAGGAACTTTGCATCGTAATTCAGAATAACACAGGCACTGCAATACCGTATTTACCCGCCGGCACCGAACAAGCGAATTTCAGGTAAAGTATCTCACACGTACGGGAATGTACATAATGGATGAATTAGTACACGTTGTCGTGCACGGATAGCCAAAAGGTAAGGTGACTCCTAGAGATAATCGGAAAATCCTAGTCCCGGCCCGGCACAAATTTTAAGTGTCGTCGTTCCATTCTACAGCTGACTCTTATCGATATTCACTACTGCGAATACATTTAATGTAACTGGATAATCAGTTTGCAGCTTTTGTTACTCTCGAGAAACGTCCTCTGCGCCAATAAAACACAAATTTCTCAAACGTATTTCCATTTACAGACATTTCGGAGAAATACTGAGATCTCTCAGGAAGTTCTGTGTTCTCTGAGCCGTAAATCATCTGGCCCATAGGCGTATGCTTGGACCAGCAACGTTGCTTCGAGACGGAAGAAAGAAGAGTTCCTACCATCACTACAATAGCTCTTGGGGCAACCCGCCTGGAAATTAGTGGTCTGGTCAGATACTTGTTTAATTTTCTTCAAAACTTCCCATATATAGATATGCTACAAGTTTTTCTGGTCGTGTTTTTGGATTTTCTGGAGTGATGATGAGTTGGGTGATAATTACAATGAATTTTTCACTAATCGAAAAAGCGACTTGTTCCTAATTAAAGTATGTTACTAAATGAATTCTGTAAATTAAGCTTGTAACATATCTATACTAGATTTATGAGATCTTGTACCTTTAAGATAACTGCGATTTTTAATTAGCTAATCAGTGACTGAGCAGTGGTTTTAGCCTGTTACCGCACATTATTTATGAAATTCGCATAATTTATTGAGGGGACACGCTAATTTTACGATTGTTAAATGATTTAATAATTACTGGCCGCTATAATTTCTAAACAACATCTAGCATAGTTCATTTCTAGGTACCAAGCTGTTCTTCTTTCTCATTCCTTCAACCTATGCTACTTATTCTGCTCTGCCCCTGACGCTTAGTTATTTTTTATTATTTTATAAAAAAATATTCATGGCAGCAAAGTCTGCCGTCATTACCTCTGTGCAAACCAAGGGAGATCGTTAAGTTCGGAAAGGACAACATGTGACAATTCATACCTCTCCTACAGGCAGTCACGTGTATCCAGCCACAGGGCGTTCGCTGTAATTAACTACAATCCAGTTCATGTCAGACCCTCGTTCACGTATAGGCTAATATAAAAGTTCGTTCTGTCACAGTAATACATTTGCCAGAGAGTAACGGATTTCACCAAGCTGTAATTAGATATCGAATCTGGATTAGGTTAGTCGCAATAAATCAAGCATTATACATTACGTGAGAGTAAATAAAGCACACAGAATTTTTATTGATTCTAGTAACACGTTTATACGTTTCAGTTATATCAAGCTTTAGAAATTCACGTTAAATATTGCATTCATCAATATCTCCTTTTAGTTTACTGTCACATTCTCACATGAAATGTGATTTTTGTCTGATGGTTATGTTGCTACCATTAGGTAGCTGTGTGTTACATTAATGTGACCAGTCGAATACGTAAATGCTAACTGTACATTTGGATTACTCTCGATCGTAAACATTTAACTGAGGAATTTCGTTAAATATGGGAAAACGTTGACTGTATGAAACTCAGTTCTGAGAGACATCCATATCAAATCAGAATCCAATAGATTTATTGGTCTCTTCTATACAACGAAGAATTCATGACTATCTTCACAGCAACACAGCTGGAGTACAGATTTCTCCCGTAATATGTGTCAGCTTCTGAAAAATAAATATAGAGTGCCTGACACACTATCAAAAGCGTCCATATGATTGTAGAAGAATGGTGACATGTAAGCACCCATAAAAAAGTCCCAGTTCTGACCCTGTTTAAAACCTGCGTAATATTGACTTTTAAATCATTACCTTGAATGAAAAACACCTGACTACACTACATTTTTCCCTTCGCTGACTGCTAGATGGAAGTTTTCACCCTCCCACGTTGCCGTCGGGTGTGGGCGCCCTACCATACAACTGCACATTATTGTATTTTTAAACACCCTGTGAATCAGCAACAATTGCAGAGTAACCCAGTGCATTTACTAAGTATTACCGACTGCATGTTAATTTACTCAAAGTTGTTGGCTTCAGGGAGCCTGCCAACTGACAAAAATCTGTATTTCATTCAGAAATCATCTATATTGCACTCTGTCTCTCTCGTTATTCCGTATGTTATTCCGTATGGTGCAACAAAGAACAAATATTTTCTGCTAGCACCTGACAAAAATCTCCACATCCTCCTGACGTTAGACTACTGGCCATTAAAATTGCTTCACCACGATGATGGCGTGCTACAGACGCGAAATTTAACCGACAGGAAGAAGATGCTGTGATATGCAAATGATTAGCTTTTCAGAGCATTCACACAAGGTTGGCGCCGGTGGCGATACTTACAACGTGCTGACATGAGGAATGTTTCCAACCGATTTCTCATACACAAACAGCAGTTGACCGGCGTTGCCTGGTGAAACGTTGTTATGATGCCTCGTGTAAGGAGGAGAAATGCGTACCATCACGTTTCCGACTTTGATAAAGGTCGGATTGCAGCCTATCGCGATTGCGGTTTATCGTATCGCGACATTGCTGCTCGCGTTGGTCGAGATCCAATGACTATTAGCAGAATATGGATTCGGTGGGTGCAGCAGTCGCGATGACAGTCATCTTATCCGCATGGCTGTAACGGATCGTGCAGCCACGTCTCGATCCCTGAGTCAACAGATGGGGACGTTTGCAAGACAATAACCATCTGCACGGACAGTTCAACGACGTTTGCAGCACAATGGACTGTCAGCTCGGAGACCATGGCTGCGGTTACCCTTGACGCTGCATCACAGACAGGAGCGCCTGCGATGGTGTACTCAACGACGAACCTGGGTGCACGAATGGCAAAACGTCCTTTTTTCGGATGAGTCCTGGTTCCGTTTACAGCATCATGATGGTCGCATCCGTGTTTGGAGACATCGCGGTGAACGCACATTGGAAGCGTGTATTCGTCATCGCCATACTGGCGTATCACCCGGCGTGATGGTATGGGGTGCCATTGGTTACACGTCTCGGTCACCTCTTGTTCGCATTGACGGCACTTTGAACAGTGGACGTTACATTTCAGATGTGTTACAACCCGTGGCTCTACCCTTCATTCGATCCCTGCGAAACCATACATTTCAGCAGGATAATGCGCGACCGCATGTTGCAGGTCCTGTACTGGCTTTTCTGGATACAGAAAATGTTCGACTGGTGCCCTGGCCAGCACATTCTCCAGATCTCTCACCAGTTGAAAACGTCTGGTCAATGGTGGCCTACCAACTGGCTCGTCACAATACGCCAGTCACTACTCTTGATGAACTGTGGTATCGCCGCGTAGGATTAGCCGAGCGGTCTAGGGCGCTGCAATCATGGACTGTGCGGCTGGTCATGGCGGAGGTTCGAGCCCTCCCTCGGGAATGGGTGTGTGTGTTTGTCCTTAGGATAATTTAGGTTAAGTAGTGTGTAAGCTTATGGACTGATGACCTTAGCAGTTAAGTCCCATAAGATTTCACACACATTTGAACATTTTTGAACTGTGGTATCGTGTTGAAGCTGCATGTTCAGCTGTATCTGTAAACGCCATCCAAGCTCAGGTTGACTTAATGCCCAAGCGTATCAAGGTCGTTGTTACGGCCAGAGGTGGTTGTTCTGGGTACTGATTTCTCAGGATCTATGGACCCAAATTGCGTGAAAATATAATCACATGTCAGTTCTAGGATAATATATTTGTCCAATGAATACCCGTTTATCATCTGCAGTTCTTCTAGGTGTAGCACTTTTAATGGCCAGTACTGTACTTATATCGTATGTCATTTAATGTAGTAAACTTTCTCGAGTCCATTGGTTTTGGCCAGTACTCCCACATATGACCAGTTTTTATTGCTCACTGTAAATGAAGATAACTTATATTCCCTAGTTGTAGCCGGATTTCGCCACACCCTGTGTTTAAGGCAACATGTAAGCCTTGTGACCAACCTTCAAACGATCTTTACCGTCATATTATAGCTGAGACAATTGTGCATGTCATATCAGCATTAGCATTAAGATATCTCAAAAACCATGGTAGGAATCATGACATCAGTATCATTGGATCTGGCCATGTGGCAAGGCCTTGCAGGGGGAGAGCCCCATGGCCCTCCTTCCCCCCCCCCCCCTCCCTCTGGCCCTTGAGCTTGGGAGTCAATGACGTGCTCTTTTATTTTTCCATGTATGGTGCCATACTGTGTCCAGCATGAAGCGTCCTCGAACGCCCCCGTATCTCTAGTGGAGCATTTTCATGAGAGCGAGAGTCATGTTTACGTGTACCGTTAAGTTCGCATGTTGCACGGCAGAGTGAGTCACATGTATAGTATACGTCGGCGCTTATCGGTAAGTTTGCAATTTTCGTGGGAGTGAGAGGCGACTGTAGTTCATATGATGCTCACGTACTGTGGTGTTCTCATAATCTGACGGGCCCGGGCACTCACCCGTATATGCTGCAGAGTATCCACAAAATAACATGCGTCTGCACCCATGCATTCGCTCTATAGCCAATTGCAGAGATTATGAGACGTCACGTGTTGCACGACATTATAACTGATATGTATGAACAAATTAATTGTTTTCGAACGATCTGTCGATGTCACACGGATAACACAGTCATTTCATTGTTCTCTGTGCGTCATGTGTTCAGTCGACAAGACACTTACTAGCCTTGAGCAAAGAAGAATCTGAGGAGCCTATTTGTTGCCAACATTTGTCAGAAAAATGTACTCAAAGCTTTCTGCATCAGGAATGGGAGAGCGTGATAGTGGAGGAGCGTAAGACTGTAGATAGGAGGATAATTTTTCGACGAATAATCTCTATGCACCATAATGGCAAGAAGATTCATTACGTGACTGGGTCCACCAACACACCGTGCAGCATATTTGGAAATTGTGTACCTTCTTCAAAGGCGTAATGAGCCTCGCACCATGCAAGAAGCGTAAGCAACTGCACTAAGTATTCATCTATCTATATTTATTATTATTAAAATTATGTTTGTGTAATGGTATATTAAGGATTTATTTTCTTGTTACTATTACGATACTTGTAGAGGTGTTCACAGCAGCAGCAGGTTGTAGGTTTTAAATATCCACGCACAGCATTTTGTTTCTCCATTTGTCTCTGGATGACGGTTGTTAAAGAAGTCGACTGAACGTATTTCAAAGAAAAACACCGCCATTACCATACCACATTCCTCAGCACTCATTTTTCTATATTCACTTATATTCCTCAGCATGACTTGATTGGAGTTCTGACAATGATGTGCAGGCGAGTTCTAATTGCAGTGCTGAGGATTCCATTGAAACATGTTGCTGTTGCTGTGGTTTCCTAGAAATATTGATGAGGATATTTTCGGCAAATTACGTAATAAATAACTGTAGCTTATTTCATGGAAAGCAGTGGTGCTCCAATCAGTCAAGAGTAACATTGTAAATAAATATAGGCTGCAATCAACCACACATGAATACAGCTTTTTACAAGTTAAAAAGTACAGTGCTGAGCCCAGTGCGTCACCTCTGGCTCTGAGGGGATTATCAGCAACACAGTGTGATATTCAGCATGTACAGTGGGTCATAGGGCGTCGAAGGAGCAAGTTATTAGTGAATTGGCTCGGCTCCTCATCAAAGCAAAACAGATGGGTGAAAGCTCGCAATTTGCTATGTAATAGGATACACAAGCCTCAAACCAAGAAGTAGCGTGGCGTGAGTGCTAGGAAAAGCATCAGCAGAGATGGGAGTGGTATTCTCGAGAACCTACCAGTCGAACTTCATATACCTGGATACAGTTTTTGTGAACGTGGAACGAAATTTAAAAGCGCCTAGCTTGTGGCGGTAAGGAATTTAATATACAAGACGACACGTGCAAGTAGCTGCATGTAGCTTAAGCCAGAAATACAGATCGTCGAAGTTCGCTACATTACAGACCCAATATTTGCTGATAAATCTAGAATGATACGTCGAATAAAGGACACTGGTATAGGAGAACGTATTTCTTCATTCGTGGCTGATACGGCAATGTGTGCGAAAGTTAAGTTGGGCGCTAGAATATATTTCAAGCAACTTATGAATGCAGCACGTATCACACTAAAGAAGAAAAATCTTATAGGATATTTAAAAAACAGCCTCGAATCAGCTGTGGCGGTGGCAAAAGATGGCTTGAGGCAGGAAGGAGGAAAAAAAGACTTGTTAAAATGACAGGGTTCTGCCAGCACCTAAGACATCTGGTGGAACAATTCTGTTTCTAATCCATGCATTTTCTGGGCTGGCAGCCATATGAGCGTTAGCCAGGGTAGCCATTGGCATAACTCAAGAAGTGAAGAGTGCCCAAAATCTAGAGAAGCAACTACAGCAGACTGAAAGCTTAACACGGCAATGAGGGCTATCACCAAAAGACTATATTTAAAACAATACAGAAAAGGACTTTGGCTGTCCTTAAAAGAGGCTCATAGTGATACTGCCAGATTGACCGCTAACAATTATAGATCTACTTAACCCCATTATAAAATTCAAAATCCCAATATTTCGGGGTGTTTTAATGCAGGATACATTACCAAAGACTATGTGGAAATCCAAGGAATGTGGAATTGTTAGTTTAGATACTGCAGGATGATATGTAACTCGCCGAGTTGCATGTGTTAAAAAAGAGGCCGTAGTACAATCTACTACTTTGACTCATACGGCGATCAGAGCCGACCAGAAGAAATGTGTCGTTACTTCACCGACAAGAACCAGCTGTTCTTCAATTTTCGACGCTACCAAGGCTTCAGTACACTTCTCTGTGGACTTTCCTTCTAATGTTTCGCCTGATAATTGCATAAAAATGAGTCGTATGCACGTCACTTCATTATTTCAGGTCTAGATGTCATGTTATACACTCTAATGTTGAATGAATGTTCGTCTGCCTTAAAAGCTAACTACTTTCTTCCAGTAGATCAAATCAAGGAAGAGTGGAGCATAGTGGAAATTACGTACGTCTTCATACAAAGCAGAACAATGGTTATTAAGTATAAATACGGGATACCCAGCCACCAGAATACCACCTTGCAGCGGGAACAGAACGAGATTACGTGCGTGAATTACGAGATTCTTAAATCCACAGGAGTGAAACCTCACAATGACGTCCTTCGATATAACAACTCCAGCTCAATATGACGAGTGTACCATTAGCCAGAAATATTATTTCCATAAACCTTTTGCCTCAGTAACGTTTAATAACATCCATGAGATAGGAATCAGTATTCATCATCAAGATGGAGTGACGTTTCCACGTCCAGGTACGTTAGGAACCCCAGTACCTCCACGTACAATGGCTACGGTGAGCCAACCATTACCATGTGAGAAAGTATCATTAATGCCTTACAGGAGAATTCGTCGCCGTTCTAGACAGACAGTTTATAAAACCATCGAGAACATCGAGTTCGCCACAACAGCTGGAGACAAGAAGAACCGCATACCAGTTAAGAGTGTTGCTGCTACTGCACTTGTCGACGGACCTGTTTTCTGTGGTTGCAGACTTAATTTTAGTATTGACATTAATGATACTTTCTCACATGGTAATGGTTGGCTCACCGTAGCCATTGTACGTGGAGGTACTGGAGTTCCTAACGTATATGGACTTGAAAGTTTTGTAGATAGAGACGTTATCGCCTATCGTACCTACCATATGGCAGAACTTGCAAACAAAGACTTTGGTAAATCAGCTTATATATCGCCTTCTGCACTGTCTTTGTATACTCGTAATAAGAGAAAAATATCTTTCAATAAGTCTGTATTCATTTGGGTTAAAGGTAAAGGAGTAAGTGAATATGAAAAGTTTGTTGGTGACTGTACTTTGTATTTTCATAAATAAATTCATCTTCATGCAAACTGATCTGTGCTCTTCCGGTTTTTGGAAGTGGTATTTAAACGAAAGAAGACCTCAGCAGCACAATGCATTCATCTTTCTGTTTCAAGAATGAAGATAAGAATTTAATGGCGTTGAAATCTACTGGAGCAGCAATGTCAGGTTCACACAGACTCTCAAGACATACGTCTCTGCATCAACATTGGATCTGAATGATCTACAAAATGTTATGTGGTTCATAGTCGGATCGACAGATAACTCCCCCTCAGTGTGCGCATTCCACTCAATATGTTAATGGGTTCCCTGAAAGGAGATAACGTTCATGGAAGCTGTGGGAGTGTCCAACCCTTTCACAACCATCTCGCCAAACGTGGGAGATTAAGGCTTATTCAGCTAGAAACGCCTCGCTTTATTATTCTAGCGCTGCAAACAGACAGGAAGGGGAATTTTGAAAAGGATTCAATTGTATTTGACTCCTGTGAACTAATAAGTGCTAGAGTTTACCTAAACTCCCAATTTTTTCCATACGACAACTTACAGCTTGACGAACACAAACGCATATGGACTGTTGTGCGACACGTATGCAAAGTTTTACACAT
Organism: Schistocerca cancellata; assembly: GCF_023864275.1. Lineage (NCBI taxonomy): Eukaryota > Metazoa > Arthropoda > Insecta > Orthoptera > Acrididae > Schistocerca > Schistocerca cancellata. The sequence goes on along the minus strand of NC_064629.1, from coordinate 350,485,880 downwards.
CATACTATGAGACTGATGATGGTTTCGGATGTACACTTAGCTAACTGTAATTTGAGGAATTTTTACCCATTGTGGTCATAGATAGTTTAAAATAATGTGAGGCGGTGAAGATGGGAACTGTGGGCGTAAATGTTACATTTGAGTCATCGCTAAACTTCACTGCAGGTACTGCAGCATAGGCACAAATCCCATATCAACATCTTGTAAATGACTCCCTACTAACGGGAATCGTATAACATGTTGCATAAATGTAAAGATGTTGGGCAAGATGCGGGGTATTTTACAATGATGCCTCAAAGTGCGAAGATCATCGCAGTCAAAGAAGGGTTTTATTACGACTGCATCTATGTTTAAAGATATTGCATTCGTTGCAGTCTCGGATGCCAGACAAGTACTAAGTAGGTATTCTGCAATCTTTGCTTCACCCAAACCGTTTAACTCAGTGTGGTGTGCTACAAATCTAAAAACGGCTGTGTGTTGGATACGACTTTAGCACGTAAATTCCTGGGACGCTGAATGAGTTGCATATGAAGATATGGTGTCGTCGCTCTATGCATGTGATCGTAGAGACACAATAGTTTACGTCAAAGACCGTAAGAAGACGTCCTGGTTTCAGGAAGTTTATAAATACACGTCTATCCAGAGTCTGGACACAGAAAGACCGGGTTCCAGACGTTCACGTGGCTCTACCGACAGTGAAGAGCATCGTGTTCGCCGTATGGCTCTGTCGCATTTGCTGCAGTAATTTGAACAGCAGTTGGAAATACAGTAACACAACGAACTGTTACAAATCGGTTGCTTCAAAGACAGCTCCGAACCAGACGCACTGTAGCGTGCATTCCACTGACCACAAACCACCTCCATTTGCGGCTTCAGTGGTATCAAGCGAGAACTTACTGAAGGGCGGGATGGAGGTCTCATGTGTTTTCTGCTGAAAGCTGGTTTTGTCCCAGTGCCAGTTACGGCCGTGTGTTGGTTAGAAGGACGTCAGTTGAGGGTGTGCAACCGACATGTCTGCGTGCTAGACACACTGGACCTACATCTGTAGCTATGATATGGGGTACGATTTCGTATGGCGTGATTATCCCATACACCCTTACTGCAAAACTGTACCTAAATCTGGTGATTCGACCTGCTGAGTTGCCATTCATGATCGGCATTCCAGGGAATGTTTTCCAACAGGATAACGCTCGCCCACATACCGCTGTTATAATCCAACATGCTCTACAGAGTGTCGACATGTTGCCTTGGCCTGCTCGATCAACAGATCTGTTTCCAATCGAGCGGGTATGGAACATCATCGGACGATAACTCCGGCGTAATCCACAAACAGTATTAACCGTCCCTGTATTGACTGACCAAGTCCAACAGACGTGGAACACTATCCCACATACTGGCATGCGGCACCTGTATAACACAATGCATGCACGTTTGCACCCTTGCATTCAATTCTGCCTGTTACACCGCTTATTAATGTACCAGCGTTTCACATGTGAAACGGTTGATCTTGCATTTATATTAACCTGTGATCTTGCAATATTAGTCAGTCACATACTCTACCTAGACAAATGTATTACCGAAATTTCATTACCTATATTAACGACTTTTTGGTGGTGCGATTTTTTTCTTGTCAGTGTGTAATCGAGATCTGTGATTAGTGTCACATCGATGTTAAGGTATTTAATGACAGAGCACAAGTTCAGATTGGGCAGAGATGGGGATGGATGTACCCTGGACCTTTCAAGGAAACAGTCTCGATTTTCACGTTAAGAGATTTATGAAAATAATGGAAAACATCTTTCTCAGCCGTATGGGCTGTTGGACTGTTGTCCCCACAACTTTTGATGTGTGAGAATAGACACAATGTACACATTTACATACGATAGAACTTCATTTTAGTGACGTTTAAAGGATTTGAGGTTGGATATTGTGGAAAACATAAGAAATAGCCACTTTGGATTTGTTGAGAAAGTTGAAATAAATGTTTAAACTCTACGGGAAAACGACGGATGTGGCTACGTTGGCTTGGATTACTTTGTAAGTGAACTGTGTCTCGTTTAAATCGTTGCTCATATAAGAATGACTAGCAAAAAATGCCCTGTTTATAATTCCCTTTTGTATCGCTGGATACTGACCATGAAAGTATTGTTGTAAGGCAACCTGACTCCATTTCAAGCATAAATTGACACATGTAACAGTTACTTAGCGCGATGGTTAAATGATGTGCTTAAAATATTACATCAATACATTTCAAAAATCCATTTCCCCATCAATGATATCGTCACTTGACTTACGAAATGTACAAGGTGCCTCACTTTATAGACGAATTACGTGCTCTGAGCATGTTTTCCTACGAGGAGAATGTAATGAATATCAAAAGAAGACTGATCGTAATATGGTGAACTGTTCGCTGTTACTAAGATTTCGACGAAGACTTACTGCAGTTTCAAATAGGCGTGTGAAAGATGCTTCTAATAATTCGTGTACTTAATGCAGCTTGTGCTGAACAATTCTCACTGAATAAGTACTCTTGCTGAAGATCATGATAGGATCTCCACTAATGAATAAATTCTAAGTTCATGACCACATGGCTTGTTGAAAAGAATGTTATGTAAAGGCTCTCAGGCTGATAATGGGAAGGAGCGTGAATAAATACAACAAGACTGCATATCAGCTGCTGATTATTTCAGTGCAAAAACGTACCTCATATTACATGGAGGAACATAGTTGAAGTTATATGGACCACCTAATAACATAGACATCGCTCACAAATTACTCGTGACACCGAAGAATATGTTAGGAATCTTCAGATTAATGAAGAGAGGATTTGTATCTCTCCTACGTTTCAAATGCATAGCATGTAGAAAACTAACTCTAGCACACAGTAATTAAACTGGATCCCCCTCGGTACAAGTCATATCGAACAGTATATATCATAATACCTCAGTAGAGACATGAATAACTTCCATCCGTATGGATGGCATGTCGAAATGCATATCGTAATATGCCACGTTATTACTCGCTGCTCGTGACCAGAGAACGCAGGATGCAATTCTCATTATAAGTTTTCACATAAAAAAACTGAGCTGTAACCGTTAACCAGTCTCTCTCTCTCTCTCTCTCTCTCTCTCTCTCTCTCTGTGTGTGTGTGTGTGTGTGTATGTGTGTGTGCGCGCGCGCGCGCGCGCGTGTGTGTGTGTGTGTGTGTGTGTGTATGTGTGTGTCTACATACACCACACCAGCCACAGCTTGCCATGTTATGACCACGTTACACCAAACACACCACAGAACAGAGTAGAACAGAATGTTTGATCTCCATTTAAATACAAAGGGTGCTACCTCCCACTGGCCACGCCGATCTCCTATTCGACGAGCCATACCGTTCGCTAAACTTCATCGTAGAGACTACCCCTCGCAACTGAGTAAGGACTGACATCATCAGTGATATCGACAAGTAGGCAGGGGTTATCACAGAAATACTGCTAGCGAGGTGACAGACGCGGAAAACATTAGAATACGGAAGTTGAAAAATACTACAGGTAACAGTTTATATCGACCATTTCCTATATGATATTATCATGCACGAAGATAACCTCCGATTTCCTACGTCATGGTCCGTTCATCCACTACCTCTGTTTTGTATTTCGTCTCTAGTATGAATAAACAAACACCTATAATGAGGAAGGTGGTGAATTGAGTAGAGCACGACACAAGTATACCGCAAAAGAATGATTTGAATGACATTCCACCCGTCGTTATAGAGTGAGGATTTATAAGCTTATCTGAAACGAAGGGAAATTGATCTGAAAGAAATCAACAGCTGGTTCGTTCCCCTAGTGCACTCCAGCTGAGATAATGATCTGCCTTTAATTACAAGGATGTAATTTGTTACACATTTGGTGAAATATACGTAAACTAGCATTTTGTTCATAGTTCCTGATATCACAAATTCAGGGTGGACAGAAACATGGAAATAAAGCGAGAAACATATGCTTGAACGTAAGTACAGATGCTCGCCAAGCCTGCATGTTGCGCAGTTATATTTGACCACGAACTGCACCTGCGCATTGTCTGCAATACGTTGTAAGTGCCGATCGTGGTCAGAACATTGTTCTTTGTAGTTATGAGTGCACTATACAGGAGCTAAGTGTATTCAAAGGTTGGCAAGTTTTTGGTGCCCTGTAGGTGGGTGCTTCCGTAAACAAGGTTGTCGAAGTGTATGGTTTTTCAACGGGCACCATATTGAAGATGTTTTTGCCAGGTAGTTTCATATCAGCGCTCACTCCGCTGCAGAGTGAAAATCTCATTCTGGAAACATCCCCCAGGCTGTGGCTAAGCAATGTCTCCGCAATATCCTTTCTTTCAGGAGTGCTAGTTCTGCAAGGTTCGCAAGAGAGCTTCTGTAAAGTTTGGAAGGTAGGATACGAGGTACTGGCAGAAGTAAAGCTATGAGAACAGGGCATGAGTCGTGCTTGGGTAGCTCAGTTGGTAGAGAACTTGCCCGCGAAAGGCAAAGGTCCCTAGTTCGAGTCTCGGTCCGGCACACAGTTTTAATCTGCCAGGAAGTTTCATCATCCGCTAAGTCACAATGACGGTGAAAGTGAATATTGAGATTAGTGACGGTCACTGAAGACAATTGCGAAGAATAATAAGATGACGTCACTTGCAAAAGTCAATGCAGAACAGGACGTCGCACTCACGAACCCTGTCAGCAGCAAAGCAACACGAATGGAGGTGCGTAAGCAGGGAATCGCAGAGCAAGCTATAATTCCAAAACCACTCATCAGTGATGCACGTGCCAGTAACAGGAGGACTTGGGGGCGAAGCCATAAAACCTAGATTATGGAGCAATGGGATAATGTCATTTGGCCAGATGAGATTTGCTTCACACAGTTTCCACTTTCTGCCTGCGTTTACGTCCCATAAGTGAAACATGGTAGGGGTTCGCCGATGATTTGGGCAGCCATATCGTGGTATTCCATGGCCTCAGTCATTAAACTGCAAGGTCATATTACTGCCAAGGATCATGGGACACCTAGTACAATGCTTGTGCCTCAGTGGTGATGCTATGTTCCAAGAACACAGCGCCCCTGTGCACGCAGCTCACATAGTCCAGGACTGGTTTCCTATGCACGAGGATAAACTGTCGCACAAACCCTGGCCACCACAACCGCCAGATATAAATATTATGAAGCCTTTGTCCCACACTGGAGAGAAGGGTGCAAAGGCCGCTATCCACCTCCATCATAGTCACGTGAACTCTGTGATCTGCTATGGAGGAAAGGGTACGTGATAGCTGTCCAACTATATCATTGTTACCAGAACTTGCCACTATTTTTCAGGAAGGAAGGTGTAATATTCCCTTAAAAACCATATAGGTCCTGTTTTTAAAACGTTTACCTTTATGGAGGTGGACCTGTATTTATCTGTATTTATCCAATCTACATCTACATCCATACTCCGCAAGCCACCTGACGGTGTGTGGCGGAGGGTACCTTGAGTACCTCTATCGGTTCTCCCTTCTATTCCAGTCTCGTATTGTTCGTGGAAAGAAGGATTGTCGGTATGCCTCTGTGTGGGCTCTAATCTCTCTGATTTTATCCTCATGGTCTCTTCGCGAGATATAGGTAGGAGGGATCAGTATACTGCTTGACTCTTCGGTGAAGGTATGTTCTCGAAACTTTAACAAAAGCCCGTACCGAGCTACTGAGCGTCTCTCCTGCAGAGTCTTCCACTGGAGTTTATCTATCATCTCCGTAACGCTTTCGCGATTACTAAATGATCCTGTAACGAAGCGCGCTGCTCTCCGTTGGATCTTCTCTATATCTTCTATCAACCCTATCTGGTACGGATCCCACACTGCTGAGCAGTATTCAAGCAGTGGGCGAACAAGCGTACTGTAACCTACTTCCTTTGTTTTCGTATTGAATTTCCTTAGGATTCTTCCAATGAATCTCAGTCTGGCATCTGCTTTACCGACGATCAACATTATATGATCATTCCATTTTAAATCACTCCTAATGCCTACTCCCAGATAATTTATGGTATTAACTGCTTCCAGTTGCTGACCTGCTATTTTGTAGCTAAATGATAAAGGATCTATCTTTCTGTGTATTCGCTGCACATTACACTTGTCTACATTGAGATTCAATTGCCATTCCCTGCACCATGCGTCAATTCGCTGCAGATCCTCCTGCATTTCAGTACAATTTTTCATTGTTACAACCTCTCGATACACCACAGCATCATCTGCAAAAAGCCTCAGTGAACTTCCGATGTCATCCACCAGGTCATTTATGTATATTGTGAATAGCAACGGTCCTATGACACTCCCCTGCGGCACACCTGAAATCACTCTTACTTCGGAAGACTTCTCTCCATTGAGAATGACATGCTGCGTCCTGTTATCTAGGAACTCCTCAATCCAATCACACAATTGGTCTGATAGTGCATATGCTCTTACTTTGTTCAATAAACGACTGTGGGGAACTGTATCGAACGCCTTGCGGAAGTCAAGAAACACGGCATCCACCTGTGAACTCGTGTCTATTGCCCTCTGAGTCTCGTGGACGAATAGCGCGAGCTGGGTTTCACATGACCGTCTTTTTCGAAACCCATGCTGATTCCTACAGAGTAGATTTCTAGTCTCCAGAAAAGTCATTATACTCGAACACAATACGTGTTCCAAAATTCTACAACTGATCGACGTTAGAGATATAGGTCTATAGTTCTGCACATCTGTTCGACGTCCCTTCTTGAAAACGGGGATGACCTGTGCCCTTTTCCAATCCTTTGGAACGCTACGCTCTTCTAGAGACCTACGGTACACCGCTGCAAGAAGGGGGGCAAGTTCCTTCGCGTAATCTGTGTAAAATTGAACTGGTATCCCATCAGGTCCAGAGGCCTTTCCTCTTTTGAGCGATTTTAATTGTTTCTCTATCCCTCTGTCGTCTATTTCGATATCTACCATTTTGTCATCTGTGCGACAATCTAGAGAAGGAACTACAGTGCAATCTTCCTCTGTGAAACAACTTTGGAAAAAGACATTTAGTATTTCGGCCTTTAGTCTGTCATCCTCTGTTTCAGTACCATTTTGGTCACAGAGTGTCTGGACATTTTGTTTTGATCCACCTACCGCTTTGACATAAGACCAAAATTTCTTAGGATTTTCTGCCAAGTCAGTACATAGAACTTTACTTTCGAATTCATTGAACGCCTCTCGCATAGCCCTCCTCACACTACATTTCGCTTCGCGTAATTTTTGTTTGTCTGCAAGGCTTTGGCTATGTTTATGTTTGCTGTGAAGTTCCCTTTGCTTCCGCAGCAGCTTTCTAACTCGGTTGTTGTACCACGGTGGCTCTTTTCCATCTCTTACGATCTTGCTTGGCACATACTCATCTAACGCATTATGTACGACGGTTTTGAACTTTGTCCACTGATCCTCAACACTATCTGTACTTGAGACAAAACTTTTGTGTTGAGCCAACAGGTACTCTGAAATCTGCTTTTTGTCACTTTTTGTAAACAGAAAAATCCTCCTACCCTTTTTAATATTCCTATTTACGGCTGAAATCATCGATGCCGTAACCGCTTTATGATCGCTGATTCCCTGTTCTGCGTTAACTTTTTCAAATAGTTCGGGTCTGTTTGTCACCAGAAGGTCTAATATGTTATCGCCACGAGTCGGTTCTCTGTTTATCTGCTCAAGAGACAACTGTAAGCTATTTTGAATGGTGACTACATATTGTTGTTCCCTCTTCCCCCATGATCTTAACAGTGGCATCTAACAGTAATGGGACAAATTTTTAACATATACACATTTACATACCGATAGCTCACAGTCTTTTGCTAGCGTTTCTAGCTTCGTTAATTCCAAGGCATGCGTATCAGTTATATTAAGTGAGTGTAACATTTTTGTACATGTTACCGTGACGAGCGTGTAGCGAGCATACTACCGTCGTTTTTGGTTATGAGTATGAATCGATACCGAAAGAACGCTTCTCAGATTCAAGACCCGCAAAGCCGAACATGCAATTAACGTCATTCCTAGTAAGTGTTGACAGAAATATAGAGCTTGCTGAATGTTTGAATGACGAAAGCTGAAAAGGAATACAAACTGCACAGCGCATCTTGCCCGCGTAATATGGTGCTCTAATCCCTGTAGAAATCCTTTACACGTGTAATGAAATGAAGGAAATTTTTCAGGGAGAAAAAGTGGGAACGGTCGGGCGTTTCACTCATAAAGTATGAAAATAGGTACCTCGGCGCGCGGAAAGAGCTTATGCGAGAAGCAAACAGCCACGCTTCAGCCTGTTCACACAAAGGCGCAAAATGAATTAAGCAGAGTGTTTGGATGCGGAGAACGTGCTAGGCACGGCTTGTTTCCACTAGCCTGGTGCAATCTGCGAATCTTCGTGTTCTCATGCATTATGCGCTCCATCTTAATTTCCATAAGTAGAATAACTACATATCGTAAGTAATAAATAGACATGCGACTTAGAGAGGTATACCTATAGTGTGAAGCAAAATTCATCAGGGAGAGACAACACAGTATTTTCAGTTATTATACAAAGCAATAAGATAAAATAGAGCACTAAATGTCACTATTTCATTACATCTCCTCTTTGTCTAGTTAATAATCGGTTTTAGCCAGCGGCACATTGCTTGAAAAGGGCATGTGTGTGCCATGATGTGTAGCGCGGCAAATTCGCAAAATGTTACTATGTTGTGTGAAAAACATTTCTGCTCTTGACACCACATTTGATAGATGAATACGGATTAAAACACGAACTGGTGTGTTCTGCATGTGTAACTGATTACTGGAAGGCATAAAACGTGAGCAGAAAATACTAACAGTTTTCTAGTTTTCTTTTCTCACCCTAAATTCAACAGTTGAATACAATTTCTATTTTAACATACGTACACACTCATATATATTAAGATGTGTTTCTTATGCACTAGCCATTCCGCAATAGTAATTCAACCTCCGACGATCTAGGAACGTCCACTATGTTAGTGGAGGCAGAACAACTTCAGCTTTCAATGTGATACGGTTTATATATATCAGCCCACTGTAGAAGAACATTCCGTGCAACATCAACGCGGATCTCACCTTTTACAACGCACTAAGCCACTGCCGAACATTGCATATCCTGCGGAATGCAGTGAAATAACCAATTTGGCTACTGCTAAGATTTGCTCTCACCGTGGACAACAGAACACTGTATTTTAGTATCCACCACAATCTACGCTAAGAAAAGAATCATTGTAATACTATGCATCGCAACTGCAGAAGTATATCATTACTGTGCCATTTCATTCGTTGGCACAACTAATCAGATTATTAGCTGATGTAACATCAGCTATAAACACTTGCGTATGCCATCTTGTCTTTAGTCACGTTCATGTTTAGCAAGCTCCATACCAATGATGCAGACCCCTATACTGTAACGCATAACTAAATACCTTATCTCAAGTAAGTGAAATGTAAATATATATTTTGCCTCAGAACATGTCCTACCAACCGGTCCCTTGTTCTTGTCAAGTTGTGCCACAAACTCGTCTTCTCCCCAATTCTATTCAATACCTCTCATTAGTTATGCGATCTACCTATCTAATCTTCAGCATTCATCTGTAGCACCACATTTCGAAAGCTTCTATTCTCTTCTTGTCCAAACTATTTATCGTCCATGTTTCAATTCCATACATGGCTACACACCATACAAATACTTTCAGAGACGACTTCCTGACACTTAAATCTATACTCGATGTTAACAAGTTTCTCTTCTTCAGAAACGCTTTACTTGCCATTACCAGTCTACATTGGCAAGGAAAGCGTTTCTGAAGAAGAGAAACTTGTTAACATCGAGTATAGACAACGTACTGTTAGACATAATGCACTGTTACAGTAAGCGGCAGTTGACAGGGATGCGTCACCCTATGTTGACACTGACCTGCCTGTCAGTACTGTGTCCTTGAAGGTAAGGTGCTCTTCTTCCATGTGCAGTTATCAGCACGCCGAGCACCAACATGTGAATTCTATCTGATTACATTGTCAGCAGTACCACACAAGGGGAATTTTATTAGCACTACAATTAAAGCGAAAGTCATTCCGCTCACAGTAATCTATATTGTGGAGACCCCGTGTCCCATGCTAGCTGGTGGTGCATTCGTAATTACATCGAAACCAAATATAGCACTTATCAGAATTCACAAAAATTGCTCAAACAAAACTGTAACGATACCAGGTGACACACGATACATGCTCCCTGAATGAATATGTTCTGCTTCTATTGAATTATGGTGCGGAGTTAGTTGTCTCGACTCTCAGTGGCCCAATATGTAAGGGGCGTTGGAGGGCATTGGAGAGCATTGCTGCAACGTTGGGGGTATATAAGCACCGAAATTTCCGACGTGTGTGCGGTAAATGGGGAAACATAAACTATGGCGCCCAAACGGGACCAACGTGCTGTTAATCTTTTCTTGGCTGCCGAAGGATATCCATCAGGGAATGAAGAATGTGTAAGGGACAATATGTCTGTGGTAAAGAACCATTGTGGAATGGTGAACCAAGTTCCGTGCTGGTTGCAGTTTGATACAAGATGTGCCATCCGCGGTGGCCGAGCGGTTCTAGGCGCTTCAGCCCGGAACCGCGCGACTGCCACGGTCGCAGGTTCGAATCCTGCCTCGGGCATGGATGTGTGTAATGTCCTTAGGTTAGTTAGGTTTAAGTAGTTCTAAGTTCTAGGGGACTGATGACCTCAGATGTTAAGTCCCATAGTGCTCAGAGCCGTTTGATACAAGATGTCAGGTGATCTGGGAGGTCAGTCCCATACATAATGGTCGAGAGAGAGACACTCAAGTACCCGCACTGTAGTCCTCATCTATCCCCATGTGATTATCACACCTTCGGTCGCTTGAAAAGGCGCAGAATGGTCGACAGTTCCTGTCGTATGGGGATGTGCAGCAGGCGGCTACGGTCTTCTTCGTGCAACAGGATACGGTGTTTTACCAAAGGGGTATTATCAATTTCGTTCGTTGGTGAGATGATTACCTCAATGCTCACGTCAATTTTGCCTGTTTGGCATACCGATTCTGGAGAGTACAGCCTTCAAGCGAAAACTTTTTGATCGCCCCTTATAAAACTGATGGAACGTGTTAACTTAATGCTTCATTATAGACGACTTCACAGTCCATTTCTCAAAGATAAAATTGACAGTGATATGAAAAAATGCATTTTGCTGCCTTCTTTACGGTTTTGTTCTCTCTTTAGCTCTTCGTTAAATATTTTCTAACGCCAGTTTGTGTCTTTCATTGGATTATGTTTTATTTTATGAGTAAGACTAAATAATTTTTCAAAATGGTCTCTGGCTTCGAGTTACAAAAGCAAACATGGGAGCATGCGTCTGAAGTAGATGACAGTTTATCAATCGAGTTGTAAATGCTTCTTTCACAATGGGTTCTTAATAAGTGCCCCAAATCAGACACCTAGATTTCGGCTGGATATGAAGTAGGTTTTTAATTGCCATGATCGTTTTAGGCTGATTTCCAAAATTTTGACGAAAAGTGTGACTCATTACCTGTCAAAATGTTGTAGGTATCATGCCAAGCAAAATAGTCTGCACGCAATTTTTTAGCCATTATCTTGCTGTTTGCTTTGCAAAGTCGACAAAATGGTGCTTTTTTTGGAGAAAATATCTTAAATATCTGTGACATGTGAAATATTGCCTTTGAATTTCAAAACAAAGTGAACACACATCACAAACCTAATAATGAAAGATGTTTACAAAACTCACAGCAGTAGTTTCTTAAATAGTCATAAGTAATTGGCCTGTGAACTTGTAAGAAACAAACTGGCCAATTAACCAAAGAATGCATGCTTTCATAGGCTGTGCTTGCGACCTAGGGGATTTTTGTTCTATAGACACTGGGAGATGAAACGTTACGCAGAGATATATGTATTGGATTACAGTCTAATTCTCATAAAGCAATATGTCAATTAAATATATTAGTTAATTGTAACAACACCAGAGAAACAGGAAACTGACATATTGAGACGAACGTAGCAGAAAATTTAAGGACAGTGACTCTCTTTTAACTATGTATCAACAACGGTAGGGCACCAGTGCCAAAGTAGAAATCACTACACGGAGGGTTAAAGCATTTACTTTCCAATCTTTTCCTTACATACTTTATCTCTCTGTCGTTAGGAGGGGGTAAACAGTTCCAGCAGTTGCCTTACAACAAAGGAAAACTTCCCAAAAACGTTAGTCGGAAGTGATGGGCCAGTTGCTTTTTTGCAACAAGACGAGTACATGGTGCGCAAAATAAAACAGTGTCGGGAAATATATCATAATATTTCTTACACCTAACTGCATCGCCGGCCCCAGGTGCGGATGATGGAAATTGGGTTGCCTACTTTAAGGTGTTTAAAATATTTGCTGGACCTGTTTTATTTTGCGCACCATGTATGCACACATACAGCGCAACTATGTCAGGAGCAGCATGGACTCTGCACACTATTGCAAACGATAGATAAACTAGTAGATTCGGAGAAAGGTCAAATTTCAATGCAGCAATTATTAAGGCACGTGGAGGAGTACGATACCAGGCGCAAATATAGCATAGTGACCATTGGTATTTCAACCAATACTATTACCGTGTTGATTGTATTTATCGGTGTGGTATATGTCTTATTAAAACGGAGGATTCAGCAAGTTAATGCAAGACCACTCCGTTAGATTCCTGTAGAATGGATTACCACTAGGGCATGTGTCAGGGCAACCTGGATGTATATAGGATAGAACTAGAGTTAACGTATAGGGTAAATTCTGGGACGAATTTAATTTTTAGGAGGAGACAGTGTTGCGGCCACATGTAGTAAGCGTTGCTTCACGCAGTGGAGAATGGCAAAACAGAGGCAGCCGGCGATCGCGGCATTGCGAATTAGGCGCGGCACAGATAACCTTGCTGACAGTTGCAGTCTACCAACCGGCTAACGCAAGGACGCACGCAGACAGAGCGCCGAGTGAAGCCTGGAGAGTGCTGAGTAAGGGAAGTGAGGCGAGCGCCTTAAGTTACGCTGCAATATACTGCGAGAGTAATAACAAGAAGCTGCCACCGAGGGTAAAAAACGTCCTGCTGCGGGATATAAATAGTGGAGCGTAGGCAGCAACGGGGAGAAACCATCAAAGCCATTAGGAAGCAGTTCGGATCTGAGGACGACGTGGTCCGTGTCCGAATGTTCAATCTTCGTAGGTGACGATTCCGGAAGTCTGTTCCAGCCCGCAGGAGTCATCCGTTCGCCGCCTGATGTCTGCTTCAGCTCTGGGGGTCGGCCCGAGTCCGGTCTCCACCATTGCTGGCTACCCACAGCGAGAACTTCCAGCAGGACCGGCCGCAGCGCGGTCTCGGTCACAGGCGCCGTCGGAGACTGACGCGCGGTCTCTAGGGCAGCCCGGTCCCACGGCGCGTGGTCCGCCCGTGACGGGAGCTCGCGGACATCGCGACTGACGGCTTCCCAGCCGCCGGTGCAGCAGGCGGCGGCAGCTGACCTCACGGCAACGCGGCTCCGTAGGGGTGCCGTACTGGGCTGCCGAGCGGCGACGAGGTCATCTCAACCACAGGGCATCCTGACTTCAGCAGAGCACTAGTGGCGCGCGTTGCGCGCATTGTCAGAGAGTCTACACAGCAGCAGCCAGGCGGAAGGATCCGAAACTAAATGCACTACCTACCACTATAACTACTTCATACGCCACGTTTGCAACGCATTCAGCACACACAAAACACCATCCGTGTGCCTGACGTCACACACAAAGAGCTCAACATATGCTTACAAAGGTATGGGCAGTTCATTCTTCCTGAGTCATGTCTCTGAATTTCGCACACGAACAAGAAAGTGAGAATGAAGTCAAATCGGAGCCCCATGTTGGATCCCAAAATATAGTTAACTGAAAATTTTTCTCTGCTGTCGGACATGAAATGACTAGTAGATGACTAATGAGATTGCCCCACGTTGGAGCCAACAATTAACTGATATCAATAATTAAATGAAATCAAACACAGAAAGTTATGAGGTAAAGAGGTTGATATATGAATGGAAGAGACTACCTAGATGACTAAAACATGAAAATAAATATGAAGGGGAAAGAGGGAGGAACGAATCGTGTAACCATTATTTATAATCGTTCATCGTACAGTTCTGTCAGCGGCAGGCGCTGCGTCTGTACAGCGCTTCGCCCCAGTGCTGTGCGGCGCGAGTCGGCTGCCCTCATCAGCAATTGCGGCCTTGCGGTGAGGCCCAGATACCACCTTCACCTTGTCTGCCTGATGTCGGTCGCGTGGACGAACGTATGCAAGTCTCAGGCCGATTTGACTGGACGTGGACACGACTCAGTCACTGAAGGGAAGAGGGGGATGAATCATCTCACCATTATTCGTCATCTTTCGTCGTGGGCTGTTGTCGGCGATAGGCGCTGCGTCGCTACGGCGCGTCGCCTCGGAGCTGTGCGGCGCAGGTCGGCTGCCCTAATCAGCAGTTGCGGCTTTGCGGCGAGGCCCAGCACCGCCTCTGTGGTGTCTGCCCATTGTCGCTCGGGTGGCCGAAGCTGTGACATCACGTTGTCGGAAGGCGGATATTGGCGATAAGTGGAAGGCACCTCATGCCCTCTCGTTTCCGCACCGCCTCATCGACTCTTCTTCTCTCCTCATCCATTTCCCAGCTCAACACTTCCTCGAAATTTTCTCCTCTCGTGGTGTTGTCATTGGGGGACTCAGTTTGCAATGCAGGTCAATGTCTGATTGCCGTTTCATGACCGTGCCTCTCCGAGTGGAGGATGGAAATACTTTATCTTGCGTTAGCTGGCATCTTTCTCACGATTTCACATTCTTACGATGTTTTTCTGCATTCCGAAGCTGTTGTGAGAGCAGCTCCACAACACTTCTTTATAACCGCTATCTCTGCTTGAGGTTTGGACAGACTCATGTTTGAGCTTCGCCTCGGATTCTACTCATGTTCGTGATTTATAAGGAACGTCCTTACTGCCGAGAAAAACTTCTTCTTGTGATTGCTGATATCTTTCACACGCCTCCCTGCATGAATCCCCCGTCCTTTGTGTCCGCTCCTCCACGTGCCTGTGGGGTGCTGGAATTGTTGGCATATTTCTGATTTCTAAGGCTGGTAAATACCTGCTGACGGGCCAGAAGAACTCACATGCTTTCAGTCGTACATTCTCGACGTTCCACCCTAATGGGTGCGGGAGTCCATCAGTTCTAGGCACGCTTCTAATTGTCAGCCTGTCTTTTAGGAACGTTTCCCTTCTTGGGCGAGGCGTGGGCTTCTGGCCGGCTTCCCACTGTGTGCTTGCTGCAGAGTCCTTTCTTCAGGCTCTCGCCGCAGTGTGTTTCCGGATCCCTCCTCCTCCTCGGCCGCTGGTGCTGCGAGTTGGCGAAAGTGACCGCGGGTGGAGGTACTGCAAGCTGGAACAACAAGTGTCATGAGGAATGAGGTTGTACGACTAACCATCCAGATTGCGTGCATGGTTCGACGTTCTATAAGAGAAAAACACATCTTAAGGTGAGCAACGTGCCAATGAGGTGGATGGCCGTCTATGTAACACAGTCGTTCACGGGCAACCTATGAGGAAACTGCAGGACCTGAGTTGTTTATGACCTAACCAGGTAATCGAGGCTCCTTCCCTAATTGCTTTTGAGAACATCAATCCGAATAGTATGGATGTCATATGGTAGCAATAACACCCAGTTAGCATAAAAGGGGTTAGGTAGTTCATCACAAGCTTCAGCTTAAAAAAGAATTACCTTGAGTAACAGGACATTTATTGTGTCTAGTTACGAATTTTTATTTAGAGATGGATAGGGTAGCCTCCAAAAATCTTGTCTAGCTGTAAACATAAAAGGTTACAATGTACAGCACATACACTTAAATCTGTCAAGCGATTGTTGTGTGGCACACTACTGGCGCAGACTGCCACATCTTGTCAAACCGCACTGTTACTGAAAGACAGAAGGGGAAAGTTCTTAGGGAAGACACAGTAATTACCGAATTACAGAGTAGTCGCAAGGATGTTTTAACATGCGCAGCTCCATTGGATATAGATGTTGAGGATCTGAAGGCTGTGTGGTGAAATTTTTGTGGCCACGCGGGGTAACCGCGTGGTCTGGGCGCCTTGCTGCGGTTCATGCGGCTCCCCCCGTCGGAGGTTCGAGTCCTCTCTGGGGCATGGGTGCGTGTGTTGACCGTAGCGTAAGTTAGTTTATGTTACATTAAGTAGTGCGTCAACCTAGGGACCGAAGACCTCAGCAGTTTGAACCTATAGGAACTTACCACAAACTTCCAAAATTTTTTGGTATTTTGGCGTAACAGATGTCCTAAACCAAGTGAAATTGGGGAATGACTTTGGAAATACAGCTACATATATTCTTACTGTCATTCTCCAGTGTCACCTGAGCACATTACAGCACAATTCATTGGCCTGATAGTGAAGCGGTGTGTCCCTAGTTTTATACACTATTTAAAGTGTCCGCTTGGTAGCAGACACATCACCATAGCTTACAACGGACGGCCATATCGAGGAAAACGTTGCCAATCTGCAGACCATGGCAAGAATAATATTTCAACTCCACTATTCTGTGTGAACTACAAAGGCAAACATGCTGTTTAGAGTATAAAGGGTTCAATAATATGAAAAGGAAATCTCCTATTCACCATATCACCATATAACGGAAATCCTGAGTCGCAGATAGGCACAACTGAAAGACTGCCACAAATAAAGATTTCGGCCACTAAAGCCTTCGTCAAAAATAGACGACACACACACACACACACACACACACACACACACGCACACACACACACACACACACAATCAGGCAGTTGATTGAGACTGTAGTTATGTGTGTGTGAGCTGCATTTGCGTGAGTATGTGTGTCTGTCGTCCGTTTTATGACGAAGGCCTTATTGGCCGAAAGCTTTATTTGTGACAGTCTTTTTGTTATGCCAACCTGCGACTCAGCATTTTCGCTATAAGGTGAGTAGCAACTTTCCTTTTCATATATTGTTACATTCCATCCTCGATTTTCCATTTTTTAATATATAAAGGGTTCGAAACTTTACTGCCCAAATTGACAGTTATTACAGCGGAGCCAACAACAAATATGTTTCGTTAAGAAACTAGGTGTAGGAAAGGCATACTGAGTCAGCAGTAAGCATGCACAAGTTCACCGATGGTGAAGCAAATATACAAGAGTTACCTTCTGCAAATAACGTTACACCAAAGCTGATTTGAGGTACGTAGTATTGTGACATCCTGACTTTCGCATTAATTCAGTAAACAGCATGTAGCAGTATAGTGCCTGCTTGACGGTCGCAGCACGTAAATTGGACTGCTTCACATCGAGAGAACTGTGAGACATGAACCCCATTACACTTCTTTCCCTGAGGATGCATGAAAACTCAAGTGTACTCTGCCTTCGTAGACTAACAGGAGGAATTACTTGCGAGAATTCTAGCAGCAGCCATACACGTATATAAAGCGCCACACGTTTTCCACGAAACATGGGACGTACTGCTAGTTCAGTACTCACTCTGCAGTGAAGTTAATGGAGCTTGTTTTCAACATTCGTCGCAAATCTGTTCAGAAGAAAAAGGACGCCGTATGTGCTAGACTGAAGAAAGATGTGGTGATGGAGCAGGCCAAGGCAACTTTTCGACACTGTAAAGCACGTTGGGTTACAACAGCAGTATGTGGGCGAGCGTGATGCTGTTGGGAAACACCCTGGACTGCTGTTCATGAGTGGCAGCGCAACTGGTCTAATCATCAGACTGATGTACTAATTTCTTGTCAGGCTGCTTAGGAGAAACACAAGAGTGCTCCTGCTGTCATACGAAAACACACCCCAGACCATAACTCCAGGTTTAGGTTCAATGTGTTTAGGCTGCAGATAGGTTGGTTGCCCTCAACTGGCATCCCTATAACCAACACATAGAACCAGCTTTCATCAGTAAACACAACAGATCTCTCTTGGTACCACTGAAGTCGCAAGTGGCGGTGATTTGGGGTCAGTGGAATGCACGCTACAGGATGTCGGACTTCGAGTTGTCCTTGAGGTAACCGATTCGTAACAGTTCGTTGTGTAGCAGTGGTGCTGCTGCAGATGCAATACGATGCACCACAGCAACACGCCGAACACGATGGTCTTCCCTCTTAGTAATGCCGAGTAGCCGGCTGGAGCTCGGTCTCCTTACTACCGTACATCCTCGTGACGCCACAGCTCTTGGTGGCTAGACGACCAAGAGCTGTTGCGTAACGATTTGATTCACGGATCCACTTATATGGCTCCTTCCGTGTATAGCAATATTACGACTATGACGTGTGGGCCCTGAAGATAACATCAGTGTAATGCCGAAACTGGTAGCTCATAAGAAGTTCATAAAATAAATTTCTACAATACATGCGGGCGTTGGTAAACTGTTGCATCAAGAAAGAATCATCCAAAGTGCCATGAGTAAATTCGTTAATTTTATATATAAAATTTAAGGGTGTGGCTCACGATTTGAAGGTTGTTGAATACAACACTTTCCTTTATGTAACGGTCATAACATTTAGCATCACTCGGACATACATTTACGATTAAAGCAAGCGACGACTTGCAATTGGCGTCCCTTGACCAGGATCTCAAATTATGGCACTTTTGTGAGGTAGCTAGTGGGAACAGGCGCGTGTTTGTTTTTTTTCCCCCAAAGTGAGACTATGGTCCACTGACAACATTTAGACTCGGTTTCAGTGATATGCGTTGTGTCTCAGAAATTTGTAGTATGTTGTAGTCATTTTATTTCAGTGTATGTCTTGTCTCTGTCATCTATTTTTGTTTCTCACTGTGTCTTGTCACTCACTTCTGAGTCACCTCATGTCTGATGTTGCCTCGTTGCTAACAGCGTGGTGTAAGCTTTCGTGGGGCAAATTCGTTTATGGGGATGTGTACGACACTTTAGAGTAGGTTTTGTTTCATTGGCTTACACATAAATGTGTGCATTATTTGGAAGCAGGTCAGAGTACAGTTGTGGCGCGTGATGTAATAGAGCCGGAATCTTACGGAAATAGCTATTGATTAGCATTCCTACGAGAAGCAATGCTCGTGTGTGTAGTGAGAGAAACCGCGCACTGTTGTCGTCCAAATTGGAACACGAGCCAGCCATTGATGCTGAACAAGACAGAACGGCAGGAGAAGTTCATTTAAATCACTCTGCAAATACGGCATAAATTTGAGATGCAGAATACTCCGCTGGTAAGGGTTCAGTTCTTTCAGGAAATGGAAGTGGAAACTATGTCGAAGTGTTAGGTCATGAAGGTTCTGTAAATACGGAAACAGGTACAGAAAGGGAAAGTAACAGTCCTTTTTCGCGGGCAAGGTGTCATAAAGCAGTTGAATAGTGAGCATCTAGTCATGGGTACGTTACTGGAAGTGCGCAATTACTATCGATCATTCACTATATGCAACAGTATCCTCCCACGCCGTCCTTCCTATGTCACCCTCCAAAACACCTACTCCCGTATCTTTTCTCCCACTGCTGGCGTCCTCCAGGGCTCCGTCGCCTCCCCTCTCCTCTTTCTCCTGTACACCGCCGATATGCCCAAGCCACCCCCACCTGTCCACCTTATCCAATATGCTGATGACACCGCCTTCCTGGCTCTCTATCCTACCCTTCAACGTTCCCAACGCACCCTCCAAACCCACCTCGACCAGTTCACCACTTGGTGTAACCAGTGGTTCCTATGTCTTAACCCCTCCAAAAGCCAGGCAATCATCATAGGCCACACCACCCGCCCCTTACGATTCCACGATTTCTACTTCACCATTTACGGTCGTCCCATCCACCTCACCCCCACCCTGAGATACCTTGGCGTCACCCTTGACCGTCTCCTCACCTGGACCCCTCATCTCCTGACCCCCAGCAGAAAGCCCATTCCTGCCTCCACCTCCTGAAACTCATATCTGGCCAGACATGGGGATTGCATCCTTCTACCATACTCCACACCTACAAATCCCTCATCTGTCCTCCCCTCTGTTATGTCATCATTGTCTGGCTCTCCGTCCCCCTCGCTTTTACAAGGGCCTCCAAATCCTCGAACACCATGCGTTCCACCTTGCCTTCCGTATCCATCTTCCTTCCCCCACATGACTCCTGCATGATATCATCCCCTTCCCCCACTTCCTTCTTTTCCTCCAACATCTCAGCATCTTTTACACTGTCCACAGGCTTGATCTCCCCCACCCCCTGGTTTCCTCCTTCCTCTCCATCCCCAGCCTGTTGCCACTCCTCTATCCCTGTATTCCTCCCTATCTCCACCTTCACACCCTCCATCTCCTTCACCAGGGCAATTTCCAGCACCTTCCTCTTCCTGATGTGGAACTTCGCTGTGAAATCTACCCTTCTTCCAACTGTAACCTGGCCTTGTTCCCTCCCCTCCCCAGGGCCCCCGATTTCCTCTCCCCTCCTTCTCTCAGAGCGGATTTTCCTCGTTTCTCCCCACAAGTCCCTGAACCCCTAAATTGTGTCCCACCCACGTCATTCCCTCCCCAGCCCTCTTCGACGCACTCCTGCCCGTGTCCTCCCCCCTCTCCGCCCCTCCTTCCCTTCTTACCTTCTTCCTCAACTCCATGCCCCTCCCAGATCCTGTGTTTGCTCATTGTCATCAATGTGCTATGTCAGTGATCGTTACGTGCTACGCCGTCTATCGCTACTTTTAAGCTCCTGACGTCTTCGCCTTGTGTTCTTTTAATTGTCCCAGTGTGAGGTTTTTGTCCGCAATACTATTTTAAGGTTTTGATCTCCATTTTACAGTCGCCCCATTTTTGTCTGTTCTCTTCCATTATGTTCCCCCTTTTTATATTTATGTACGCCATATTTTCTCCTTTGTAATTTTAAATGTCTTCTATTTTATAATTAACGTCTTTCGGCTAAAGAACAGCGCATATGCCAGCCCGCCCCAGATAGGGCATTGAAATACAATACAGGAAATAAAAGTATGCAAGAGTCAAAGAAGAGACGACAGGAAAGGGAAGAAGAGAGATGACCGGAGAGGGAAAAACAGAGGAAGGAATGGGAAGAAAAGAGACGGCAGGAAGAAGACTGAAGAGCGGAGATCCTCATTTGGAAATTCAGAAGTGACTATACAAGGAGGAAAAGAGACAGGACGATGCAATGAAAGAAGTTAAGGAAATTCAGAGGAGGGCTGATGAGTTTGTCGGAAACGTAAATCAGGTCAGGAATGAAGTTAACGATGTAATAACAGAGGTTTAAGACATTGGAAAAACATGAGACGAGACGCGAGAAGTAGCGGTTTAGCCAGACGTGAGGCTAGTGCAGCCAGGTTAGAAGCACGAGAGGCGCGGAAAAATGCCCAAATTGCGCGAGATCAGCCAGAGCTGGCAAAGGTCAAAGTGAGCCCAACCAATAAGGCCACTTCTGCTCTTAAAAATCAGGGACAGAGATTATCTGAAAAGCCACAGGAAGAAAAGTTAGAAACCAAAGATGAACAAACGCGTCTCACTACCCAGCAGAATGAGCTGGAGAGTGAGATGACACAAACGTGCGAACAGGCTGCTCGTACAGAAATTCAGCCAGAAGTAACAACACATCGCCGTGAGTTTGTTGGTCACAAGGAATGTCAAAGAAAAAATTTTCCAACCGAACCTGGAGCCACATCCACAGCACAGGCCAATATACGGTAGGAGCGCCCGCTTAATAGAGTACGACGCTCGGCCGAGCGTGCACATTCAGTAGCGCGTAGTATACAAAGTACCGAGCCGGACCGTAATTGCGCGCAGCTCAGACGTACAGAAACATTACTACATAGCTCCGATGACAAGAGAAGACCGTGCAACAGTATTCAGAGATCGGTCGGCCGTGAAATCTTGGGAGAATGCGCGGCAGAATTTAGAGAAAGTCCAGGAGCGCAAAGTTACGAATATTTCCGCTTAAACATTTTCTCTCAGTTCAAAATTTTCATGTTTACAAAGAGAAACGCGATTCATTACACCCGAAGTCATGGATTTCTCAGTATGATGGGGTACTATCCGAGTATAAAAATTGGAATTTTTCTCTGGATACCCGGAGGGTTCCATAGCAGAGCACATGCGTAACCTTGCAGCAAACTGCCACACTTACGGCGAATCCAGAGAGGCTTTCCTAAATACCTTCTGGTCATAGGGCACTCAAGAAAGGATTTAAAAGGAGATTGTCTTAGGGAAGGATTACGAAGCATCAGGGTACCGCAGTCTGGTAAAGTTTTCGAGAAGCATGTCAACAAAAACCGTTACCTGGACCAACCGTATAGTGATAAAGAGATAATGCGACACTACTACATGAAACTGCCATTGAGGTATCAGGAACACTCATTGGCAAATATAATGACACAATAGAGTCATTCAAAAGTGCTCTACGAAAGTCAGACATTGTCAACGAAGCGCAAAACGCAAGGTACCGAATACGACATAAAGAATTAAATTCGTGAGGTGTATCTTTAGGAAATACGACGAGCAAAATACAAATACAAACAGGGCAATAAGAAACCAGTATCAAGGCCAAAGATTTAATAACGAGCATCAGTGGAATGGTAGAACCACACGGGAGACATATGGCGTAACTTTCGCGAAAACTGAAATATGATCAGGAGAGAAACGCAAAGTTCTAACCACTTCGTGCAGCCGGTCTGTAACTCAGGGAAAACAGGAAATAATGGACGGATTGGTAAGTGAAGTCCGCAACGTGATAACTAGAACAACGTAGTGGAAATCAGACCATATAACCCCTCAAACAGAAACCTCAGCAGATGACCGCATAGGAACTGATAATCGGCCCCTTCGGCCGCAGCCCAGAAACAAAGAACAAAACTTGTACAGTTAAATCACTAAGGTAGTGTTGTTTCCGATTCCTTTATGTAACCATTTAGTGTATTGTTCTTTATTTGTTTGAAATTACCCTATTTGTGTGATTTATTGTTATAATTAGTGGATAAGATCTTCTCCTGTGACTTCTGATCAATGAGTTTGGCGTTCGTTGCTTTCTGTCCAGCATTTTCTCTTTGATAATTTACCTCAAATTTGTGACCTATTGGTATCCTCTCATGTTTCACAGACAGAACTTTATTTCGTGGATAGGAATGTGCCGACATATCGGAGGAAACATCTAGGGTTTATGATAAAACTGGTTGGCTCAACACTTGAACATTGCAGTATTAGTAGCTTGTCACGTCACAGCAAAGATATTTCTTGGAACAACGTAATAATTGCATTTGGGTTCAGAAATAGATGCACACGTCTTACAGACACAATTCTTCTCGGAGCCCATCTTGGAATATAGTAATGGTTTGATTTCTTCCGTCGATATTGTTAGCATTGCCGATGGGGTGTATGCACGATCGGTTTCATCATTCGGAGGCGATAATGGCCCCACAGAAGTTAATTTGTGATACGATAGTCGATCTTGGCGTGATTTTGATCATGCCACCGATACCGATGGAGGTAATTTGCGAGATGGACATGGGTTGTCCACGCCAGATGCGTGTTCACGTTCGAGTATGGTTATTTTTCTCGTTGTCTTTCGATTAGGGTTATCACCATTGGAGCGATGTGTTCTCGTTGGTGGTTTTCGAGTGTGGTTACAATTGTGGATAATCGCGTACAGTGCGATATTTTTCGCTGGTGGTACTTTTTCATCTGTGGTTATCGCTAATGGATTATCGCCAGTAGTGCGATGTTTGCCTTGTGGTATTTTGAATGTGGATCACCAGTGCCAGAGGTGCGTCATCGGCAAAGTTTTGTATTATGTGGCGTGAGCACGTGGAGTGCGAGTCACGGTAATAAGTTCTTAGACGGATAGGAACCTAATTGTGAATGGGACCGTATGAAACGGAAGATACAAATCTTCTGCACTAAAAAATTATTAAAGAGATCTGGTATTTTTATGTTATTGCCCCAACTATCGATTGATGATATCTGTACATCGATTTTGAGAGTTATTGACCAGTTTCAGAGGGAAAGGTGAATTCGTGCTGATGTCTGAACTAAACTTGTAACACAGAGAGGAGTGTACAGGTGGCAGTGAGCAGTATTCGACCCAGATTCTGAGCCAGATATCCACTTCAGCGTCGCCATCCAAAGAGCTGGCATCAGGAGAAGTATCATAGTCCAGGTTAGAGTAAAGTAGAAAGGATTAGAGGTAGCTAAACTTGGTAATGGGTAGAATAATTTGAAGTAATGTTGCATGATGTAAGCGTACTTGCATCTACATCTACATCCATACTCCGCAAGCCACCTGTCGGTGTGTGGCGGAGGGTACCCTGAGTACCTCTATCGGTTCTCCCTTCTATTCCAGTCTCGTATTGTTCGTGGAAAGAAGGATTGTCGGTATGCTTCTGTGTGGGCTCTAATCTCTCTGATTTTATCCTCATGGTCTCTTCACGAGATATACGTAGGAGGGAGCAATATACTGCTTGACTCCTCGGTGAAGGTATGTTTTCGAAACTTTAACAAAAGCCCGTACCGAGCTACTGAGCGTCTCTCCTGCAGAGTCTTCCACTGGAGTTTATCTATCATCTCCGTAACGCTTTCGCGATTACTAAATGATCCTGTAACGAAGCGCGCTGCTCTCCGTTGGATCTTCTCTATGTCTTGTATCAACCCTATCTGGTATGGATCCCACACTGCTGAGCAGTATTCAAGCAGTGGGCGAACAAGCGTACTGTAACCTACTTCCTTTGTTTTCGGATTGAATTTCCTTAGGATTCTTCCAATGAATCTCAGTGTGGCATCTGCTTTACCGACGATCAACATTATATGATAATTCCATTTTAAATCACTCCTAATGCCTACTCCCAGATAATTTATGGTATTAACTGCTTCCAGTTGCTGACCTGCTATTTTGTAGCTAAATGATAAGGGATCTATCTTTCTATGTATTCGCAGCACATTACACTTGTCTACATTGAGATTCAATTGCCATTCCCTGCACCATGCGTCAATTCGTTGCAAATCCTCCTGCATTTCAGTACAATTTTTCATTGTTACAACCTCTCGATACACCACAGCATCATCTGCAAAAAGCCTCAGTGAACTTCCGATGTCATCCACAAGGTCATTTATGTACATTGTGAATAGCAACGGTCCTATGACACTCCCCTGCGGCACACCTGAAATCACTCTTACTTCGGAAGACTTCTCTCCATTGAGAATGACATGCTGCGTTCTGTTACCTAGGAACTGTTCAATCCAATCACACAATTGGTCTGATAGTCCATATGCTCTTACTTTGTTGAATAAACGACTTTGGGGAACTGTATCGAACGCCTTGCGGAAGTCAAGAAACACGGCATCCACCTGTGAACTCGTGTCTATTGCCTTCTGAGTCTCGTGGACGAATAGCGCGAGCTGGGTTTCACATGACCGTCTTTTTCGAAAGCCATGCTGATTCCTACAGAGTAGATTTCTAGTCTCCAGAAAAGTCATTATACTCGAACATAATACGTGTTCCAAAATGAGGTGTGAATGTGCAAGCTTTACCGGCTTAGCCCATTGGGGTGCATGAGTCGTGTTGGGAAACTAACATAACACTGACATACAGAAGAGCAACATAGCTTCACAACTAGAAAATAATTTTTTTATGTCTTTTAGATTAGCAATTAATATTGGTGATTGCTATATTATTCAAACGAAAGAAAGCTGTAAGGTAGTTTTTTCCATTTACAGTATTGTAAAGTTTAATGACCATCAGTTCATATTTTTGTTATAAATTTCTGTGTATGTGTTTTTGTAAACATTCATTGTAAAACCACGGCACTAAAACATGCGCAAAGATTATGCAGAGGACTACGGAATTCCAAATGGCGAGCGAGTAGCAGACCATGGCTGGACGTGGAGCGGAGCAGGACAGGCGCTCATATCGCAGCGCGGCTTCCTGGCGTCATAGGGCGACCTTGGGGGCTGTGTGATGTCACAGCAGGGACGACGTCCCCAGGCGAGAGACGAGCTGACATGATGTCACTCCATGGCAACATCGTCAGCTGTCAGTTACAGGCGACCCGAGCCCCACCCTGAGGCGACATTGCAGGCAGTCAGCAGATGTGATGACACCAGACTGCTCAAGGGCGGCCGTGGCATGGATGGAATCGTGTTCGTCCCTTTCACTCATGCCAATGGACAGTTGAAGCATCTGCAGGGGTGCCTTGCATGCAGCCAGCAGGTAATGGAGGCTCGCTCCTAACATCACGCAACCACCTGTGGCCACCACTGTCTGACACAAGAGTCTCAAGGGACCTGACGTGAAAGTAACGCCGCTGCCGACCACCAAGGAAGACTGGAGAGCGCTGGACCAAGACTCTGACGTCTCTGTACACTTGCCAAAACACTGATGACTGCGGCTGGAGGACTGTATTCAACAAGATCAACCGTTCGTCATCTGCTGCCCCAAATCTGATCTGTTAATAGTCCAGATGACTACCTGTTGCTGCCACAGACTTGAGACAGGTATGCCCCCAACACCGCTGCCACAACTGATGATGCTAAGTAAAGTGGTAACCCTTATCTTAGCACCAACTCACCCTCTACATCTGCCACATCCAACCTGTTTCAAACGTCTTGAGTGTAGTGCTGTGTTTATTTGTCCATCTAATGTTAAAGTTAATTTTTGGTCTACTTAAAGACCCTTGACAAGGCAGCAGTAGGAGAATGAAAATACATTTGTGTTTTTCAGTTTTTTTTTGTGTGCCTTGCTGTATCTATTTTGTTAGGTTAAAGGTAATCTTTAAAGGGACAACACCATTTTAGATGTGTACTGGGTACAAGGTCACTCTCTTCTAAAATCTAATCAATAGTGTTTGGAAAATACTACTGCGAAAAATTAGAGGACCAGCATTTGTACCTGACTACCGAATGATTCTCCTCCCGCCAACATACATCTCGCATAAGGACCCCAAAGATAAGACATACCAGAATTTAGGACTCATGCAGAGGCATACAGACAGTCGTTTCTCCCTCACTCTATTTGCGAGTGGAGCAGGGAAATGACAACTAGTGGTAATGGGTACCCTCCGCCACGCACCTTACGGTGACTTGAGGAGTATGTATGTAGATGCAAATGCAGACTTACAAAAGATCACACACAACAAATACACTAATATTCAAACCACCTTTTGAACCTGACTCATGTTTTTATTTCGTCGTTTTCATTTGTGTGAAGTCTCACTATGCTACACAGATTATTTAAATTTGGTTTATTTTGTGTTAATACCATTTACTCTGTTGTACGAAAAGAACTAGATTTGCTGAATGCTTGGATAGAATCTGTCATGTTATTGTCTCTATGGGAGATTGAATCACTATGAATGCTGGGGTAGGGGTAACAAAATCTCTGAGGCAGAGAATGCACAATGCTCAACGATATTGTATTGTCGTTAGGGAAACCAATCATCTCTGACCTGAGCTTTGGTGTGAATGGGTTAGTTAAATGTCTGCATGACCTTTTAACCGTTCGATCATTGTATTTATGGTGAGGTGTGTATGTCAAGGACCTGAGGGTCCACAGGAACAATTCTTGACACAGAGATAATCACAAAATTTTTGCAGGTATGCACCAGTGAGTGGTGTATGACTCATTATTGAATGAGGTCAGGACAGGGTGTGGATTCTTTTTTTTTTATTTTCGTTGGCAAAATTGTCATGGTCCACGGGCTTAGGAGGAAATATTGAACACATGCATATGCGCACACATTTGTCCGATTTTCTGCGACTTAGCACCATGTGACTCCACGGAGGATGTTAAAAGCATCTGTGGTGTTGAGCCATGTGGCTCGATATTACATCTCAATACAAGTTGACATAATTATTCGCACATTTCAGTGCTCATTGTCACAACCAGCTTGACACAATGAATAAAACAAATAAGGAGTAAATTGTACTTCATACTTTTAAAAGTCGTCCAAATCTACTAAATACAGGAAATAAATACCAACAGATCGCTCTCGAGCATTTTTGCATGACCCTTTCTCATCCTCCCCCCCCCCGTCCCCCCTCCAATAGTAGTGGGGGAATCTTACTTCGACAGTCTTTTTACACGAACAGTAAGCCCTTCACCTAACAAATATGGTTGAAATTTCTCCGTGTGATCCTGTGTTATGCTTCAATGTCATCCTCTCTTCATTCCCGCGCCTATGGGAAGTAGGTAGTTCTTAACATCCTACTTCTTCTTTCCAGATAGTAAGTAACGAGTACATCCTTGATTCTTTAAAGTATCGAACTCTCCTGTGTAAGCCAGTTTCGTATATTTAGTTTCCGTACAAATTGTTTAATGTGTTAAATATGTGAGGCTATGCATGAAAGAGAGAAATTTGTTGGATGTCACTAAGTGCTCTTTTTATCAAGAAATGAATTTGCATAGTATGGCTAATTTGTCTTCATTGTAAGGAAACCTAATGTTTCAGGAATCTCTGGATTGTGTTTTGCAGGCACATTTGCTGGTATACATGATTACTATCTGAAAAAAGTATTTGGAATAAAGTTATCAGTAAGGAAATAATATATCAAGACGTTAGGCTTTGGCAGATTCGCTGCATGAGTAGGATTAATGTAGTAGACAATAAACATTTTTCCTTTCGTCAAATTGTGCGGAGGTGTCACCTAGAAAAATTTCGTAGAATTTTGAAATTATGTGTACATTTTCGCATTAGAAAAGTCGTAAAAAACACCAGCTTGCTCCCAGGCCCTCAGAATAGTTAAGAGAGCAGATTCAGTGAGTTGAGGACAGTTCGATTTGTTCGTGTTTTGAATGTGCAGGCGGTTTTGTTTTTGCTAATTTGGCTCCCATAGTAAGACTTGGTGAAAAGTGGTGGCAACGATATCAGGACAGGACCTGCCTCCAGATTACGGCAGCAACGGGTAGCCATCTGGACTATTAACAGACCAGATATGGGGCAGCAGAGACCAACAGTTGATCTTGCTGTTGTTCAAGACAGTCCTCCAGCAGCTGTTGGCAGTGTTGTAGCAAGTGTCCGGAGAAACCAGTCGCTTGAACTAGCGCTCTGCAGTCTCTCCCTTCTGGTCACCAGTAGCGTTACATTCAGGTCGAGTCACTTGGGACTCTTATGCAGCGATGGCCCTAGGAGGTGGCGTGACATCAGGGCTGAGCCTCCACTAAACACGTGCACCAGCCGCTCTGTGTGTATCGACCCGCCTTCTAACATAAGAAAGCTTGGAGTTTTATGACCTTCACACCGTTTGTACAAAATCTCAGATTACAGCAGTCTCTCTTGAATGGCTTCCTCCACCCACATTCTGCCAATTGATCATCTTCGAAATGGACTGTCACCTGGCCCAGATGAAATGCGTTTTGAACTGGCGCCCTCCTGCTCTGACCCTAAGTGGAAAGCGAGGAGTGCCACGGATACTAAGTCTCTCTGCAGGTACAATCCGCAGAGCGCTGTTTCCCAGAATCCCTCACACAGCCAGGTCGCTGGACTCAGCATTCATGGCTCGCAGTCCATCACTCTCCCCATTCTCCGTCGCCTCTAACACGGCCTCTCAGATACAATTTCTCTACAGGCTACACATGCAGTTGTTATATGGACATTCTGCCCACAACATCCTCATGAAAAAAATTCATATACCACTCATACCAAATGGAGTACTGGGGAACACTGAGATCATGACCTAAAATATTAATATAAATCTGACTGACAGTGTTGTTAAAGTATGTTTTAAAAGTATGAAGTACAATTTATTCCTTATTTGTTTTATTCATTGTGTCAAGCTGGTTGTGACAATGAGCACTGAAATGTGCGAATAATTATGTCTACTTGTATTGAGATGTAATATCAAGCCACATGGCTCAACACCACAGATGCTTTTAACATTCTCCATGGAGTCACATGGTGCTAAGTCGCAGAAAATCGGACAAATGTGTGCGCATATGCATGTGTTCAATATTTCCTCCTAAGCCCCTGGATCGATTTTCCAACGAACTTGGTACACATATTTCTATCAGGAGAGAAATGCTTTGGGGATAAAAATGACTAATTTACCATAGTGGGACAGGGGTGGTGGTGATAACGGGATAATGGACAGAGAAGGGGGAAGAAGGAGGTGAGCAGAGAGGGGTGATGAGGAGTTGGACAAAGAGAGGGGGGGAGGGCAGGAGATGGACAGAGAAAGGGGTAGGAGGAAATGGACAGAGAGAGGGAAGAGGAGGAGACGGGCAGAGAGGGGGAGGGGGGAGGGGATGGACGAAGATAGAGGATGATGGACGAAGTGAAGATGGAGGACGAGGAAGATAGAGAGATGGTGGAGGAGGAGATGATCAGTGAGAAACGGAGGAAATCGACCGGAAAGGGGGAAGAAGAGGTGGACAAGAAGAGGGGGAAGGAGTAGGTAGATTAATAGAAGATTTGAATAGACAAATACTCATGTACTGCCGAGTTTCTCAGCTATCACATAAATAAAATAACTTTGAGGGCAGGTCAGATAATAAACCAACATCTGCCCTCCTGTCTCTATGTATAATACCAGTCGTACAGATGCTGCTGCTTGTTGTCCACTCTACGTCCCATAGGTGTGTTACTGACCTTCTCAGCAATCCTGTTATATCTAAGAAAATGATAGCACACTGGATCACGTAATGTAGTCTACGCAACTTATGCCTCCGGAATTGGCAACCTCATTCCCACTAATTTCCATGTGTACTGGTACCCATCAGAATGTCACCTCATTCCCTTGGTTTTCGAGATATTTCCATTTTTTTATTTAAGAAGGCCCGTTTAGGAAGACAATAGCGCATGCTCCCATACAACACTCGTCTCTTTCCGTGCTAAAAATGACAAGGGAGCCGTGCCTACTAGTCATCACTTCGCTACTAGTGGCTTGCTTTCAAACTGTCACTGAGAGAGAAGCTATTATAAGTACAAGCCAGTTTTTTTTCTGCAGAAATTTTCAAACTATCATGTAATTGTAAACATGCAGCGTTTAAAACGCGTGCAAGATGCCGACAAAGTTACTACTACCCATGTTTTTACGAAGTGTATCATCCCACTACGTGTATATAATCAACTGTAAAATAACGTAAGTATTTAAATTTGTATGCGAAGCTTTCGTGTAAGCTTTAAAATACTTTCCTGTAAATTAATTTTCAATCTAAAATGTTCATTTGACTTGACTTTCACATGACTTTTATGCAAATGTTTATGAGTATAGTATACTGAGCATTAGTTTGATTTATTTTCAGTGTAAATACCGTAAAAACTGAAAATAAAAGAAAATATCCACACAGTGACTGGGCCCCACGAACCTCCAGTTATACTGTACTCGCTCCGCCGCTCCAACTATTGCCTGTAAACTCAGATAACGTAAATTGTTCATATCACGCCCGACCTCCGTTGAAAATGCTGCTTTTTGTAAACGCTTGGCCATCTGCACCTCCTTCCTCTGTCAATTTGATTTGCGTTCAAGCCCTGCATATACAATAAATTTGGACGAAATCGATGATGACAAGTAGTCGCGCTTCCCTTGTGAGTCTGGAAACAGTATGCGAGGAGATCACTCAGTGTTACTTTTGTACGTGCTCTGAAGTAGCCGAAAAGTGGCATCTTTGTTGGTTATTCAGCGTCCACCGCAAGTGATCTAGTGTTAAGTGTCATATTAACAAATGTCTTACACTCGGTATGTCACACAGTCAGAGGATTAGTACGAGCCTGTGATTCAGAGCGTCTCATTCCCCTGTGGGGAGTAAAATACTAAATAAATTTGAGTTATCGAAAGACGACATGCGACAATCCGCAGGATAAATATTACGCGGTCATTCATTTCGCTTTACTCCAAGTTTCCTCTCCCACTCTCTTTCACTCAACTCAACTCCATTGCCTGTTCCTACATATCACAAGATATTGCTTTTTCCCCCTTACTAGATTAATGCCAGTGTTAACCTGTGTAACCAGAAGATAATCTAGTGCACTTTTTCCCTGTGTTTTCAGGAAAAATTTCTATTTTCTTAAGTAAATGTAAGTCAATGGAGTGTAATATATCTCAGTTAGGCAGTGAAATTTTACCTCTTTTCGGTATTACGATTCTTGCTTAAAATTAACCTTGATTAATCAGTGTCAGAATTTACTGCGTAATTCACACGTGTAAGTGTTGTGAAATACTATGCTTTCAAAGCTAAAGACGATTACATTTTTTCCCATGTGTCCTACTTGTATTACTAAGTAGGTGTGACATAAACCGGGAATCAGCGC
Organism: Schistocerca cancellata; assembly: GCF_023864275.1. Lineage (NCBI taxonomy): Eukaryota > Metazoa > Arthropoda > Insecta > Orthoptera > Acrididae > Schistocerca > Schistocerca cancellata. The sequence continues at coordinate 350,453,589 of NC_064629.1, read as the reverse complement.
ACGATGGATTACGTGGGCATGAAAAGTATGCTGACATGCAATTGCGTCAATGTGAAAATGGAGTCCGATGCGAGTTAGAACAAGTAAAAGCAGACCACTAGACAATGCCACCGAGTGGCGTCGATGACAGCTCTCACCATCATGTTACACAGCTCTCCAAACGTCACTCCACGCTTCTGCTCGCAGTGAATGCTCTCCCATTTCATATCGTCGGGTTATGCCACACGTTCATTTCATTTCTTTGCCAGTTTCAAAAACAGCTGATTTGATAATTTGCGGAAGGAAGGAATTATAGTATGCGATACTAAATTAAATGAATGTCATTGCGTGGTTCCTCAGTACATTTAAGTATATTTCTCTGCCTCGTGATGACTGGGTGTTGTGTGATGTCATTAGGTTAGTTAGGTTTAAGTAGTTGTAAGTTCTAGGGGATTTATGACCGTAGATATTAAGTCCCATAGTGTTCAGAGCCATTTTTGAACATTTAAGTATATTATAAGAAATGACTTAACACCACAATAGATGTAAGTTAGTAAACTATACCAGCTGAATGCCAATTTGCATTGTTGCCAGATCCACACACCGCTCCGCTAACCCTTCCCTACTCCCCACCGTTCTCGACCAAACGGCGGGAAATGAAAAGTCATGGGTAGGGTATATTCGTATTGAGTGAGGCCAAGTATTACAGTCTACGTGGTTCCAGATTTACTATGCATATTAAGGACCTAATTTATTATCTTAATGATTATAAGTTATGACCCAATGTAAAAGCATGGATGCCACTATTTTTATGTTGGTCAAAAATGGCTGTCTAAGATATTTCCCCCACCGCAGCAGAAGAATAGTAGTTCCAATTTCTGTGGTGCTGCAGATTCCTACCATCACCACTCACCATGCAGCATCTTGGGCATCACACGGACTCGTCAGTCCTGCTCTGGACACATTTGTGAAAGGTCTATCACCACAATGGAGAATCAGCAGAGACCAGCCACTGCCACGAGACAGAATAAATTTACACACAGTTGAATGTAAGTATTAATCCCTCTTATTGTTCATCATTCATGTGTGTATACAAGTTTTCAGAAATACTTGCCATTACTCTTTTAATTCTCCCACAGAGCAACAACGCGTTGATGCAGCCGAATCAAAATCATTGCTACCTGATATATCAGAGGAGGATTCACAACTCTTCGAGTTGCAGTCGCCAGCATCGCTGCCCATCGAGCTGCAACACATAGACAGACTACCTGATATGCTGGAGCAGGACACAAACTGTTCGAGTTTCCAATCTCTCCACCAACGTCACTCGCCAAGCTGCAGCTAAGTGCTCTCACTATAATGCTCATCGCCATTACTTATCAGCGAAATGTGTGAATCTAGCAGACGTTGACTGCCAAGTAATAATTAAAATCGAGAATGCTCAAAATACTGATAAAGTACAGTATACATGGATGGAGTGGAACATGACGGATTACACCGAGAGCGAGATGTCGCAGAGTACGATCCATAATGTATCCTTCCAGAAGTCTACGTCTTTATGAAGCAGGCTGATGCACCGAGCTCCAGCGCTGAAGTTAACATCTGAAAACTCTTTTTTTACAGTGCACTTACCTACGTTATACGAGTGTTGGTATTAGCTTGCTATGTACAGTCCATTCGTCATTGTGACATACAGGCTGAGTCGTTGGGAACTGAAAGTCAAAGCTCTTCTAGATGATTCTGTGAGCTATGTGTGTGAGCATACTGTGTGTTATATCAGTGTATTAATTTACGTATTCATGCAGTACCGAAGTCTGCTAGCATTACATACATTAGTATTGAACCTATACGAGCGGAATTTACAAATGGAATACTTAAGTATATGGTTTAATGCCATACATAGTGAATTTAAGGCATATAAGAAATAATTATTTGGAAATTATTGCTGTGGATGAAGAGTACATACAAATAATTAAAAATTACACAATATAATAACAATAATAATATTTCTTATAAAATTGTTTTATTTACTTTCTCAAATCCTGTCATTTAATGTGATTTAAAACTTTATAAAAATTTGCAGTCAATGGAGCTCAGTCAGTAAGGCAATTGCACTAAAAGCGACGAGTCACAGTGAGGGTCACTGTCATACGTTTCTTTTATGCCCAAAAGCAGAGATTATAAAGCTACACATTTTTACTAGTTTCAAAATTACATACACTGTTGTGAACCTCATATTATATTAAAATCAGCTGGAAAAGCGTTCTCGCAGTCATGTAGAAACTCTCAAAGTGTAGATATGTTGAAACGCGCAACACAAACCACCTCCACAATGCAGCCGTCAAGTAAATATTAGTCACAGTGACGGTAATAGTAATCGTACATACATGTATAACTCATTTTCGGTATTTCTCTTTTTAGTGCTGGAGAGAGAAATCCATCAGAACCATCTGACATCAAAATAATGTTGTTTTTTAATGCAAGATATAGTAAAATCAGAAGGTATAGTAAATGGATTAGTGTGGGTATAATATCCAATTGGGGCTTCTACACAGTGGCTGCTTTCAAAAATCCTTGATATAGTGGCACCATAGTCATATTATCCCTCGCTCAGTGGATTTGTGAATGTGATATTTCAATGAAAACTGCTGCCATGTTCAGCAGAAGTGCTCAAACTCCATCAGTAATACTGGGTGATCTCCACAGTGAACTTCCACTAAAAGTTAAACTTTTTAACGAGAGAGACCGCAGTCACCTGCAAGAACAAACGTTTAAATATTTAATGTCTGCCTGTTACACGAACCAGCATGCTCTAGATAAGCGAAAAGCTGGCAGACATACTTATGCAGATTCTGCCAGAAAATATGGCCAGTTTGACAGAGCTAGTGCACCGAAGTCTCCGTCCATCAAAAGAAATTATTGCTCAACTTTATCATGCATGATGTGCATCAATATGTGGAGATTTGTATAAACCGGGCATGTCTAATGTAGGTACTCAACTATGTTATTACCTAAGTATGTACACATATTCAACCATACGTAAGACCTTATAAGTAAATAAATATAAGAGCCGCATGTATATGCTTATTTCTATAAAATCCCTTGCATGGTAATGTAAACATATAGTCATCACATCACTGAGTGGATGAAACACTCTCATTGCAAGAAATTCATAGTTATTGGCTATTCTTGCAATACTCCTGAAAACCAGAAGAAGAAGAAGGTTGGACTACTTCTTCCTGAATATATACTGGTGATAATTTTCGGTCCATAACATTGTGGCAAGTCGAATGTTGTTTCACTGTTGCAAAAGCACACCGATATTATTCGTTTTTAACCATGTGTACATATTTTCCAAAACATTTTTTCAGCCCAAATACCAGCTATTACAGGAGATAATAACTGGCATTGATGGTGCCATACACACGTTATTCAGGGAAGGTAGTGATTTCACACCAACGGAAAGAGTGAAGCGAAAACTGTTTCTATATTTGTCGATGTTGCTATGGGAAACCAGGATCTAATGCGAAAATATTAGAGTTTCGGTATTCATATGGGGGTTGAGGCCTTTTATTTGAGCCAAAGATATTCTAAGGTTCCAAATCATCTGGTAAGGGATAATGCAAAATTTAAAATAAGAAAATTGAATGATGCGCAATATAGACAAAACTTCCCGTAGATTATTTTTAAAAGAGAGTGTACCAGCACATAACTTTGTCATGCATTCATTCCAAGAGGATAATGATCCACACCCCAAAATCCATTTCTAAGTTGATGGAAAACTTGATGCAATTGATGAAAGTCTCAACATAAAATTAGTGGAATTCGATAGTCTTATTAAGGAAACATCTACAATATTTGAGCTGTACCTGTTGTGTCCTGCCCACTCGTCTAATACAGGGTGGATAGGAAACCAACTTTCTCGGATCGTTCAACAACAATTCAAGCAAATCGTATTAATGGATTTTTATTACAGTAAGATAAATGACAATACTTAACTTGGAGAATTTCCAATTGTGTGTCGCAAGCAAATAGCGACCGACAAATAAGAAGTCTCTTCAGTGTATACAATTCGTAATAGAAGTGAAACAATACTGTCCCTAAGTCGCCGCTGTAACGTTCGTAGAACGGCTCGCCCTCTTCGTGTAGATGGCGCTGCTGTCTCGTTGTAGTCCTAGAGAGGGGTCGGTCAGCGTACTATTGGCTGACGTCGTCTCACAGTTCTCTCTGCTCTAACGTTCTTGCCCGACGTGCGAGCGCTTGACGTTAGCTGGAACAGGATCAAACCTACATGGTGCAGTTGCATGAAAAAAATCCGTAAACGTGAACCATATGCTGAGGGGAAAAACTGAAGCATTTGGTGAAAATATGAACACAAGATTAACAGAATTAGATGCGTTTGTCAAGACAGCAGCTACCAGGTGGTTATAATTACAGTGAAACTACTCTCAGAGATTCAGTGTGGTCTGTAAATATCGCATGGCAGCGAAACTTGGTAGATATGCTAATCCGTTAATATATATATATATATATATATATATATATATATATATATATATATATATATATATATATATGATTTACACTGGAAAAAGAATAGTTCGAATTTTGGTCACCAGTTGCAGATCAGGCGCTGTGATGTAAGAAAGGCGTCTAGAAATGCTCCCGTATGTAACGTATTACAAAGGGAACGTGGGAAGAAAAGGTTAAATACGTGAGAAAATCATAGTGTTCATTTATTTTTACCTCCGCTTATACAGTTTGTTCAATATGAGCACCGCAGATGTCGACAAAATGGTGCATCCAAAAAACAACGTCATCAACAGTTGCTGGCAGCAATTCCGGTGGAATCTGAGCAACGTGTTCCTGTATACTGGCCTTCAGATTCGGTAGTTCGCGAACGTGACCCTGGCAAATGCTTCCTGCATCTAGAAAACATGTAGAGATAAGAAATTCGAGGGGAAGGTTGCATTAAGCAAATCTTTCACTGGGAAAGCAACATGAGGCGTTGCCCCATCTTGCACGAAAACATTTGTTTCCACACAGTTGCGCTCTTCCAAAGCAGCAACCACTTGCTGTACAAGGAGGTCCAGACATTGTGGAAGAAGAATGAGCTGAGAATAAGTTTGCTTGCGAAGCCACACCACACAGTCACATACGGCGAGTGCAATGGCTTCTCATGACACTGCACGATCACTAGCACTACTCGGGCACATGCTGCATGGTCTCTTACAGCAAAAGCAGCCTCGTCAATAATTTCCATAGGGATAGGATGCCAGGTGCCAAATAAAGCTCAACCATGTTTTCGAATTTCATTATCGTCTTCTTGAAACCCTTTAATGACACCATGTTTCTCAGACTTTCATTTGCCTAAACTCTCTCAGTACAGCACTGTAATTTCTATCATTACATAAAACCGTTTCACTAATAGAGCACTGTCTCTCGTCTCGATAGTCATACTGTTCACTCACGTTACGGCTCGTCAAATGACAGGGTGGATATTATACAGTCATGAAAATAATGTAAAGCGCCAGATTTGCCCCTAGTGGCCACAACTGGAATTAATTTTTTTCTGGAGTAAATCGGTTCCACATTAACGTGTTAGCGTGTCTACCAAGTTTCAATGCCGTACGTTTTTATATCCCTTGATGGACCTCCGTGAGCACTGCACTCTAATTACAACTGCCAAAGCCGGCCGAGGTGGCCGAGCGGCTCTGGAACCGCGCGACCGCTACTGTGGCAGGTTCGAATCCTGCCTCTGGCATGGATGTGTGTGATGTCCTTCGGTTACTTTGGTTTAAGTAGTTCTAAGTTCTAGGGGACTTATGACCTCAGAAGTTAAGTCCCATAGTGCTCAGAGCCATTTGAACCATTTGAACTGCTAGAAAGAGATACAAATGTATGGTGAAATACTATGTGTGATTAACATTCAGAGGGAAGACAACACCTGAGATGGATGAATAAAAAGCGTGAGCAGGACGGAAAAAATATTATTGAGCACGTAATAGCGGGTACACATATTACCAGGAAAGGTATCAACTTTCAGCACAAAAAATGAAAAACCGATCTCAGAAAAAATATGTACAGATGTTGCAATTGCAACGAAACTCGTAATAGAACGATTATGACTTTTCAAGGCATTAGCCTCCACTGGAAGTACAGCTCACATTAATGACATAATTTTAATCATTTGAGGACTTTGAGAAAGACATCTTATTGGTAATAAGTATGGAGACAGTAATTCAAGAATTCCATAAACACACACACAAAACATTCTCATTCGGGCACATTATACACTGTCCAGTCACTTCAATATGACCACCCCTCAAAGGCCTGAATGATACACTTCTGCATAGCGAACGCTATGAAATGTGCACGAACAGAGTCAGTGAGGTTCTATGAGGTACCAACATGGAGGTGGAGACATTCTGGCTCCCTTGCATTGCAAGCTGCACTAGGCTTCTCGGTGGACGATCTGTGGTGTGAACAGCCAGAACGAGGTGGTGCCACCGATTCTCAATTGGGTTTGAATCTCCGGGAGCCTGGTGGTCAGAAGAGTAGGCAAACTCATTCTGGTGCCCTTCGAACGAAGAACGGATACTTCAAGTTGTGTGATTGTCCTGCTGGTAGATGCCATAATGCCAACGCAAAATGAACTGCATTTAGAGATGGACTTGGTCCCAAATCAGAGATGCATATTTGTGCTGAGCCATTGTGTCTTCCAGAACGACGAGATGACGCAGGGTACGCCAGGAAAACATTACCAAGACCATAACGCCCCCTCCTTGTTGGCTTTCAGACGTTTCACTCCGTACACACCAACGGCCATCTGTTCAATGAAGCATAAAACTTTATTGATCTGAAAAAGCCACCTGTTCCCACTCAGTAAATGTCCATTTGCGATGTTGGCGTGCTAATTCCAGCCTTCCTCGATAGTGTTGGTAGCTCCTCGGTTCATCTGAGCTGTCACTTGTTCATCAGTTGCACGTATATTCACCCACACACATCTCTGCAGCCGTTTTTCCCCTTGTCATCTATAGCCAGTGCTGCATCACAGTTACCTCAGTGCTGGTTTTGTATCGCACAATTCTGCTATGCACGATAAATTTAACTATGGCAGAATGAAAAAAATTTTACAAAGTTCGCTGTTTCGGAAAAGTTTCTACCCTTGGCCTGAGAGCCAACGATCATCCCTTTTAGAAGTCACATAAATCGTTCCGTTGTGCATTACCACAACGACTGCACCGTCTCCGCGTCCCCCCGACACACTTTATATACCCTCTACTGCCAATATTGCAACCTGCTGTCAGTGAGTAATTATATCACGTGCATGTCTAACGTAGTCGGTAGCCACATTAATGTGGCATATTCGTGTGTGTTTGTGTGTGTGTGTGTTTGTGTGTGTGTGTGTATGTATGTATGTTAGCAGATGTTTAAACTAGGTGGTCTAGTAGGTATTTGAAAATAAGGGACTGATTCTGAGAAATCATATTTACCGAACTGGTCAATGTAGATATTTACAGTTTGCAAAGTACACTCTACAAACCCTAGAACATGCATCTTAAGGGATGTTGATCGTAGTGAAATAGCTGGTAGTTTTCACACAGAATAATTACAGATAAACAGAGATCGACGCATACTTCTGATACACCGTCTCAAAAGACGCTAAAGGAATAAGATCTTGCTTACATGGCTTAGCTCCCCTTCATCACACAACAGCTAGGTGGTGGATAAAGATGTGATCTATCATAACTTGTGCAAATCCTACAGCCATGCATTAACGTCATGTGACTGGTTGGATGCACATATTTCGTGGTAGTGCCAGTGCTCTCAACAAGCCACCAGTAGAAATACACATTCGATTGTATAACTAATGCAGGCTGGCAATAAAACTGGAAAAAGCTAGCAGATGGTGATAAGGGAAATAACCTGTTGGATGAGATATAAAGAAAGTATAGGATGATGGAATCTGCCGCTACTGGAAAAGGTCTGTATTTAAAACCACAATCGAAAGGGCTTGGACTGTTCATCAAAAAATCTCCTACGTTCGCGTAGACCACCATTACTCTACCACGCAAACGTAGGGGTTCCACTCGTCTGGTGTGAGACGTTCCCTGGGGGCGTCCACCGTAGGCCGAACCGCACAATAAACCTGGGTTCGGTGTGGGGCGGCGGAGGGTTGAAGTGAACTGCGGTAGTCGTCGTGGGGTTGTGGACCACTGCGGCTGCGGTGAGGACGGAGCCTCTCCGTCGTTTCTAGGTCCCCGGTTAACAGACAACATACAAACATACAACTGTTTAGGGCCCTACCCACAATCTTAACTTTATCCTGCCCCATCCTGAGAAACCAGCTCTCAACCGGACTGTTTAAATTCATCAAAAAATTCTGTATTTGAAGGTTTTGTGGGATGTTTGTGTAGAAAATAATGCCTAAGTCTACACGGAAATCTAAAAAAGTGGGTCTGGTGATTTTGATGCTGCTGTAAGATCTGGAACTCCCTAGAAAGCACATATGAGAAAAATCAGAATACCCTTATCCATTTTTAGTAATTTGGAGACTTACTCCCTCCAGAATATTAGCGCCATTACTTTACCAACAAACTTGTTGAGATGTGGCAGTATTAGATCATCCCATTTTGAATGATTATTGCCCTTGTTATCCGAGTGTTAGATTACGAGATACTTCGATTGCAACAAAGCACTGCAATTAGAGTTGCTTGGACTGCGCAAAGGCAAGAAGCTACCATTGTCACTTGGATGAGGGGTAGAACGCCACATCACCATGGTAGGCCTGAGGGAGCTTTTACAGAAACTCTTGGACGATCTGCGTAAGTATATGAATAGGCAAAAACTGAAAGGTAAGACGTAGTCTCTGCGGGTAGAGGCCCTTGGCAATCGGTAGATGGGGTAATCACAGGAATACACAACCAAAGAAAGATAAACAGTCCATCAGAGAAACGGATATCATTAGAATAAGAATGAAGTGAGAGTTACCTCAGTGAGTGTTCATAAGATTTTCCACTTGAGGAACCAATGTAAGACACTTCAATTTTGAATGACGTCGCAGCAGACTTACAAGTTATAAGTAGGACCGTCCTACAGATATGGAGGGGACAATCCGTAGGGGCTTGAATGAAGTTGGACTTATATCAGATGGCAGTGCATCATAGCTACATCACAAGATTTGTTTATCTTCTTTCTATTTGTAGTGGTTAGCGTAGTCTGTGTCCTGGTCAGATCATGTGTCTTATTTCTGGCAGATTCCAAAGTTATCCTGGCAGAGCAGCAGAATGGTGGTACTGTTTTGTGCGACAAGCTAAATTCGGCAGGGAGGAAATGTTTTGCCTATGGGAATTAGTTTCAATCTCGTAAGTCCCCTGTATCCTTATGAGTGCATAAATGCTACAAATCCTGTACACCAACTTCAAAGGAGGACTAAGGGCCTCGATAATGCAGTTGATATTACCACATACCAAATTTGTTTGTTCATTATTTAATAGTGTACCGACTCTTTACGAATGTTATTATAGTCATGAAATGTTGAATTAAGTGCACAGATGGGAGCGCAAAGTGACTAGAACTAAATCATAAGTAATAATAGATAGTTTAACAAGTCGAGATTGTGTGGACAGGGACGCAGTATCTGAAGGTACGTCTGTGTCGAAGGTAAGCAATAGACCTTTGTTACATCCCCATTTAACGTCACATCCAGGTTGATCTTCATTATGTTGCAGAACTGACTAATTGGCTCCCTCGTGGTGTAAACTGATGTACTTAAAATATTGAAACAAATTATCCCGGAACGGTGCAAGGCAAGTTCTAGTTTCTTAATCTCTAATTGATAAACCATATGCATCAAATAACTAAAAAGTGGTCAACATGTTTCAAAAGGGGGCGTCGTGGTGCAGAGAAATTACTTGGAATAGTAAGGTATGATTACTAACAGAGTATGTAGTATGTTGAATATTCTCCAAGACTGAGTATTGATTTTCTAAACGCAACACTTAACAGCATCACCTGGAGGTAAAAAGGCGTCCTATTTGCGGCAGGAAGGAGAGTCAAGTATCTGGTCGGGCGCATTAGCTGCTACCGATATCACTGAGGATGTCACATACATGCGGCCACAGGTGGTGTCATTCATTGGAAGGAAGATTGTGCAGCACGATGAGAGTGTGGCACGGAGCCGATGGGTGGTTTCTCAACAGTGGAGATAGGCAATGCGACACTACACACTTTAAGGGATAAGCTCTCATATTCTTCATTAGCATTTTGGGCGCGCTGGTAACATTACAGAACAGAATTGCCGAAATTGCTAAGGTCTAGAAGATTTCACTTCGTAAGATAAAACAGAATGTATGCTTGACATGGACAGAAATAAGAGGGAGCTAAGCAGCACATAAGTTTTCATTCGTGATATGTACACTCTAAGATAAAAAACGATATACTACAAAGAATTATCCTAATAGGACATAAATAGGTAGATGTGACGTACATGTACAGTCAAGCAAATGATGATAGTTTCAGAGAAATTGAATTAATCATTCAAGAGAATGAGCTTCACAAATTGAGCAAATCAATAATGCGTTGGTCCACCTCTGGTCCTCATATAAGCAGTTATTCTGTTTGACATTGATTGACATAGTTGTTGGATATTCTTCTGAAGAATACAGTGCCAAATTCTATCCAACTGGCACGTCAGATCATCAAAATTCCGGGCTATTTGGAGGATCCTGCCCATAATGCTCCAAACTTTCTCAATCGTGGAAAAATCTGGCTCGCCAAGTGTGGTTGGGCAAGCTCGAAGGTAAGCAGTAGAAACACTCGCCGTGAGCGGAAGGGCATTATCTTGCTGAAATGTAAGCTCAGGATGGCTTGCCGCAAAGGGCAAAATATTGGGCATTGAATATCGTCGAAATGCCACTGTGCTGCTAGGGTGCTGCGGATGATGAAATGAAATTGCACACCAGTCCATAACTTCTAGTTATCAGGCTTTACAGCGGGTGTCAATCAGCTTGGTATCACACCGCTAACACGGGTCTTCACTAGTCATCGGGGCTCAGTTGGAAGCGGGACCCACTACTAAAGACAATTCTACTCCAGTCAACGAGATTCGAGGCCCCGATGACAAGCAAAGGAATGTCTGGAGACATCTTGGACAGCGGTGGGATACCAGCCTGAGTCTGACGTGCCGTACGGGCCGACCACCATGAGTGACAGTTTGGAGTGCCATTTCATTTCATATCTGGACCCCTTTGGTTGTCATTGGTGGCATCCTTACAGCAAGGAGGTACGTCGACAATGTTCTACGCTCTGTTTTGTTGTCTATTGTGGCAAACCATCCTGGTCTTATATTTCACCAAAATAATGCCCGCCTGCACACGGTGAGAGTTTCTACTACTTGTATTTGTGCTTACCAAACCCCACCTAGGCCAACAAGGCAGCCAGATCTCTCCGCAGTTGAGAACATTTGGAGCACTATGGGTTGGGCCCCTCCAACGATCTCAATATTTTGACGATCTACGCGCCAATTGGACAGAATTTGGCACGATATCCCTCAGGAGGACGTCTAGCAACTCTGTCAATCAGTGCCGAGCCAAATAACTGCTTGCATAAGGCCAGAGGTGGACCAACGTGTTATTGACTTACTCCGTTCGTTTAGCTCTTTCTCTTGAATAAATTATCCAATTTTCCTTACATTGTAATCAATTGCTTGCCCGTACATGTACGTCACATTACCGATTTCCGTCCCTCTCGGATAAGTCCTTCGTGGTGCATCTTTTCTTAATCTCAGACTGTACTTGACAAGAGTTTGGTATGGAAATGAAACCGTGGTAGAATCTCTACATATTGTACCGTTAGAACCAGTGAAATTGGAACCACTGGAAATCAATGTGAGCGGTTTAGTGTTTGTAGACACTGAAGACAATCAAGATATGACAGATGAAGTAGTGGAGTAGCTGGCTCCTGAGGTATAATTGAACTGGCAAACAGTTTTACTATTGTTACTGACTCAGATGTTAGGTAATCTCAAGACAGAATTAACAACAGAAATGAGTAACATAAATTCCAGTGTGCAAACTGTAATAGGTTTAGTGAACTCCAATATGCAAATTCAAATAACTGAAGTGAATTTGAATGTGCTGACCGAAATAAGTAAAGTTAATTCTCACATGTAAACAGATATAACGAAATTGGTCGTAAAGCGTGACAATAACCAAAAGTTTGCGAAATATGGAAAACCATTTATTAGAGCTACAAGTTGAAGATAAGTTGAAAAATGTAGTTCCAAAAGTAGATTCAGCTCATAAACCTGAGATGAACGAGCCAATAAATCGGAATGAAAGTTGGTGAAAAATTTGAAAGCTAACGAAACTGTCTATCACACTTTCACTGAGCAAATAGAGCAAAAACGTTTAGAACATGATCAAGGAGAGATCTAAGAATTAGGTAATATCACTGATTAGATAATGCTTGATCAGAGCTATAGTTTCCGTAAATGTAAATCAACAAGATCTTGGCAAAATGAAAGCACCCTGCAAGTACTGCTGGACATGAATTAAGTGTCATGAATTGAGTATGGCTATAGAATTCTCCGCTGAGGGTACAGACCGTACGTTATCATCCGGTATTCGACGAGAGTTGGTTGCAGAGCTGTGAGATAATTATGAGAATTATATGTGTTTCCCTGGAGAGCTGAATACTTGCACAGCCATTAAGGCAGACCGCAGAATTGGCAGGAGCAGCTCCAGCATCATAGTAGGCCAGTGCATCTTATGCTTCGTTGCGGCTACAGGAGAAATGCACGCAACAAGTGACAGAGCAGCAGCAATCTTGTCGATCATGTAGAATATAAAAATCAGTGTATTGCAAGTGACCCGTTAAACTAGACAGTGCTTCGGTACAGGATCAGCCCGAGACAACGAGATCAGAGGTCCCAGCTTCAAACAGAAAACTCTCAGAACGTTAACAGACTAGAAACAAAGTGCAGACAACTGACACCACAATTTACCTTGGTGGCATGGAGGAGCAGTCGGTGGTGGAAGTAGGCAGAGCAATAGCCGAGATGGTGTTTTGACAATGATAAGGGTAGGGAGATCGGTATCTGGATGATTGTGCCTGTACCGCCGAGTGTGTGGGTGGAAAGCGGCGTAGTCTTCACCGCTATAAGTCAAAACGTCATGAATTACGAACAATTTCGTGCCACAGTTATGGTCAGGACTGTGTGATTGTTTCACGAACATGAATAAACTTGAACATAAAAAATAAGGAATAAAAATTCATTGATCTCTCAAGTCTGAGAAAAGTTAATTTTCAAGCGCTTCCGAATTACAGGTGAGAGAACTAGAACAAGTATGTACATTAGAAACCATGAGAGTATCTCTCGGTCGAAGTAACGATATCTATAAATCGTTATTTCATTGAAATTCCGAATATGAACTGCCCTTAAGGTTGGATAACGAACATGCAATGCTTTTAGACTCACAGACCAAATGGAAAGCATGCCAACTCTTTGAACATGGTCGCTTCGCGATGGGACGCTTAGAGTGGTTAAATGTTTGCCGATAGGAAGAGTTAATGCGAAAAATTCGATAGTTATGTCCGAATTTGACAGAAAAGCCGTGATTAAAGACTGGTTATATGAAGAAGAACCAGTATAAGTGCCAGCTGATGTAAATCCTATTGTAAAAGTAGTAGTAGACGGTTTGGAGAGTGAGTTATTAGTCAACAGCAGTGCTGATATTTCAGCGATTTTGTAAGAATATTTTACAGCATTGCGAAGCAAAACTGACATGGATTTACTGCTGGTCACCAAAGTTAAAATCTTTGGTGCCGGAAGGAAGTTGTCCAAGGCAATCCAGCAAGAAGTCACACTACCTGTGCAATTTAAGGGCGTCGTGATTGAGCGTAAATTTTTGATCATTCTGAAACTCGGTGTTAACATGATTATAGTTGTGGGTTTTCTGAATTTGTATTTTTGTGGTATAAATTTTGGGATTTGGTCCATAAGAGTGAATATCGGAGGTAACTCAGTTCCACCAAAAGGAGCCAATTATGGGAATCTCTGAATTTCAAAGCACGACCAGAAGCCATTAAAAAATGAAGTTCAAAAGGAAACAGAAAAAGGATGTAGGAGCTAACATCTAGAAGAGAGCAAGGAACAGACAAGTGGTAGATAAATGAACGATGATGGTGGAATTGCATAATCCTCATGTGAATCCTCAGAGGGTATCCTGGTCTATAGGAAATTTGATGATGGAGCAACTGCGCACAGTCGAGCTGGGTGAAAAAATTCTTCCTTTCCCTGTTCTGTTCTCTTCCTGTCTTGGTTAATCTATTTTTGTTGGTCTCTGAAATATGTATATCGGCATTAGAGAATTTTTCATGGAGTGATTCCTAAGGAAGTGATGAACATGGCAAGAGAATATGTGAAGTAAGTTAAAGGGTAGATGTAGAATGTTATGTAGGTAGCATGTCAAGAATCAGGGTGGTAACTAGAGATGAGTGGGCCCAGTGGAAACATCGTTGACACCAGGGAATTGCAGTATTGAATTCCAATACATGATTTGTCACGGCTCAGTGAAGTAAACACGCGTGTCTCTCTTGTCCTTGGTCAGTGCTGATGTATGGGCAGTGGCTTCCAGTTGAATACCGAGCTGGGCGCCTACGTGCTAAAGGGGAAAACAAAGAAGTTTCTTACGTGGCACCGAGGGCCTTATCAAGTTACTGGAATTACATATCCAGTTACTATAAAACTACAACTCCTATCTCGCATCAGAGTTGTATATACAGGGCGAGTCTGTCCATAAAGGGCACTCCAAGGCACTGACTCAGCGACTGGCAGCTGCTTCGAAAGGGGGAAGGGAAGTGGTAAGGAAGAATGGTAAGATAAGTTAACACGAACTAGACACCCCATGTGTCACTAGGATGTACCAACACGCCCTAAGTTCATGAGGTGGCTTTGTGAGCTGATTGTGGATAACGATTTCTTCTAATACGCAACATGGATGTGGATCGTATTTAGATTTTCTTATTAGTTAGTGGGATATTTTCCGTAGGTCAAAGCAACTTTCCTATGAGCTTTCTGCTTGCAGGGTTTCTATGATAATAGGAATTTGTTGTGTTTAGCATAGTCTGATAGGAAACAATTATGTTACATAGTGCAATATGTTAATTACTTTGAGAAGGGCGCACCTGTTGTAACAGAGGATTTTATGGAAGCAGTTTTCTACATATCACAGGCTGGTAACAGGTAGCAGGCTGCCATTGAGTTAGGGGTGTGTACATGTGTGTGTGTTAGTAGTGTGTATTTAGCTTCAAATTTGAGGATTATTTCCTGAAGTATGCTGTTGCTGAGTCAATTTATGCATTCAAGATTATGGGGCGGATCTGTAGAACTGTATGTGGCTGACAGTATACAAGATACTGTTGGTAGCAGTAGACAGGAAGACCTTTGCAGTGCTTTCCACCTTGATGTTACTGCAATTCCGGGCTGAGAGAGCTACCAACTTCACCACAAAACTAATACTTGCCGTACCAGGATCATATGAGCTTAACCTGTTCTGTGCCACGGAAAGAAGACAGGTCGCATTGGCTTTTTTCAGTATTAGCTCCAGTACTCATCATCTGTATTTCCTGCGACTAAGAGCTTCTCTTTATAACACAGCATTTAGAACTACAAGGCTGAAAGTTACTGATTCGGAGGTCCAGCTGCGATATATCTTATCCCACGTTCTGGTTACCCACCACCATCAGCGGACTAACAATGCTGAACACCACCTCCATGCCACAGAACTTACCTGACCTTCCGTTCGAAATTTTGACTAAAAGAAATATATTTTTCACAGTAGACATGACCCTTCTATTCTCCCTGAACCAGATGTTGGCTGCTCACAGTGACCACATATCGTTGGAGCAGCTGCTTGGACATTGAAAAAATACCATGCCGAACATTAGCATCGACCCATCACAGTAGAAACTACCACGAAGGTCCTACTCCCTTCTAGGTGATAACAGCTACTGTTTGTTGTGTAACACCCCACCCGTCACTTAGCTCGTTTTGGCGTGTGTTCACCCCAACTAATTGACTAACAGATCAACACAGAGTGTAAAACTGCCGCAATATCGGATAACGCAAAAAAGTAATATGGCCCTGTGGCTCCTGATTGAACTGCGGTGGCAGTGTTGACATTAATTTATTCAGAATTGATCACTTTTAATTAAAAAGGGGTGCACATTGATGTTATATTCAGCTATTGAACACCAGATGCAAATGTTGAACATAAAATTAATTAAGAAAGTGACTTGGGATTTCAACTACTGCAGTCGATTAGCACAAATTTATTTTAACTCCCGACCTTCAATCATCACATTACAAGACTCTCCTATCAGGCAGTAGTAATAAATTGCGTTAGCGTGGAGTAAAGCAGGACAACTCGAAAGTAATTCCTATCGACCGATCCAGGCGTAATGCGAAGTGCGAGAAGAATTCTACAATACACGGCCCATGAAACCCTCGTGGAAACTTTGCCGACGTGATCCAACAAATTAATCAGTGGCCGGAGCGGGCGCAGTATCACCGAATGCAGCGTGGCGGAGCGGCGTCGTTGTGTGGACGTCGGCCGACCTCGTGGTGCTGCAAGGCAGCGCTCGTCTATTCACTCCTAGCTATCTTGCTCAATACATAGCTGAACCAAAACTTTCTATCTCCAAGCTCAATAGTTTCATTTGCTAAGTCCTAAACTGCAGGGATGCTCACTCTTTCTCAGGCAAGCTGAGTAAAGAACGCCATGTCCGCACTCGAGGCAAGCTGGGAACGGAAGACCTCTATGGAGACTTCTCACAGTTCGCTATTCGCCTCGGTTTCCCCTCCAGCAAAATCACTTACGCCAATTGCAGCGCAAGTCACGTAAATTATGCGTCGCTTCCCAGTGCTGACCAATGCCTGCTCTGGGAAGTGAACAAATTCCCACAAAATTTCGGTTCCTCTCAACTTCAGCTGTTTAGCTCCTCCCAGGCCACCCATCAAGGTTAGCGTCTGCATAAACACCAATTTTTCCGGAATTCTGACTCCTAGGAGAGTACTTCAAATTCCTTGGTCCTACGTTCCCATCGGAGGCCGGTGTATTTCATTCTGTCGCTCTTCACCTGATTTACTTCAGAGTCTGCGGACCGTGAATTCAGCGTGAAGTTGCTATAGTCACGAGCACGCATATTTTGACCTCTTTTGACCGCTCCACTGTAGCTTTGCGCGCCTTTCTCGCATGTTTCACTGAAAACGGGACGACGGACATTTATCAACAGGCATACAAGTTCTCCGTCTGCTTCCTGGTACGCCAGCATGGGGTCAACCACCTACTCACTGTCACTCATCTTAAGGCGGCTGGAGGCCGCGCCCCGTTACCACTTTCTCAGAGCTTGAGCCGCCCTAAGCTGCCTATTGTCACTTCCCTTAGCCGTTCCCCCAGCGGCCACGGTCAATTCTGGGTACTTCCCTGGGATAAACTAGCCTCCAGTAAATCGACGCTTTTCCTCAAAGTTTTCATGTCGTGTGATTTACTTTAAAACCATCACCCCACATTAATTATTCCAATACGTCCATACTATACCCTCTACAAGATGCATTGTGCCTTGCCAGTCATTTTTGTTCAGTCCTACTTTTCGCTCAATGTGAGTTAGATGATCTTTAATGACTTCATATAAGGGGCATAGTTCTTGCCATCTTACAATTGCTTCGTAAAGCATAGAGTCACACAGATCCCACCCTTCGCATCCTTTTACCTGTGGGTCCATGCCAACAGTGTCAGTATGAATGAAGATGTGACAGCCTTAGAGAAATGAAGTAAGGTAGTGTAGAAATAAAGAATCAGAGCTGCACTGACTGAGATTTATGAAATTGGAATGCTGTAAGTAGTGTAAAAAAATGGGATCGAACAGCTGACGTAAGAATTTTATCTGGGGTTGAGTTTTGAATGTGAGAATGAAAAATGTAAACTGTAAACGTGGCAACATCTCAGTTTCAGTCTGGCCCTGTAGGCAGTCATGAATATGGTGGATCAAATTATTCAAAAAGAGGAGGAGCATAGCGGTTCAGGATCATGCTTGTGTCCTATGCCGCAGAAAGACCTGCCCTATAATAGCTGCCTTTCTGGCGAGGCCAAGAATGTTGCCACCAGAGGACTTCGAATCAACATCCAATGTGTGTTGCCTTCTCCTAAGAGACTTCCAACACTCTTCCACGATCTCAATAATAGCATGAGCTAGAGTTCTATCTGAAGCCTCGATTTGCCAGGGGTCGAAATAACATCCACTGAGCTCTGAGATTCCACCTCTCACCAGCTCCAGCCACTGCATTCCAGCCACCGGTGGATGGCTCAAACCCAGGAAACACAGCTGCTACCACTTTGCTATGTATTGGCGCTTTCTGACCGTGGCAACGAAAGCAGGTGTCGCAACTGTTGACACAGCATCAAGGCTAAACGACGCGCAGCTAGCAAGGTAGCTGTCATGTCATATTGATGGAACCACAGACACTGGTATACCATCGCCTGAACGTCCCAGTTTGTGTTCGCCTACTGATGGTGCTGTTCACCACCTATATA
Source organism: Schistocerca cancellata (assembly GCF_023864275.1). NCBI lineage: Eukaryota > Metazoa > Arthropoda > Insecta > Orthoptera > Acrididae > Schistocerca > Schistocerca cancellata. The sequence continues at coordinate 350,435,011 of NC_064629.1, read as the reverse complement.
CACTGTAACTATGCCTGTCAACTTAAAAGTCAATAAATTATTTCTAACAACTGGCTGCCTTTACCCACTACAACTATTCTCCACCTCCACGAGAGAATAACTCGCCCAATTCGAGTCCAGACCCTTTACAGAAGTGTTGAAGCACGTCCATAATCATGTACAAGCAGCCCGTGGAGGTCATCAAATGATGTGTAGCTGAACAATATTGGTGGTGAACATATAATAAGGATATCAAGCAGTACGTACGGAACTGTGTGCCTAGCTCAGAATGAACTGAATTAAGTCATCAGTATATTCTGTTGCAGAGGTTACCAGATGCCAATAAACCATGCGAGATGATTTGTATTGACACCTTATGTAGTTTTTGGCTGATACCGGTAAGAGAATGGTTTATGTGTTAAGAATAACAGACGACTTTTCGCACTATGTTGAATTATAGCTGTTCCAAGTCAACAAATCACCTTACATAGCTGCTGTGGTTTGTCACCATATAAGACAGTGTAAGGATGGAAAATGCCACCACTATTTCAGATAGTGATACTCAGAGTGAAGGAAAACGGTGCATCAATGAGGAATTTTGAGAAAACCTTACGGACAATATGGCACCAAATGTGAAAACCTAGTATGAAGGCCTTAGAACAGCTAGAACAGATGGGATAACGGAATACCATGTTAGCCACACACGATATTTGGCAATGGATGAGCCGCTAAAACCCAAAGGCGAAAACGAAAATATTTTAAAGTGAAGTTGCTACACACCATCTGTACAACAGTTGTCCACAGTAGACGTATTCGTTGCTTTCAGGGAGCGCCGGAGAATTCACCACCGTTACTGGCGTCACTCCCGTAAAAGAAGGAGCCGTATGACAGGAAACATGGTTCAGCAAAGTGAGCAAGCTGCTCCTACGCTGTCTATGTGTACCTTGCCACATGTGTTAATATCAACAGATTCAATCGAATAGAAAAGAGATGAGGATGATGGGAATAGTGAGCACTAACCGCAAATACGAATGGTATACGACACACCTGTAACTGGTGAAAAAGTGCTTTAAGAAAATTACACTAAGTGCGCAGATAGGAAGAGTTAAGCGTGATGCTAGCAGAAGAGCTGTGCCAGTGCAAAACGGGAGCAGGTTACAGTATGCCCCTCTGTGGGGGTCTCGGCTGTCATGGGGATATGTGGAACAGAACTATTCCTTGAAGAAATAATGGAGAAAAATGTGCATGGGAGATGCTTACACCCCACCCACATATTAAGAAAGTAGGGCTTCATCAGGTGTAGTCAGTGTACGACTCAGTTGTAGCTATCACCACCTGCAACTAGCTAGTACACTCAAGGGAGAAAGAACGATTCGAATTACCGAAAACAAGAATACTTCTGAATGGAACTCAATGTGATATCCCAGGACCACCGATTTTTCGGCATCCAGTGACAAAACAGGGACTATGGCTCTGAACATAACGTACCCCTGCCTTTATACGCCTGATAATTCTTTCCAAAACTGCCTCTGAAGATCCTGACCCACTTGAATGCTGGCCTTGATTCTACCAGACTTAGTTCTCTCAGAAAGCTGTTATCAGCACAGAATGCACACAATAGTTGTTCTGCATTATTCAACATTACCACAGCGGGTACTAGAACCAGGTCATGGTAATGGGAATTTGGTCTTCAGGAACTTTTTTAATCCTGTTCAGCCCTTGTGTGGTCTATATCCATTACCGGTAAAGGGCTATTTGCCCATCTAAACTCCTACTCCAACAACTACAAACCCAGTGGATTGAGTACAATGTTTAACGAAAGCCACACCATTTGATGACGGGGGTAGCGAAGATAAACAGACAATTTGTCAATTATAAATAGTGGCGTGAAAGGGAGTGCTCAGAAGCTGCAGGAAGAAAAATAATCTGGGCACTGTAGTACGATCCTGTTTAGTAGTTTACAGGTTCAGCAGCAGCCCGGAATTTGGAGGAGCGAATTCCCCCAAAGGATGTGGAAATGTCGCGGTATGAGTCTCAGGCGGGACTTTGCAACTAGCCGAGGGATATGTGGGTCAGCCACCGACGTAATTCTGCAGCTGGCGCTGCGGTAATAACGGCTTTGCATTCTATCATTAGTAGTGGACAAGACGGCTGTGTAGTGTGGCACCAAGGAGCGGTTCCATTTGCTCCCACATTAGCCGCTAGCAAGATTCAGTCAATGTTATCCATTCGACTGGCAGTCTGCATGCCAGTCTTCAGTCGAATGTACGGCAATCTCGCAACAGGTCATAGAGTAGTGTCATCAACTAGGTGAATCCGATGGTCTGCGAGCCATGAGCCAGCCCTGAGAGCTCTAGGCTTTGAACTGGATGCCCCGGACCTAGATCGTCTAGTAAGTGCCACCGCCTGATATCTTAATCACTCTCCGGCAATTATAGGAACAACTTGGGGCATCTCCACGTATCTGCCGGTCGCCCTCGGCAGCGTGTACTGTACGCTAACTCAGGTGCAAAATCTTCCTGTGGAGCTGACACCAGACTTGCATCAGCAAGGGCACGGTTCACGCCATCCGTTGTTAAGCTGCCCCAATTTCCCACTGCCTAATCGTCCTCTCTCAGCGTCCTGTACATAAGCTGCGAATAATAAACAGTGCTGTTATGGAATAAGCAATCTTGACTCTGCGCAAGTCGCGCTACTCGAGATCTCATCCCACAACTTCTGGTACACAATACTTTGGAGTCAGAATTGGCTGTCCTGTAACACTGGTGTCCAGCTGTAACAGTGGCAAAGCAGATTTAGTGATGCGTCTCGCCTTCCGCAATTTTGCTATCAATTTTGCATCTGCCTCAGCATCAGTTCAATCTACAGATAAAATTAAAACAAAAATAGCTCCAGAAGTTGTATAAGCAAAACGAGGTAGCAACATTTCTGGTCCGTCAGCTGCTATTATCGTGAGCTGTCGGGACACAGTCGTAGAAGTATCTCCAGGGATTCCGCATCTTCCACTGTTCACTGTCTTCAAGAACGAGAAAATTATCGATTCCGTTTATAACTGGTTTGTCAAAATTTGATAGGAACAGCTGTCTTAAATGTTGTATATATACAGTATCTGCAATGCTGCGAAAACTAGAGACTCACGTTATTAATCCACCTTTGTGGTCACCACATTACCCACACTGATTTTAGCGTCTTCTGGAATGAAAGAAGTAAATTGTTTCGTATTACTAATCACATCACTTTCGCCAGTAAGTTTGGATTTATACAATCTTCAAGCCTTACACTAAAGGCAGTTATTCTAACATATAATATTCCATCTCTTTCCACCTACATCCATTACCAGGTAATCTAATCCCTTGGTCCGATCAAATCCCGCTAACAGCCTGCTATGACATACACTGTCTGTCCAAAAAGTTACGAGACGTCAACGGAATAATTGCGGTGGCAGCTGTGAGCAACAGATGTGTATTCCACCAGTCAGTTGAGAGTAGGCAGTGTTAACTAGAGGATGTGTGGCCATAGTGCGACAACGCTATTGTGTCACAAATTACAATGGAGCAAAATATCTAAATCAAGTGTTCAAGACAGTCTCCACAACGTTTTGAAGAGAAAAAAGTGTGCAAAGTGTGTTCCGCACACCTTGACTTCTGAAGACAATCAGCGACGTGTGGATTCCTACAGTGACTTGATTGAAGTGCAAAACGCTAACAGTTGTGGAAAAAGTTCATCAAGGGGGACGAGGTTTGTTCTTATCAATACTACTATACCACAAAACGACAAAGTGCAGAAATTCACTCGAAGGCTCAACGACTTTACGGCATAACAGTTATTCGAGCCAACAAGACGCACGAATTAAACACCATCCTAAATAAGGACTTTTCTGACAGTTGTACGAAAGTTCTGCGCGTTGTACTCAGCTGCAAAAGTGGGAGGGGGAGAGGTTCAAAACATTTTGGACTCACGTGGTACACTTTCTATGAACTCAAAAGCGAAAACCCAATTTCCTCGTCATTTTTGCCCATCCCTGGGCTCTTTGCTGCCTTACCTTTTCGTATTCGTATTGTATCCCTAAAGCAGCACACTAAAAAGCACGTTGCAAGGCATCCCAGATATGCTGAGTAATGTTAATCACTGGGGAGTTTGGTGGCCAGCGGAAGTGTTTAAACTCAAAAGAGCGTGCCTGGAGACACACTGTGGCAATTCTAAGCGTGTGAGGCCTCGCAGTGCCCTGCTGGAATTACCTAACTCCGTCGGAATGCACAATGGACATGAATTGATGCACGTGATCAGACAGGATGCTTAAGTACGTGCCACCTGTCAGAGTCGTATCTAAACGTATCAGGGGTCCCCTATCACTCCTAGTGCACACACCCCACACCATTACGGAACCTCCACCAGCTTGAACAGTCCCCTGCTGACATGCGGGGTCCATGGGTTCACGAGGTTCTCTCCATACCCGTACACGTCCATGCGCTCGATACATTTTGAAATGAGACTCGTCCGACCAGGCAACAGGTTTCCAGTCATCAACAGTCCAATGTCGGTGATGACGGGCCAAAGCGAGGTTTAAAGCTTTGTGTTGTGCTGTCAACAAGGATACACGAGTAGACCTTTAGCTCCGATAGACCATACCGATGATGTTTCGTTGAATGGTTCGCAAGCTGACACTTGTTTGTGGCCTAGAATTGAAATCTGCAGCAATTTGCGGAAGGGTTGCACTTCTGTCACAATAAATGATTCCCTTTAGTTGTCGTTGGTCCCGCTCTTGCAGGATATTTTTCCGGCCGCAGCGATGTTGGAGACTGGATGTTTTACCGGATTCCTGATGTCCGTGGTGCATTCGTGAAATGGTCGTTCGGGCAAACCCCCACTTCATCGCTACCTCGGAGATTTTGTGTCCCATCGCTCGTGCACCGACTGTAACACCACGTTAAAACTCACGTGAATCTTGTTAACCTGCCATTCTAGCAGCAGCAACCGGTCTAAGAAATGCACCCAAAATTCGTTGTCTTGTATAGGCGTTGCCGACCACAGCGCCGTATTCTACCTGTTCACATACACTACTGGCCATTAAAATTGCTACACCAAGAAGAAATGCAGATGATAAACGGGTATTCAAAGGACAAATATGTTACACTAGAACTGACATGCGATTTCATTTTCACGCAATTCGGGTAAATAGATGCTGATAAATCAGTACCCAGAACAACCACCTCTGGCCGTAATAAAGGCCTGGATTTTGAGTCAAACAGAGCTTGGATGGCGTGTACAGCTACAGGTACGCATGCAGCTTCAACACGATACTACAGTTCATCAAGAGTAGTGACTGGCGTATTGTGACGAGCCTGTTGCGCGGCCACCATTGACCAGACGTTTTCAATTGGTGAGAGATCTGGAGAATGTGCTGGCCAGGGCAGAAAGTCAAACATTTTCTGTATCGAGAAAGGCCCGTACAGGACCTGCAACATGCGGTCGTGCATTATCCTGCTGAAATGTATGGTTTCACAGGGATCGAATGAAGGGTAGGACCACGGATCGTAATACATCTGAAATGTAGTGTTCACTGTTCAAAGTGCCGTCAATGCGAACAAGAGGTTACCGAAACATGTAACCAATGGCAACCCATACCATCACGCCGAGTGATACTCCAGTATGGTAATGACGAATACACGCTTTCAATGTGCGTTCACCGAGATACCGCCAAACACGGATGCGACCATCATGATGCTGTAAACACAACCTGGATTCATCCGAAAAAATGACGTTTTGCCATTCGTGCACCCCGGTTCGTCGTTGAGTACACCATCGCCCGCGCTCCTGTCTGTGATGCAGCGTCAAGGGTAACCGCAGCCATGGTCTCCGAGCTGACAGTCCATTCTGCTGCAAACGTCGTCGAACTGTTCGTGCAGATGGTTGTTGTCTTGCAAACGTCCCCATCTGTTGACTCAGGGATCGAGACGTGGCTGCACGATCCGTTACAGCCATGCGGATAAGATGCCTGTCATCTCGACTGCTAGCGATACGGGGCCGTTGGGATCCAGCACGGCGTTCCGTATTACTCTCCTGAACCCACTGAATCCATATTCTGCTAACAGTCATTGGATCTCCACCAACGCGAGCAGCAATGTCGCGATACGATAAACCGCAATCGCGATAGGCTACAATTCGACCTTTATCGAAGTCGGAAACGTGATGGTACGCATTTGTCCTCCTTACACGAGGCATCACAACAACGTTTCACCAGGCAACGCCGGTCAACTGCTGTTTGTGTATGAGAAATCGGTTGGAAACTTTGCCGGCCGCGGTGGTCTAGCGGTTCTGGCGCTGCAGTCCGGAACCGCGGGACTGCTACGGTCGCAGGTTCGAATCCTGCCTCGGGCATGGGTGTGTGTGATGTCCTTAGGTTAGTTAGGTTTAAGTAGTTCTAAGTTCTAGAGGACTTATGACCTAAGATGTTGAGTCCCATAGTGCTCAGAGCCATTTGAACCATTTGGTTGGAAACTTTCCTCATGTCAGCACGTTGTAGGTTTCGCCACCGGCGCCAACCTTGTGTGAATGCTCTGAAAAGCTAATCATTTGCATATCACAGCATCTTCCTCCTGGCGGTTAAATTTCGCACCTGTAGCACGTCATCTTCGTGGTGTAGCAATTTTAATGGCCAGTAGTGTACCTCTATATTTGAATAAACGTGCCTGTACCAGTTTCTTTGGGTTTTCAGTGCATAAAATTACCCATGTTTTACTCTTACTTTCCTCAGTAATCGAGATCTCATAATCATGTATAACTCCAGCATTGCCTAATCAGCGCCAGCACAGTAAGTATTATTCTGAAATAACCCCGTTATCTGTTAGGGGAAGGTTTTGCAGCTATCAGGGGAAAGGAGTAATAGTGGGTGTTAGCAGAGGGCGCGGAAGTCGAACTAAACAGTTGGCGCAAAATAAATCCTGAAGGCACGAAAACTAATTTGAGAGAGTTAAGGGAACCGAGAATTTACTAAATCAGTTGAAAGAAGTATAAAAAAGAGCATACTGGCAGACGCCGATTGAATTACACTTTACTGAGAGTAAGACAGTTCGTAAGGTCTTCAAAGACTGCCTTTCTAATACGTATTACCATATCTTCCACGAGACACTACAGTTCAGGTTGTTGTTTGTGAAACTTAATGACACGATGAGTCACACTTAAACCGTTTATTAATGCCTAGCTATCAGCGTGATTTCGTCCACTAGCTGTATTAACCCTGCAGGCTATTTAACATATAACATTAGGAAGCCTAGGACGTAATCAAATTTTATTTAATAAACATAAACATGGTTCGTAGTACGCTGAAACGTGATTTTTATTTAATCGTGCTATTAGGTGATTTCGACTACTTTTCATTGTCAAGAAGGGTTGTAAGAAATTTGGGCAGTAACGTTCTATCTTAATTTGAGGTGTGTGAAGTGTTAGTTATACATGCAATGTACGCAGACGATGTTATGCTTTTACATGTTGGTTTTACAAGTGCTTGGCAATTACAAATGGTCAAAATTAGCTAATCGCACTATTAAATAAAAATCACGTTACAGCCAACTACCGTCCAAGTTTACGTTCATAAAGCATCTGGAGGCTGTGGATTTTCACAAATACAAAATTTTAAGAAATTTTATTTATTGTGTGTATACGGTATAACAGGAAGAACACGATTCAATTTTAGGTGATTTGGAGGCATACAGGGTGTGACATTTGGTGCACAAAACTGGCACCACTGATGGTAACAATGGCTGTATCCGGCTAGACATGGAGTCAAACTTCGCTGAAATGACAGATACGCGTACGTCAGTCCGTGCTATTGCAGCTCTGTTACAGAGTTCAAGTGTAGTGGCTGCCGAGAGATGACTTGTCAGTTGTTTTCAGTGGGTTAGAGGTCAGGATATTAATATCTGTTCATGTTTCCATCCTAGGAACTTACTGCAATGATAGCTGTCTCTGAATTTTGTGTCGGATGAGTTTGTAATTCAGATATTATTATAGATTTCTAAGGAAAAGCGTATAATTTTTCTTACTGTGTAAAGTTGAAATAATTTTTTTGGAACCTTACGCTTGTTGTTGATAAGACATGCTGTGATTGTAGATAATTGTGGAGAAGAGTGAAGATTGTGTAAATGTTCAGGACACTCAAAAGCATTATATTTCTTGCGCAAGAACCATCCTGCACATTCACTACAACAAAGTTTGTAACTTTTTAATGTAACACATATACCGAATCAAACTCGTTCAGGTGTTGTATCATTGTCAAGCTGAAGGGACTAATGAAATCAAAGATCGTAACATATTCTATATTTTTACCGTAATCAGGACTGACATATCGTTTTCAGTATGGTATGTGAACAGTGGACATTACTACTACAAATTCCTCATTCAAGAAATTGAAGTTGCTCAATTTATGTAATTAGTTGCTATGGTAGGACACTGTTACAAACTAAGTTAAGTGCAGCCATACATATTATGAGCTGGATTCAGTTGGTGTACAGGGAAAGTTCTTTAACAAATCGGTTAGCAGCTACACATCAGCCCTTAATTACATATCGGTCTACACACACCACTGGGGCACTCAAATAACTTTGTATCTGTCACTTCTTTTCCGTTACTTCCCTTGATGGACATTTGTCCGGTCATCACATTCTTCCAACAAAACAGATTTGTTATTTAACCAATAATAAGAAAATACGACTTTGTGTTCATCAAATTCAACTGTTCACTATCGGTATATGCACTGAGGAGCAAAAGGAATACCTCCCTAATATCGTGTAGGGCGACCGCGAGCACACAGAAATACCGCAACGCGACGTGACATGAACACGTCTAATGTTTGAAGTGCTGGTGGAGGGAATTGGCACCACGAATCCTGCAGGGCTGTCCACAAATCCATAAGAGTACGGGGGACTGGAGACCTCTTGTGAACAGCACGTTGCAAGGTATCCCAGATATGCTCAATAATGTTAATGTCTGGGGAATTTGGTGGCCAGCGGTAGTATTTAAACTCAGAAGACTGGTCCTGGAGCCACTCTGTGGTAATACTGAGCGTATGAGTTGTATCATTGTCCTGCTGGAATTACCCAAATCCGTCGGAATGCACAATGGACATGAATGAATGCCGGTGACCAGACAGGATGCTTACGTACGTGTCACCTGTCAGAGTCGTATCTAGACGTATCAGGGGTTCCAAATCACTTTAAGTGCACACGCCCCACACCATTACGGAGCTTCCACCAACTTGAACAGTCCCCTGCTGACATGTAGGGTCCATGGATTCACAATGTTCTCTCCATACTCGTACAAGTCCATGCGCTCAATACAATTTGAAACGATACTCGTCCGACCAGGCAACATGTTTCCAGACATCAACAGTCCAATGTTGGTGTTGACGGGCCCAGGCGAGGCTTAAAGCTTTGTGTTGTGCAGTCAACAAGGATACACGAGTGGGCCTTCGGCTCCGATAGACCATACCGATGATGTTTCGTTGAATAGTTCGCACACTGACACATGTTGATGGCCCAGCACTGAAATGTGCAGTAATTTGCGGAAGGGTTGCACTTCTGTCACACTGAACAATACTCTTCAGCCGTCGTTAGTCCTTTTCTTGCGAGATCTTTTCCGGCCTCATCGATGTCGGGGATCTGATGTTTTAGCGGATTTCTGTTATTCATGGTATACTCGTGAAATGGCCGTACGGGAAAATCCCCACTTCATGTCTACCTCGGAGATGTTGTGTCCCATCGCTCGTGCGCCGACTATAATACCACGTTCAGACTCACTTAAATCTTGATAAACTATCATTGTATCAGCAGTAACTGATCTAACAACTGCGCCATATACTTGTTGTCTTATATACGCGCTGCCGACCGCAGCGCCGTATTCTGCCTGTTTACATGTTTCAGTATTTGAAAGCACATGCCTATACCAGTTTCTTTGGGGCTTCAGTGTACAATCAGGGATGGAGTATCGTTACTTACTATGCGAACTATGCCATGGCGGATGTTGTGAGTATATTCTGATGATGGGAGCAGAAAAAACTGAACTCGTTGCTGTCTTTATTATGTGCGCATCTCGTTACAACTGTGAAAATGTAAACATTTTGTAGTCTATCGTTGAAAACACTGAAAAAATATTTCATTGGAAGACGATAGATCCAAATTAAGACCAACAGAGAAACAGTGAAAGTTGCCAGCTGTCTGCAGTGCCCGTCTCACTGGATGTATACAAGGCAAACGGCTGCGGATGTAGTTGACATGCATACTTCAGTTAAGACTATTGACATAAATAGTTATTTACAGTAATCGCTGCTTACTGGAAACACACACTCGTTGTGTTCTAAAAGCCAAAGATATAAATAGAAAAATATAACGGCAGCACTACTTTTTGGGGCTAATTTGGAAGCTTCAAATGCGTTAGAAGCCAAGAAAATGAAAATCAGTAGAGATATAAATATATTTGTTAAACTACAGAAACAAATACATTTTGTTCCCATATCAAGCAATTTCTACAATTTCTTTAATGATGAGGAACTGAATTTGCTTAAACAAGATCACAAAGTTGACGCATAACTGGCAATAAAGAAGAAAGTGTTAAAAGAAATACTTGTGAGAAGAGAAATTGCAACAGATGGGACACATATGACAGAGGCATTAAAGCAGGAACTAAGAAACCCCAGAGTACTCCTTGTAATACTAATATTGTTGTTAATTCACTAACAAGGGAACCTCCCCATCGCATCCCCCTCAGATTTAGTTATAAGTTGGCACAGTGGATAGGTCTTGAAAAACTGAACACAGATCAATTGAGAAAACAGGAAGTAGTTGTGTGGAACTATGAAAAAAATAAGCAAAATATACAAACTGAGTAGTCCATGCGCAAGATAGGCAACATCACGGGTAATGTGAGCTCAGGAGCGCCGCGGTCCCGTGGTTAGCGTGAGCAGTTGCGGAACGAGAGATCCTTGGTTCAAGTCTTCCCTCGAGCGAAGAGTTTAATTTCTTGTTTTCAGACAATTATCAAAGTTCAGGCACTCACACATAATCAACTACGCTCTCCAAAATTCCAGGACATGTCCAGATTTGCTTGGACGTATGCAGGATTTGTCAGTCTACACACGGAAAAATTTGAAAACGTTAAAAAACTTATGTTTTGACAGAGCACAGGGAAAACTGTGCGACTGTGAAACTGTTGCATTCATTTGTTGCAGTTTATGTGACAAACTCTTATGTTTTCATCACTTTTTGGGGAGTGATTGTCACATCCACAGGAAAACCTAAATCGGGCAAGGTAAAAGAATCTTTTTACCCATACGCCAAGTGTACAAGTTAGGTGGGTTGACAACATATTCCTGTCATGTGACGCACATGCCGTTACCAGTGTCGTATAGAATATATCAGACGCGTTTTCCTGTGGATGAATCGGTTGACCTATGACCTTGCGATCAAATCTTTTCGGTTCCCACTGGAGAGGCACGTCCTTTCGTCTACTAATCGCACAGTTTTGCGGTGCGGTAGCAAAACACAGACACTAAACTTATTACAGTAAACAGAGACGTCAATGAACGAACGGACAGATCATAACTTTGCGAAAATAAAGAAAGTAAACTTACCACTCGAGGCAATACTTGAACCAAGGATCTCTCGTTTCGCAGCTGCTCACGCTAACCACGGGACCGCGGCACTCCTGAGCTCACATTATCCTTGATGTTGTCTATCTTTCGCATGGACTACTCAGTCTGTACATTTTGCTAATTTTTCATAGTTCCACACAACTTCTTCCTGTTTTCTCGATTGATCTATGTTCAGTTTTTCAAGGCCTATCTACTGTGCCAACTTATAACTAAATCTGAGGGGGGTGCGATGGGGAGGTTCTTTTGTAAGAGGACCGTAGAGGATTTCGGGGAAACTGGGATTAGCGATATCGCTGTGGAACGGAAATAAAAACTCCATGAGGTACTGCGAAATTTACGTTAAGAATTCTAGGGGAATTGTTACCTCATTATTCTGGTAAGAATAATGAGGTAGCAATTCAGTAATAATTTCGCCATTTTTGTTGAGCCCTTCTTCCTGGTGCTGGCTGCACACTGTGAACTTTCGCAAACGTAAGAGGAGTATATGTTGATGACTGGTTATTCAATGTCGTTGTCGTGTTTGGTGGAAGCGTTCACCGGGCGGGTCTCCTTTAGTGCTTTAGTTGGCGTTCACTGGTGGCGTCTTCGTAGCACTAAGAGCACGCAGCCACGCCACCTACGGCCTCCCGATTAACATTGTTCGGGCGTTTGGCTATCTCGGCTGCTTCTCTCACATTGTGTGGTGCATTTGCTAAAACGCCAAGACCTGATTTACGGTGCTCAGCTACGGCTGACTTTAGGGTTACCTGTGGCACACAATGCAAGCGCTCTTTTGAGTGTTTTTAACTGTACTGCATCTATCCATATGTGTATTTTATCACACTTGTACCCAAATTCGTACACTACAGTTGAATGTAGAGTTCTGATTGGCCTTTCGTCTATCCTAACATTTTTATTACTTTATCACGGCTTGAAATATTTGGTTGTAAATCTTAACGTCGGAGGATCTCTCAGATGCAATTAGTAGTGCTCTTTAGGTATGACAGAAACAGCAATTGTCTTGGTGCCACGTCTTCTTTCTCTTTCTTGTAGACAACTACCTTACACATAAGCGCTATGTCCAATATTTGCATCACAGACATTGGTTACCAATGCTTTTCTTGAAAGACGTCATTATCGTTTTAAATTAGAGTCGTCACATTAAAACATGCTCTTTCTGCCAGCGCGCTGCGAACTGCCTGTTCTGTGCACGCTGGTGATGTGAATCCTCACCCAGGTATCTCCACGTGGTTGTACACTTCTTGTATAATCTGGGTCATAATTTTCCATCCAATTTTCTGTACACTTGGTCGAGGAATAGGAAACCGAAGTACCTTCTGTCTCCACGGTGAAACTGATATAATGTAAGACATTGGTGTAAGTGTGATGAAGTATATGTGGGGCAGAGGGGTCGTGCAATTAAAGAATATCCGGAAGAGCACGAACTACATGTGCGTCATAAGCAACCCAACAAGTCAGACATAGCATGCCGCTGGAACGCAGACTTTGCTAATGTTAGTAAATGTTTTGTCAATGTTTAGCAAAAGCACGGTAACAGCGTGAAAAGGTAGTCAGAGCTACATGCGGCCGTACTGTTTCGATAGCGATGACGGCTTCAGCCTGAAACTGTATGGCAGCTACGAGGACACCAGCATACACAAACATAAAGAAAGACGAGCCCCTCCACCCACCAATAAGGGAAAGGTCATTGAATAGCCAGTTATCAACATTTTCTGCGCTAAGCCCGCAAGAAATCCTCCTGAAGTTACCTTCAAATGGCTCTGAGCACTATGGGACTTAACAGCTGTGGTCATCAGTCCCCTAGAACTTAGAACTACTTAAACCTAACTAACCTAAGGACATCACACACATCCATGCCAGAGGCAGGATTCGAACCTGCGACCGTAGCAGTCGCGCGGTTCCGGACTGCGCGCCTAGAACCGCGAGACCACCACGGCCGGCCCTGAAGTTACCTGCAGGATTCAGAAAGAAGGTCGTAATGTCGGATCTGAAGATTCTGAAAGACTGACGTGGTACCAGCTTATAACACCAGCGCCAATATTTGTAAAAGCCTACGTTCTTGTGTTAAACTGAAGAAAAACACTAAAACTTGCTTCCTTCCTGTCGATTACCACGAAAGAGCCTACGCTAAATTATTAATCGTACCAAATTGCGGTTTAGGTCTGAGACCAAGGATCGTAAAAAAGTGATCACATAAGGCCAATTATTAACTCGAACAACAGTCCGAAATATAAATGATGTAGGGTACTTATTATACTAACAACTACTTCGTTTGTAATAATTCAGCATTAGTAAATGACAGAAATTGCCGAAACACTGCGCTAAGCATCCATAAACATATGAAAACGTGCCCATTTAGAAATGAGTTGTTGTTATGTGAATGGACCCGAAAAAGCACGAAGTGCTCCCATTGTAGCAAACTGTTTATTTCATGAAGCTGGTACAGGTGATTCCGAAATATGACTATTTTACTATCAGTAATAAGTCATATATGGAAAAAACGTAGTTGGCTATAGAATGGTTGGTTGGTTGTTTCGGGGAAGGAGACCAGACAGCGAGGTCATCGGTCTCATCGGATTAGGGAAGGACGGCGAAGGAAGTCAGCCGTGCCCTTTGAAAGGAACCATCCCGGCATTTGCCTGGAGCGATTGAGGGAAATCACGAAAACCTAAATCAGGATGGCCGGACGCGGGATTGAACCGTCGTCCTCCCGAATGCTATAGAATGAAAGAAGATATTTCCATTAATCAGTTGGAGGTGAAAATTTTAAAGAGTAATTAACAGTCGATCGATTTGTTTCGCCGTTATAAAGGTAACGTGAATGACATACTACTGTTCATGAATTGCGACGATAACGTTGTACATAATATAGGGCGATTATATTTAAACTCCTAGCTGCGAAACGCTGTAAAAAGAGAACCATTGTTTGGAATAGCGTCAAATTCCAACGGGATATTATCGAAGAAAGAAGAAACTTTAAGGAACTAAAAGAAATGAACTAAAATGTTAGACTAGGTAACCGGTAAGCAGCAGATTATTTGAGGTACACGGTTGATCCTGAGTTCCCGTCTGAGAAGCTAGGCTTGATTGTGGTCTGACGTCTGCCACGGGTCTGGAGAAAACGATTATGGAATTCGAAAAGACAGGTTCTTTTGAAGCGCAATGTCGCTGGAGGAGGAAAAAATTAATATCATCTCAGTGGATGTGGCCACAGAATTGCAGTGCGGGTCGAGGGTTGGTGTGAAAACGTACAGCGTACGGGGAACTGCCTGAACATTGGATACGGCTGTGAGCACGGTGTATAAAATTATACAAAACATCCTGAATTGCTTTCCATACAAAATTAAGCATATTAAGGCGTTGTTTCATAATGACCTGCCAATAGGACAAAGGATTGCTGTAGAATTCCTTGCTACCATGGAAGTTTGCAATGAATGGTCATGGAGCATTCTGTGGACAGATGAAGCCTATTTCCATCTCCAAGGACATGTCAATACACAGAATTTCAGAATATGGGCAACCCACATCAACGGGCACTTCTTCGTTCTGCAAAGGTAGCTGTGTGATGCGAGTTGACGGCATCGTTTATCTAAGACCATATTTTTTCGAGGAAATGGGTCCTGCTGGTCCTGTTACCTGTACATCACCGGTAAACGTTAAGAGAGGCTTCCGTTTTCGAACACCATTCCAACCCTTCAGCAGCGTATATGTATGCGTAGGATGATTTTGGTGCAAGATGGCGCCCCTGCATACATTGCACAGCCAGTGAATCAGCTGCTGGAGAGGCATATTGGAAATGGTAGACTTATCAGCCGTCATTTCATTACAGCCTAGCCGTCAATATCGCCTGATTTTAGTAAGTGTGACTCCCGGCTGTCGGGCTGTCTGAGAGGTGTTGTGTTCAGTGCTCTGATTACAAACGTGGGTGAACTGAAGGCGTGCATTGCAGTCTGAACGTGACCCTTGACACACTCATATTTGGTGTTGAACACGCTGTTCCTCATTTCCACCTTTTGGCGGAATACGGTGGACAACATATTAAACATACCTTGAGTCAGTCTCACGACAGTTACAAACTGATTTCACTGTTGCATTTCATGTTGTTTTTGGCCTAAGGACAGTTAACAACTGATTTTTCCCATGCAAAGTGGTACGACCTTGCGATTGTGGATGCGCTTACCTAATAAATAATGCCACAACTGTTAAATGCCAAACTTGTTCGGTCATGCATATTTTACAGTACAGTTGGATTAACTTGCAACTCACACGGCAGCCGCCGTACTATGATCCAGCTGTCATTTGTAGCCGAACCTATTTACGTTATGACGCTTGCAATGCTATCTAGTTGAAAAAGTTTCGTTAATGTTTTTTTTTCCTGACGCTTACCCCTTCTGCGACGTCATTCTAAGCAAAGGTCATTTTTATAGCGTTCTGAAACTGGAATTTTAATTATAATCATTGTGTGAATTTAACAGCTTGCATGAGAAAATTTTATTTTGAGTTGGACTGGAAAGTAATGGTGAGATTTATCTCCACGACGAAAACATTAATATATGAAAGGGAAGGCACACGATCAGTGTTTATATGAAGCTAATAATAGGAGACATTCTGATACATAGCAAATTTTGCAATCCGAACTTTCATAAAAGTGTTATACTCAAAAATTTAGTGGATAAAACACGCAAGGTTCCGTGAGTGATGATAACAGGCGTTAAGTTAAACGTAATTAAGCATTTAGCTAAAACTTCTGATGACTTTAATAGTCGATAAACGACAGCGTCATTTGCAAACAACCTAAGACGGCTGCTCAGATTGTCTCCCAAATCGTTTATGTAGATAAGGATCTGCGAAGAAACAATACCTTGGGGAACGCCAGAAATCACTTCTGTTTTACTCGATGACTTTCCGTCTATTACTACGAACTGTGACCTCTCTGACGAATTCAGTTACATAACTGAGACGATTTTTCATAAGCACGCAATTTCACTACAATGATATGGGCCTGCAATTTAGTGGATTACTCCTACTACCTTCCTTGAATATTGGTGTGACCTGTGTAACTTTCCAGTCTTTGGATAAGGATCTTTCGTCGAAGAAACCGTTGTATATGATTGTTAAGTATGGATCTATTGCATCAGCATACTCTGAAAGGAACATAACAGGTATACAGTCTGGACCAAAAGACTTGCTTTTATTAATTTATTTAAGTTGCTTCACTACTGTGAGGATATTTACTTCTACGTTACTCATTTTGGCAGCTGCTCTTGATTAGAATTCTGGAATATTTGCTTAGCCTTCTTTTGTGAAAGCATTTCGGAAGGCTGTGTTTAGTATCTCTGCTTTGGCAGCAATGTCTCCAACAGTATCTCCATAGCTATCGCGCAGTGAAGGTATTGATTGTGTCTTACCGCTAACATACTTCACATAGGACTAGAATCTCTTTGGATTTTCTGCCAGGTTTCGAGATAAAATTTCGTTGTGGAAACTGTTATAAGAATCTCCGGCCGGCACATCAGTTCTTGACGCAACAACTTTAAATACAGACACAGTTTCCACATTAATATATCTGCCAAAATATCTCAGCAGCAGAAAAATTCAATTTTTCTGTCAGCAGCAACGATGTTACCTTCAACAGTTTTTTGCCACAATTTGATAAATAGGTAAACAGGTAAACAGATCAAAAATGAAAAAGATAAACAGATAACAGCTTGTAAGTAGTTGGTAAATGGGTAAAAAGGTAACAGGTAAATGGGTAATTGCGTAATAGGTACGCAGGTAAATGAGTGGGTAACAGGCAACTTGTAATGGATAATGGCTAACCAGGTGACAGAAAACAGGTACCACTTAACTGTTGAACCATTTAAGTATTTAAGCATTTAATTCATTACCCATGTGATCAGTGCTAAGCTGAGCTATCTACTCACAACAGGTTCATATCATGATTGAGCATTATGGTTGTCAGTATATTTCTCAATTCTGTTGGACAAAAGTTTAGTTTTAAAAGTTAGGAGTTGAAATCTGACGAAATATCTGCAGGAAGCTGGTGTTGCTGGAAAAATTCAAGCTGAAGTTGACTCTGTAAAGGAAAATGGATTAAAACCCGTCTCGCGAGTGCTACAGAGAGTGGAGCAGCCATTATGAACGGAAAAGACAGACCAAAACGAAGAAGTAGTGTGGATGATAGAAGATGCACATGTAATGTTCAAATAAGATTATTTCATAATTCACACTCTAAGACGCACACAAATAATAAAATTACATAATCTATTGTTTAAAATTAAACCTCCAAAAAGGTTACAAAACACGAGATCTTCAAAATTATGGTCAAATTTTCGAGGCTACTAATGCTAAAAGGCAAATCCATTTTCATATAGACAAATAAATTCCTACAGGGGCCATATAAATTCACATATCGTTAGGTCTGCACTAAGCAAAACCAGTGGATCTTTATTAGGAAATGATGACAAACATTTCATCGTTAGAGGGAATGCTATTTCAGAGCTTAATCCAGTTTTGCTTAATGCTGGATGTAAAAAAATCTCGCACTGTAGACCATAACTTCAGTTGTAGGCCCAGTGTCTCCAGCATGCAGACTGGTTGGTTGCAGTTACTCTAATGGCTTCCTCCTAACCAATACATGGCCGTCACTAACACCGAGGCAGAACCAGCTTTCATCAGAAAACACAATAGACCTCCACCCTGCCTAGCAATAAGCTCTCGCATGACACCTCTGAAGTCGCAAATGGCGGTAGTATGGGGTCAGCGGAATACACGCTACAGGGCGTCTGGTTTGAAGCTGTCCTTGAAGAAACCAATTTGCAACAGTTCGTTGTGTCACTGTGGTGCCAACTGCGGCTCAAATTGCTGCTGCAGGTGCAGTACAGTGCACCAGATCCATACCCCGAAGACGATGCTCTTTCCTCTCGGTAGTACCACGTGGCTTTCTGGAGCCCTGCTTTCTTACGTCCGTATATTTTCGTGACTACCGCTACCTGCAATAATATGCAGTAGCCGCGCGTTCTGAGACACCTTGTCACAGTTCGTACGGCTCACCCCGTCGGAGGTTCGAGTCCTCCCTCGGGCATGGCTGTGTGAGTTGTCCATAGCGTAAGTTAGTTTAAGTTAGCTTAAGTAATGTGTAGGCTTAGGGACCGATGACCTCCACAGTTTCGTCCCATAAGACCTTACCACAAATTTCCAGTTACATTCCTACCAAGTCTGTCTCCAAATATCGCAGAAGGAACATCCAGCTTCTGGTATCCCCATTACGCGATCTCGTTAAAACTCAGTAAGGTGTTCATAATGGCATCTTTGTTACCTAAAAGTTATTCTTGACTAATATCAACTCACCACGTCCAGTCTCAAAGGTAATTAACGTTCACGACCATTACAGTTTGTATTTCAAGCAAACTTGATTTGCATCCCCATAGTGGCGTTGATAGCGCCACTATTATGCTACTGGGACAAAACCTGAACATACATCATCTTACAGTTGCAGGAACATGCCTACCAACTTTCGTTTATGTTACACAGCTCCCTCTAGGCGTTGCGATTGTTTTTCTACCAGTGTACGTAATGTAAAGATTAGACTTACTACTAAGCTTCCTTCCGGCATAACCAACGTTACTTTCGTTTTTGTAGAACTATCGCCATCCACCGTACCACGACAGGTTCTGGTGATCAGTTATTCATTGATACAATCAGATACCTGCTAAGACAATCCATCTGTTTGTATCTTGCTTAGCAGACAATGTGGTATAGTGCAGAAAACCTTCCAGAAAGTTATAAAAGAGAACTACACGTCTTTACCTGTATACACCGTTCACAACATGTCGTCTATGAATAAAGCAAGTTGTCTTTCACGAGAGTGGTTTTGCT
The DNA here is from genome assembly GCF_023864275.1 of Schistocerca cancellata. Lineage (NCBI taxonomy): Eukaryota > Metazoa > Arthropoda > Insecta > Orthoptera > Acrididae > Schistocerca > Schistocerca cancellata. The sequence continues at coordinate 350,415,510 of NC_064629.1, read as the reverse complement.
TGAAAATGTGCTGCTTCCAGAGAAGCTTGGTTTGCTCAGGGAACGTCATAATATTTGAGCTGAGAATATGCTCTTGGATTCTGCAACAGATGAACGATACCACTTTTGTTCCGTAATTCTGCGCATCCGATCTTGTTCACTTTTCGTAAACAGTAGAGACGAGCGCACGGGGTACTATGTGCTACATAAGAGATTTTAGATAAATATTAACTCGGAAAGGAGGTAATTTCACAGTGTATTCAATGTAAAACGAACTGGGAAAGCGGCAGTGTCTTGTTGCTTGTTCGCTTTAAATAGTCTCAACTAATTTTCAGTACCGGGAGAGCGCAATCGATATCTTTCGTTTGCGAGTCTGTACGGCAGTCTGATATTGGTCATAATAAGGGTTTAAATATCTCTGTCGTCTGTATTGTACGTTCAGTTGCAATACCTGACGATGTATGAGAAACTGAGCGGAAGATTTGGATTTGTTCATTGATATTACGTAAGATCAGAAACTACAATAGTTTTCTAATAGATTTTTCGCCAGGATCTGACTAAAAAATTGTTGTACGATTGGCGCATAGTTCTTCTTACAAGGAGACAGCACTAACATGACCAAATATTTTGAGTAGAAAAAAGTACTCTTGCAAGATTTCAGCCCCAGCAATCGATCTCGCACGAAAATTTGGGTCATATATCTGTTACTGCGTTGTTAAGATCTGGAAGTACAGCTTTCAAACGCGCTCGCACAGCGGATGTCACTCACTCCACCCCTCTACAGCCGCTTAATGCTCGAGCGCGAAGTATTTTTCTACAGTGGCGTAAAGGGTTTGTAAAGAAATGTTTTGACATTGGTGACATGCTTTGTTCATTGTGTCAAAGAACGTAGTTTCCAGCCTGTAGCCCTTGTCAGAGATCCCTTTGCTCTGAAGAAGTCTATGTTATAACTCATAAACAGAGTGTAAATGAATGAAACGAATGAGTGTGTCATTAAAGAAGCAGCATAGTGCTATTTAATTATTAATATAGCTGTTGTGCATTATATTCTTTGGATTTTAAAGACGATACTGTTGAAGTGGAGTATATTTTGAGGAATTTCCCTGTTTATTTATTTTGATTTATTTATTTACGTATTTAACCAGATCTGATATTTATAGTAGGACATGATTTATGGCAAATCATTGGCACCTAATGCGGTACCCTGGGCGTCAACTGATATTATCTGTCTCCACTGCGACTTTATGCCACCAGACGTAATGCACTGCTGGCGAGACGTCTCGTATGAGCGAACCCATTCCACTGCACTTGGAGAAAACCTTAGGCTGCTAAGTTTGGCATGTAAAAATTCGAAGTCGACAGTGTCAACGGCTTTGCTGAAGTGTAAAGAGCTCATGATAGTCGCCTGTTGTGCATCAATGGCAAGCTTCAGGTAGTAAGTTCCCTTTATTACAGTAGCTGTTGTGCTGTGATGTGGACAGAAACATGATTGTTATTCGCGTAGTAAGTTGTTTGTTGTCAGATAGTTTGTTAGCTGGTCGTTGACTATATATTATGAAGCCTTCGACAGTACAGAAAGACTTCAGATAGGTCAGTAAACAGCGATTGCTGTGGCAACGTCCTTTTTAGGTAGTAGCTTAATTAGTCACTGTTTCCAGGCCTAAGGAAGAAACTTATGATTAAGGTGTGGTTGAATATATTTATTATAGTGGGCAGTAGTGGTTCAGTAATAAGCTTACATCGTGTCCACTAAATGGTGACTCTTTTAGACAGTATTGCAAGTAACACACTTTGGACAGAATTTTTCGTCGCTATAGTCCTTTAGCCCAGTGAAGTACTCAATGGGTCTCCGTTTCGTTTGCGGTTCAGTTATGGTTGTAGTTAATGTTTCAGCTCTTCAGCTGGGACAGTGCGATCAACTGCAGCTTTACTTTCCCTATGCCAAGACTATTAAGGTTTCTCCATAGTACAACTGGTCTACACTCCTGGAAATTGAAATAAGAACACCGTGAATTCATTGTCCCAGGAAGGGGAAACTTTATTGACACATTCCTGGGGTCAGATACATCACATGATCACACTGACAGAACCACAGGCACATAGACACAGGCAACAGAGCATGCACAATGTCGGCACTAGTACAGTGTATATCCACCTTTCGCAGCAATGCAGGCTGCTATTCTCCCATGGAGACGATCGTAGAGATGCTGGATGTAGTCCTGTGGAACGACTTGCCATGCCATTTCCACCTGGCGCCTCAGTTGGACCAGCGTTCGTGCTGGACGTGCAGACCGCGTGAGACGACGCTTCATCCAGTCCCAAACATGCTCAATGGGGGACAGATCCGGAGATCTTGCTGGCCAGGGTAGTTGACTTACACCTTCTAGAGCACGTTGGGTGGCACGGGATACATGCGGACGTGCATTGTCCTGTTGGAACACCAAGTTCCCTTGCCGGTGTAGGAATGGTAGAACGATGGGTTCGATGACGGTTTGGATGTACCGTGCACTATTCAGTGTCCCCTCGACGATCACCAGTGGTGTACGGCCAGTGTAGGAGATCGCTCCCCACACCATGATGCCGGGTGTTGGCCCTGTGTGCCTCGGTCGTATGCAGTCCTGATTGTGGCGCTCACCTGCACGGCGCCAAACACGCATACGACCATCATTGGCACCAAGGCAGAAGCGACTCTCGTCGCTGAAGACGACACGTCTCCATTCGTCCCTCCATTCACGCCTGTCGCGACACCACTGGAGGCGGGCTGCACGATGTTGGGGCGTGAGCGGAAGACGGCCTAACGGTGTGCGGGACCGTAGCCCAGCTTCATGGAGACGGTTGCGAATGGTCCTCGCCGATACCCCAGGAGCAACAGTGTCCCTAATTTGCTGGGAAGTGGCGGTGCGGTCCCCTACGGCACTGCGTAGGATCCTACGGTCTTGGCGTGCATCCGTGCGTCGCTGCGGTCCGGTCCCAGGTCGACGGGCACGTGCACCTTCCGCCGACCACTGGCGACAACATCGATGTACTGTGGAGACCTCAAGCCCCACGTGTTGAGCAATTCGGCGGTACGTCCACCCGGCCTCCCGCATGCACCAAGGCTCAAAGTCCGTCAACTGCACATACGGTTCACGTCCACGCTGTCGCGGCATGCTACCAGTGTTAAAGACTGCGATGGAGCTTCGTATGCCACGGCAAACTGGCTGACACTGACGGCGGCGGTGCACAAATGCTGCGCAGCTAGCGCCATTTGACGGCCAACACCGCGGTTCCTGGTGTGTCCGCTGTGCCGTGCGTGTGATCATTGCTTGTACAGCCCTCTCGCAGTGTCCGGAGCAAGTATGGTGGGTCTGACACACCGGTGTCAATGTGTTCTTTTTTCCATTTCCAGGAGTGTATTTCTGTTCTCAGATAATGAATGCACATGCCTGAGTTTAGTATTTCTCACAGCCTGAGTGACTCGTTCCGCTGTTACTTGTAAGCAATATTATTTTCAGATGCCGGGCGTAGTTTGTATGCACGCTGTGCAGCGTCTCTGAGATTCAGGAGTGCAGCGTCTCTGAGATTCAGGAGCTGTTAACTAAGTTCCTGGCTTCCTTCTGTCTTTTCAGGCTTTTAATTGAGGATATTTGTCATATAGTTTAGTAATCCATGAAGGTTTCGTTAGTGTCCACCAAACTACTTCTAGTGCTTCGGTTCGATGTTCAGATAAATTAATGTGTTTGAAGTCTCGGTATGTAGTCAGTTGTGATTTCTTTCAGTGACATTCTAGTGAGTACGTTAAGAAAATAATGTAATGGGCAGACATGTTAGGTGGTAATATTTGAAAGGTACAGTGTGTGACTACTCTTCGTGTGGTAGGTGGGAGCAAGCTGAAGTAACGGCACAGCTGAAGAAGAAAACATAAGATTAAATTGTACACTGGAAAGACTATTGTATAGAAAGTTGATGTTTGTGTTACCAGTTATAACTTTATGCTCGTACGTCAGTTGGAGACTTGAAAGGGCAGTTTCGAAGCAAGAAAACCCGTCAACTTTGGGAGTTTTGTAGTGGACACGTATCAGGCACTATCTGTTACGGGATTAGATCTCTCTGAAGCACTTGTTTATCTTAATTACTGATGGATGTGTATAGCACAGTAGATGATAAACGAAAGTGTATGTGCACCCATACTCTCCTCGATGTTGTCTGGTAGATCTGTCGTGTCTTAGAAGAAATGTAACAGTCTAGATTTACCGAACCTGTGGAAGCCAGGTCTCCGGCAGAAATATTACATAGACGTCTATGTCTTGAAACATACAGGGTGTTTCAAAAATGACCGGTATATTTGAAACGGCAATAAAAACTAAACGAGCAGCGATAGAAATACACCGTTTGTTGCAATATGCTTGGGACAACAGTACATTTTCAGGGAGACAAACTTTCGAAATTACAGTAGTTACAATTTTCAACAACAGATGGCGCTGCGGTCTGGGAAACTCTATAGTACGATATTTTCCACATATCCACCATGCGTAGCAATAATATGGCGTAGTCTCTGAATGAAATTACCCGAAACCTTTGCAACGTGTCTGGCGGAATGGCTTCACATGCAAATGAGATGTACTGCTTCAGCTGTTCAATTGTTTCTGGATTCTGGCGGTACACCGGGTCTTTCAAGTGTCCCCACAGAAAGAAGTCACAGGGGATCATGTCTGGCGAATAGGGAGGCCAATCCACGCCGCCTCCTGTATGTTTCGGATAGCCCAAAGCAATCACACGATCATCGAAATATTCATTCAGGAAATTAAAGACGTCGGCCGTGCGATGTGGCCGGGCACCATCTTGCATAAACCACGAGGTGTTCGCAGTGTCGTCTAAGGCAGTTTGTACCGCCACAAATTCACGAAGAATGTCCAGATAGCGTGATGCAGTAATCGTTTCGGATCTGAAAAATGGGCCAATGATTCCTTTGGACGAAATGGCGGCCCAGACCAGTACTTTTTGAGGATGCAGGGACGATGGGACTGCAACATGGGGCTTTTCGGTTCCCCATATGCATCAGTTCTGTTTATTGACGAAGCCGTCCAGGTAAAAATAAGCTTCGTCAGTAAACCAAATGCTGCCCACATGCATATCGCCGTCATCAATCCTGTGCACTATATCGTTAGCGAATGTCTCTCGTGCAGCAATGGTAGCGGCGCTGAGGGGTTGCAGCGTTTGAATTTGTATGGATAGAGGTGTAAACTCTGGCGCATGAGACGATACGTGGACTTTGGCGTCATTTGGACCGCAGCTGCAACACGGCGAACGGAAACCCGAGGCCGCTGTTGGATCACCTGCTGCACTAGCTGCGCTTTGCCCTCTGTGGTTGCCGTACGCGGTCGCCCTACCTTTCCAGCACGTTCATCCGTCACGTTCCCAGTCCGTTGAAATTTTTCAAACAGATCCTTTATTGTATCGCTTTTCGGTCCTTTGGTTACATTAAACCTCCGTTGCAAACTTCGTCTTGTTGCAACAACACTGTGTTCTAGGCGGTGGAATTCCAACACCAGAAAAATCCTCTGTTCTAAGGAATAAACCATGTTGTCTACAACACACTTGCATGTTGTGAACAGCACACGCTTACAGCAGAAAGACGACGTACAGAATGGCGCACCCACAGACTGCGTTGTCTTCTATATCTTTCACATCACTTGCAGCGCCATCTGTTGTTGAAAATTGTAACTACTGTAATTTCGAAAGTTTGTCCGCCTGAAAATGTACTGTTGTCCCAAGCATATTGCAACAAACGGTGTATTTCTATCGCTGCTCGTTTAGTTTTTATTGCCGTTTCAAATATACCGGTCATTTTTGAAACACCCTGTATGATGGAATTCGTCGAGATACGCTTGCAGTGACTGGACACCTGTTTATGCAATACAGAGCTTGGTGTGTTCAGGTGCAGAATGTGCGATGATACCGCTGATGGACACTTACTATTCTGGGTCACCCCTGTCGGGGAAACAAAGCGTAAGGAAACGTGCTGAAATGTGAAGGAAAGCGGCAGATACACTCCTGAAAATTGAAATAAGAACACCGTGAATTCATTGTCCCAGGAAGGGGAAACTTTATTGACACATTCCTGGGGTCAGATACATCACATGATCACACTGACAGAACCACAGGCACATAGACACAGGCAACAGAGCATGCACAATGTCGGCACTAGTACAGTGTATATCCACCTTTCGCAGCAATGCAGACTGCTATTCTCCCATGGAGACGATCGTAGAGATGCTGGATGTAGTCCTGTGGAACGACTTGCCATGCCATTTCCACCTGGCGCCTCAGTTGGACCAGCGTTCGTGCTGGACGTGCAGACCGCGTGAGACGACGCTTCATCCAGTCCCAAACATGCTCAATGGGGGACAGATCCGGAGATCTTGCTGGCCAGGGTAGTTGACTTACACCTTCTAGAGCACGTTGGGTGGCACGGGATACATGCGGACGTGCATTGTCCTGTTGGAACACCAAGTTCCCTTGCCGGTCTAGGAATGGTAGAACGATGGGTTCGATGACGGTTTGGATGTACCGTGCACTATTCAGTGTCCCCTCGACGATCACCAGTGGTGTACGGCCAGTGTAGGAGATCGCTCCCTACACCATGATGCCGGGTGTTGGCCCTGTGTGCCTCGGTCGTATGCAGTCCTGATTGTGACGCTCACCTGCACGGCGCCAAACACGCATACGACCATCATTGGCACCAAGGCAGAAGCGACTCTCATCGCTGAAGACGACACGTCTCCATTCGTCCCTCCATTCACGCCTGTCGCGACACCACTGGAGGCGGGCTGCACGATGTTGGGGCGTGAGCGGAAGACGGCCTAACGGTGTGCGGGACCGTAGCCCAGCTTCATGGAGACGGTTGCGAATGGTCCTCGCCGATACCCCAGGAGCAACAGTGTCCCTAATTTGCTGGGAAGTGGCGGTGCGGTCCCCTACGGCACTGCGTAGGATCCTACGGTCTTGGCGTGCATCCGTGCGTCGCTGCGGTCCGGTCCCAGGTCGACGGGCATGTGCACCTTCCGCCGACCACTGGCGACAACATCGATGTACTGTGGAGACCTCACGCCCCACGTGTTGAGCAATTCGGCGGTACGTCCACCCGGCCTCCCGCATGCACCAAGGCTCAAAGTCCGTCAACTGCACATACGGTTCACGTCCACGCTGTCGCGGCATGCTACCAGTGTTAAAGACTGCGATGGAGCTCCGTATGCCACGGCAAACTGGCTGACACTGACGGCGGCGGTGCACAAATGCTGCGCAGCTAGCGCCATTCGACGGCCAACACCGCGGTTCCTGGTGTGTCCGCTGTGCCGTGCGTGTGATCATTGCTTGTACAGCCCTCTCGCAGTGTCCGGAGCAAGTATGGTGGGTCTGACACACCGGTGTCAATGTGTTCTTTTTTCCATTTCCAGGAGTGTATCTTTAGGGAGGAGAGAGGTTTTGTGGCCAAGACCAGCGGGGTTTTCAGCGGTCGTTAAACAGCCGAGTGGTACCAAGGAAAGAAACTTGATAAACACACCAAGAATAATCTGTGCACAACAATATTGAAAGAAAGATAAATGGAGTAAAAGCAAAGAGTACTATTAGTGGCCCTAATGATCGGCGACAAGAATAATATGATGATAAGCTGCTCAGTAATAATGGAAGTCAGGCTAAGTTGGTACAGTAATTGACAAAGTGAATAAGAAACAGTAAACACAGGACTTAGTAGTAAAGGAAACAAAACTGTTAATACATTAGTTAAGTTAGGCTAACTATGATCTATAATAATATTATAGACTCACAAACTAATGACAGCAATATTTGACATGTTCTTAGCTCCTAAATCACAGGCTTTTGAGTTCATTTGCATTGCGAAGTGGTCTTTTTCCATTTTCGGTTTTCACCATTATCATACTATCAATTGTACATTTTCATCCACTTGGTTGGAAAAATTAAATTTTAAACTGAAAGTTATTAATTTCATTTCTTAATTATTCTTCAGCAGCTCAAGTTTATTCATTTTCACTCTGAGGCGTATTTTTAGCTGTAGAATAGAAACACGAAAGTACTGTTAAAATAACACTGAAAGTATATGAACGTGAAGTTGATGTACTGTGTACTAATATTTTAATTTCGTTCATCATAATGGATATTTCTGGAAAGGTTGTAGCTGTGCCATTCATAATTTAAATAATGAAAACATAAGTAGATGATGCACCTTTTAATTATTTAAATCACATGCTCATTTTATTGTTCGAGTAAAACGAGATTTCAGAACACATTGAGCAGATGTGTCCACCTACCACCTCCTCGTCCCTCCTGGTGCTCATCTCTCAAACAGGAGGACTCTGATTGCCATTCCAATCTACAGTGCTCCGCCCTAAAGTATTATGCGGCTGCGCGCGGGGTAGCCGTGCGGTCTGGGGCGCCTTCCAACGGTTCGCACGGCTCCCCCCGACGGAGGCTCGAGTCCTCCCTTGGGCATGGGTGTGTGTGTTGTCCTTAGCGTAAGTTAAAGTTAGATTAAGTAGTGTGTGACCCTAGGGACCGATGACCTCAGCAGTTTGGTCCCATAGAACTTACCACAAATTCCCTATTACGCGGCTGCAGTAGGATGAAGCGAATGACAGACAACCGGTCCGCCTAAAGTTTAATAGCTGTATATTCAGATGGTCATAACCGCATGCTGTCAGAATTGCGGCCCAAATTTTCGTGTAGTTTCGAGTGTAGTGGTTGATATCTTGCAGCTGTGCCTTTTTCTCCTTAAAATGTAAGGTCAAGACGGTAATGTTTTCTTGTTAGAAAATCACAAGCTGTTTTTTTTTTCTATCAAGTTTCCTACAGTCTCTTTTGTAGCAAGAGTTTAGTAGCCTCCGTTTTCGGGACACCATTAAACAAAGGTGAGTTTTAATTACCTTCCAATAATTAGTACTTACTTATCTAGCCCTAGGTTTACGACAACACTCAGTTTTAACCACAATATTTCTAATACTGTTTTGTCTAAAACTGACATGGTGAGACCGTGGCTGTGTACAATTAATGTAGGTTAATTCCTACAAAGAAGAAAACAGCAATCAGCCACTATTAATACTGCTATTTATTTAGGTAAATAGCACCGTTAGCCGTTTCGAACTGGCAAGTTCATCATCAGACTGCTGTTCACATGATTTTCAAGACACACTTTACTTTATCGTCCGCTTTGAACTTTTATTATTCCACTGTGGCGAAGTATTTTTGGTGTGGTGTTGCCGTCCAAAATTCCCCGCGATTTTGTTGCGAAGTTGCAGGATTTTTTTTCGAATATCCAGGACTTATGTAATTTGTACATCACCATTTTGTGGTGTTTTGCACAAAATGGTGATGTACAAATTACATAAGTGCTGGATATATTTAGGAGTATTCGAAAAATACAATCCTGCAACTTCGCAACAAAACGCGCGGAATTTTCGATGGCAACAACACACCAAAAATACTTCGCCACAGTGGAATAATAAAAATCCAAAACGGACGATAATGTAAAGTGTATCTTGAAAATCATGTGAACAGCAGTCTGATGATGAACTTGCTAGTTCGAAACCGGTAACGGCGCTATTTACCTAAATAAATAGCAGTATTAATAGTGGCTGGTTGCTGTTTTCTTCTTTGTAAGCATTAACCTACAATATTTCTTTATTTGCCAGATCTGAACCGCTATTTATCAGTTCCTTCTTCAAGTAACTAGGTATTTATTTATTTATTTCCTGTTTTCGTTAAGTGTGTTATCTAGATACAATAACACAACAAATGTTGCAGATGAGTTGGCACGACAATACCTCATAATATTTTAACATAATTTCAAATGTGTTGGCAAAGCTAAATACTCGTATTATGGTATTTCAGGAGGGCTTGGATCTATGTAAGGAAAAAATTACAATAATTTTTAAAAAAGAAGCAATTTGGCCATCTAGTGCATAGATTTATGTTCATTCGGAATGCACAAGGCACATGCTATTGTTCTAATGCATTATTCTGGAATATTGGATCGCATATTTCTAACTTAGAATTCTGAACTACAAAACCATACAACACTACACTACACAGCAGTGCACTACACTGCACTACATTACTGTAGCTGATATCAGAACCAAGCTACAGTCATAATTTGTCTGGAAACAGTGAAGAAGTGAGCCTGCGGGAGGACAATCCTAAAGAAGCGAATTTTAAGACTTTTTTGGAAATATTAATGAAGCAATCACCATAAATCTTTCTGCACGTTGCTTATTGAGTCTTGGGCAACATTTTCAGACTTTTTGGAGAAATTCAGTCATCATTAATTCACTCGCCCGAAGGGTTTAAAAGTTGCTCTGTCCAATATGAAGTGTGTCCATGACAGTCTGCAAATCTTATCTGAAATCAAAAAACAATTTTCTTAATCTGTAGGATACTGTGCTCAGAGTAATAGCGTAGTTTATTGGAATTTCACAAAATAATACAATGGGTGACATTTGAAACAAGTATGTAGTTTTGTCAAGTGTTTTGGTTCACGTTTTTTTTTTGCAATAAGTGATGGATAATATAAAATAAAATGTTTTTCCTGTTAATCCTTGCGGACAAATCCGAGGAGCAATTCAACCAAATGTCAGAAATTTATCTTTATTAGTGTGCCCGCAATCCGTTCCAGCAGCTAGAAATACACTGCATCAATATATCTTATACATATCAATATCCTAGAGATTAAGAATTTTCTTTTTATTTCAGATAAGATTTGCACAGTGCGGGACTTCGGGGTTGAGTAATTCATTAATTTAAAAAAATCTAAAATCTATTAAATTATTAGCTGACTGACGAGAATTAACACTTAAATTCGAAAGAAACTGCTCTGTCCCTGACTTCTTACCATTCTCTATCAATGCACGCCCTTATTTCTTTATTCGATGTTGCAATTGAAAGGTACCTACACACTTTTTATTTATTTATTTTTTCACAAGTTCATCTTTTTTTATTGTGGGGTTTCTTATTGTTAACAGTGTTTCCTTCAGTACCATTTATACTGATTTGTGTGCTGCTATCCTTGGTTTGTTTTCTACGCTCCAGTTGGCTAATCTCTCAAGAACTACCCTTCTACTTTCTTCAAATTTAGTCATTGACTTAGCAGATACTCTAATTGGCAGGTCACCTGGGTAGACGAAGCAGCCTCAAGTGTTCGTTATACTCTTAAAGTTCATTAATGGCTCTGGGCCAACATCCCACAACTCAAAACCACAAACAGTGCCCTGTGGGCAGCCTCTGATGGCGTTTTTCATAATTTTCTTTTAGGAACACTCTAATTCCACCTGCCTGTCTCTGCAGTAGTCCTCTATGCTGTTATAGAGACAACTAGGTCAGTATTTTGCCCATGACAGGCCACCACAATTAACAAACGCCCCAGCTAAGTCAATCACAATGTCTATGACGTACTTGTCGTCTGAGGTGTTCACTATATTCTTAGCTTGATTCATCGCATCCTCGTTGTATTTTCCTTTCGAAAAACAGTACTGTAGAGACCTCAAGTTTATGTCTGTGGTCCCACTGGCGGCAGCACAGAAACTTTTTCTGTACTTTAGCTAGAGCATTTACCAAACAGATTGGACTGTAAGATTTCGGTTCTCTTGGGTCTTTGCCTTCCCATCTTTTTAGTACAATGATTAATGATATTCGAAATTTTCTAGATTATGAACACCCGCCCCTGTTATTTACGGTACAATTTTGTCCACTAGCTGATGCAACACTGCTGCCATATTTCCATCAGTCCCTGGTGCTTTCTTCTTCTTTGAACTCATTATTGCAAATCTTACTTTCTCTTGGCCAAGTGAAATCACGACACTATTATTCACATGCTCCTCTAGCAATTAAGTTTGATGAGACTGGTCGTACTGAGTCTTCCATCTTCGTATCGTCCGCCAACATAGCTCCGAACAGATATTGATGTCTCCCTTTCTGTCGTCATCGTGTCATCGCATCGTCTCAGAGTTGATAATACCATGGGTGAAGGGACCTTGTTTGTTGAAAGTTGGTATGAGAAACCCCAAACATCTGTTACTGTTTGGTGTTTGATTTATGCCTCACAAAGATCATTATATTGTTGTTTACCCGTTCGATAGAAACTCAAACTTCTTTGTCGCTCAGTTTTATCTAGGGATCGCTGGTAGTATCTCTTCGCCTTCCTTGTTCTGTGACTTAAAGACTGTAGGATGGGATTCTACAGTATTTTAACCTACTTTCACTTCCTAACAAATGTTGGGATCGCCTTTTCTTGCACCGCCTGCAACGATCGCACCAGTTCATCATCTTTGGCGTCATCATCAAATCCGCTTCCTTGCAGTGATTGTATCATGAATTCTGCCTCTAAAAGCTTCCAGTTCGCTTGGGTAGATTGCAAAGTCGCTCGTGCTGGATGTTTGTGTCCAAGTCATAGTTGTGAAATAAATGTGAAATAATGAAATAAAGGAGATTATGGTCACTTCTTCTAAGTCCATCACAGATTTTCCAGTTTGCGATGTGGTTCCCGGACTTTCGAGTTCGGGAGGGTGATATATATATATATAGGTGTTGCCAACACATACGCGAATTTAGAAAGTAAGTACATTGAGAGGCCTGTTCGTGACATGAAGGTCAATTTATTTTGTGTGAGAGGTAATAGACCGTTTCTGGATCATGGCTCCTGTATAAATAGAGTGTGTGTGAGTGTGTACAGATCTATCTCCTGTAGTACTTCCCCGAGTTCTTGCACCGTCATTGCACCGTGAATCGCAGTTATCTGGCCGATTTTAATCATCTGTCTATGCTCCATTGCCATTGTGAATGTTGGTTGTATATGACTGCTGTAGGAACACTATGAACACATAGCTGTGAGGTCATTTCAATCTGTGATAGTATACAGTTCGGACATTTTTATAGCTAATGGATTGTACAGATGCTCAATATCAAATGTCTTCTGCCTCCTCTTACAAACGACGTCAAGGCTCTGTAGTTCCTCTATATTTATAGGCAAGCTGTTGACACTAAGATACGTATTATCAACTTTCTCCGTCTCAGAAAAATTAATGGAGCAGCTTTTTGGATGAATGTTCCTACCCAGGTGTCTTATTGCTATGGTTAACATATGCATACCCTCCAGATTACCTACTCTCATTGGGTTTTCACACATTTCGTAAATAGGTTGCAGGTTTTGCTATAAACTTCTTCCATTTCTCACGTCACGTCCATCACTGTTAAGATATCCTACTGTAGCCTGTAGCCATCTGTAGGTTCTCCTATGATCTTTGTATTTTTATAATCTTTCTCTATTAGCCGTTGCGTGCTATCACTCTACAATAACGTGTTACGTGCTTCACATCTTCCATTCACTGTACTCCCAGCTTTTTCTGAATCTGAGAGTATTCGCTCCAGGCAAATGCCGGGATGGTTCCTTTCAAAGGGCACGGCCGACTTCCTTCCCCGTCCTTCCCTAATCCGATGAGACCGATGACCTCGCTGTCTGGTCTCCTTCCCCGAACCAACCAACCAACCAATCTGAGAGTATGTTCGTTTTTAAGTCTTCCTTGTGTAGAGGAAGGTATGCTGTCCGTTCCTTATTTTCTTTTCTTCTTAACCGCTTCCAGAAGTTCCACTCCTGCTCTCTGTTAATCTTATTATTTGCCTTTTATCGTCCATCTCATTATCGCCCTCGTCTGTATAGTCATTCACGTTTACAGTTTGTGTCGCTATGTCTCTTCTCGTTCTTCCCATCATTCTCGGCCAGAATCTTTTAGATAAATTTGTATCTCGCTTGCTTTTCGACAGAGGTCTCCAATTCTTACAAAGATGACAGGTAATTCTGTTATTCGTTTGATCAAAGGGTTCGGGTTTAACAGATTTCTTCCTGGACAATGTTTCATTCTCTTCGTCTCTCGACCTGATATTTGTTGCGTTTGTATTTACTCTGTTGTTTCCTGTGATGCTCTTTATCAGATTACGCAATGGTTCAGAATCCAAGTTCTGTCCTTTGAATTTGCCGCTCCAAGAACGTTTGGTACGTCACGCAGTCTTTATCTCTTTGTCTGTATGATTTCTTCCTTTCCGCACATGGGACGCTCACTGAAGCTCGCTTCCCATTTTTACAGTCATTTTTCGGATGCTCAGTTTCTCCACAGTGAGACCATAGGTGTCTGTTTTCCTTATAGAACTTCTCAACGTGCCCACCGTCGTGGCAGTTATAGCATTTGGTGACTGCAACCTAGTCCTTCACAGTGGGTAATCTAAATCCAGTGTATCTCGCTTGCTTTTCGACAGAGGTCTCCAATTCTTACAAAGATGACAGGTAATTCTGTTATTCGTTTGATCAATGGGCTCGGGTTTAACAGATTTCTTCTGTGTAACTGACGGTGCTCTTTTGGATTTACCTCCAGCACATAATTAATAGTCAGCCTCTCCCGTAACCCTGTTTTACACCAGACTTTTGATTCTTCTAAGAACTTTTTCCTATCTCCAAGTTCTGTTCGTATATTGACTCAATTAACTCACTTTCTGGCACTGTAACTGGGGCATCACACACATCACTTTCAACCACCGCTTCCTAGATGGCTTCGAATTTTGTTTCAGCTTTCTGATTTCCTTTTCTCTTTCAGTTTCAAATATGACTACATTATTTCTTGATTCTAATCTCTTCATTACTCGGATGAATTAGCTCTGTGACACGTGTCAGTATTTCTTTTGTGTATTTCTTGTCCTTAGACTTGATGAATAGTCTGCTACCTTGCTTGCCTTGCGTGGTCCCGATCTTTCATTTTGTGGCGGCCGCCTGAGTGACTGGAGCAGTGGCTGCAAAATTAGCGAACGACCCGACCGACTTGTTTTTGTTTTCCTCCCTACGCCTGGAATTTCCTTTTTGTTGTTGTTGTTGTATACGTCCAGTTTTGCGTGTGACACTGTCCAGTGACTGAGGTTGTATTTCAACCCTAGTATTTCTGCGGCAGTAGCGTAGGAAGTGAAATCTACTCACCAGCTCGTCACAGAACCATTGAAGCATCTCTGACGTGGCTCCAGACAGATGGGCCCGATCTGTTCTCGTAACGGTGCTGCAGAACAATAGCTGTGCAAAGACCTCACTAGTCAGGCTAACTCTGTTCATCATTTTCGTCAGTCCCCGGGAAAAACTGAGAAAAGTTTCAGAAACCATGCAACAGACGTCGCATGTGCTGAAGGGAGCGACGATCTGAAACGCTCCTGGAGTGGCTTCTTCCACCTGTAGGACAGTTCCTCCCGGGATGCACAACGATGTTTGGTTCCATTCGCTCCAGTTAGGCTATAACCTTAAGAGGTAGCACGAGGCGCCTAACACTGGAATTTTCCAAATTAGGGGCCCTTTCTTTCCCATTCGATGGTTTCGGTACCACGACAGGAGAGATACTCCAGGATCACCGAGTCTGTCACTTTATCATCAGGGAGGAATGACTCAGATGTTTTCTTTAGAGTTGTGGGGATAGTCTTCCGGCCACTAGCCACACGCAGCCTCTCCCGCAAAATAGCTCCATACACAACTGGTGACAGCGTGGTTCCAGACCTGGGAAGGAGATGGAAGGGCGTATTGCTAGACTGAACGATTTGAACGATATTTAATGAATTGGCAGGTAGCACTCATAAGTAGTATGTTGCGTACTTGATGTTTTTAAGAAAAATGTGTTAACAATAAAGGTGGTTGGAAATACATTATCCGAAAAGTAACAGGACTGATTTTATTCCTGGTGTAGAAGAGACACAAGCGCAGCAACTACGGCGTCAACCTCAACTAACAACCGAAAACAACACATGCCCATTTCACCAGTCAGTTGTGAGCAGGAAGTGTTATGTAATTGACGTCCAGCTACAGTGTGCCAAAGGGTTGTGTCACAGATCCCGAAAGTGCAAAATCTTTAAATCAAGCATTCCATACATTCTCCAGAACGTTTTAAAGAAGAGAAAAGTTTGTGCGAAGTAAATGCCACACACCTTTACTCCCAAACAAGAACATCTATGCGTGAACACCTGCCACGACTTGAGTGAATGTGAAAAAAATGTTCCAGCAGCACCCCTCTGTACAGACTCAAAAGTCTGTGGCACAGAGGGCAAGCTACCTGCCTACGGATGCTGGATGCTGTCGACGAAGTATAGCGCTGAGGCCCTGTCTAACGCCGCGCGGGGTAGCCGTGCGGTCTCGGGCGTCTTGTCACGGTTCGTACAGCTCCCCCCCCTCGTTGGTTCTTCGAGCCACCCTCGGGCATGGGGGTGTGTGTTGTCCTTAGCGTAAGTTAGTTTAATTGGTGTGGGACTGATGACCTCAGCAGTTTGGTCCCACAGTCCTTACCACAAATTTCCAATTTCCCTGTCTACCACAGTGGTGATCTGAATTACATAATGTCGTGGCCTGTCGCTGTTCCATTTTCGTCATCTACGTGACCAAAAGTGACGCCTCGTCTTAATAAAAGACGGACGACCAAGAATGTGCGCTCGTCCCTCGGACCCAACAGTATCCTGTCTTCAGCTGCTGCCGACGTCAAGGCGTTCTCCATACCATTCGACGGCTCTATTTGGGTCGGTCAGCTCTGTCTACGTGTAGTTGCCCAACCCACTAGCTACTGGTCTACAAACCAGTGCTGAACACGACGCTTCCAGGGTGGCTCAAATGGGTCTGAGCACTATGGGACTAAACTTCTGAGCTCATCAGTCCCCTAGAACTTAGAACTACTTAAACCTAACTAACCTAAGGATATCACACTCATCCATGCCCGAAGCAGGATTCGAACCTGCGACCGTAGCGGTAGTGCGGTTCCAGACTGTAGTGCCTAGATCTGCTCGGCCACCTTGGTCGGCGCTTCCAGGGTGTTCGAGCTAGAGACATCGAGAGGAGGTCCCATCCATAGTAGCTTCATCTGGTCTCTGGGTGTCTACCACGGGTTTTAGGAGTAGCTAATTGCTCTCCAACTGTGCCGGAGGCCTTCCAGATGCACGACTTACGTATTCCATCAGCAAAGACACAGCTGCTGCTATCCCACTGACATGGCTCACCGCCTCATTGTTTCCTCACCCTGCCACAAGCCGACCGTGCTGGCACTTGCCTGCTGCGGCTGCCACTGCTGCCATAGGATCAACGCACGCCTTCGAGGGACCACTAACAGCCCTTGTACGACAGGGTCACTGAATAAAGAATGTACTGACTATTGGAGCATTTCTGATCCACGATCGCCTACTTGCTGGTGTTACGCAACCCATCATCCTTTATCAAAAGTTAGGTGACCCATCCCGGGCAATAAAAGTGTCGACACACAAGTCACTATTACACTTGTACCAGAAGTGCTGTAGCCATTACAAAATCATTATTGGATATCGAGACTTGGTATTGTCAAAATGAGCCTACGACAAAACGACAAAGTGCAGAAATTCAAATGAAAGGACAACGATTTCACGAAATAAGCAACGTTCAAGCACATCCCAAAGGAAAGACTTTCCTGACAGCATGTAGGACCTCTGAAGCATTAAAATCACCATTTTAGTCTTCTCTATATATTATCAATTCAGTTTCAATACGTTTTGGGCTGACAGGGTAGATCTTCCCCAGTGACCATTGACGTATTTTTTTAATAATCCCGGTGGCCCTAATTTTCATATACCGTTCATTATAGTATCTTCAGGTAGACGAGTCTCTGACTTCAAGACGAGCCTAATTATTCCATTTAGAAAGGCAGATACTGCCAATACTGAATAATAGCAAGCTTTAGGTTTAATGAGTCACGGTTGCAGAATAGTGACACGAATGTTTTAACACGAATGGATAAAATTGGTAGATGTCTAGGAGGATCAGTTTGGATTCAGGAGGAATGTAGGAATACAGAAAGCAGTTCTGACCCTAGGATTTGTCTTAGAATACAAGTTAAAGAAAGATTAACTTACTTTTAAAACATTTATATATTTAGAGAAAGCTTCTGACAATGTTGAATGAGACACACACTGCGAAATTCTGAAGGAAGCAGAGATAAATTACAGGGAGAGGAAGGTTATTTGCTAATTGTTCAGAAAACAGACGGGTCGAATGACATGAAGGCGAAGGAATAATATGCATGGTTGCAGCCTGTCACTAACGTTATTTAACACGTTCCTTGAGAAAGCAGTAAAGGAAACCAAGGATATATTAGGAAAGGGAATTAAAGTTCATAGAGAAAAAATAAAAATTTTGTCGTTAGCCAATGACATTGCAATTCTATGAGAGGTGGAAAATGCCTTGAAAAAGCAGTTGTATGGGGTTAATATTGTTTTGAAAAGAGGTTGTAAGATGAACAAATAAAATATAAAGGAGGCGAATAGGCGTAGTCAAATTAAATCAGGCTATGCTGAGGGAATTAGAAACACTTTGGAGACACTTAACACAAATGAATATTCTATTTATATAGCAAAAGAACTTAATAATAAAATGGCTGGAGTAGAAGTGATGTGAAAATGCAAACTGTCAATAGCGAGAAAAGCATTTAAGAAAAAGAGAAACCTTTTAAAATCTAACATAAATTTAAATGTTAGGAAATACACTCCTGGAAATTGAAATAAGAACACCGTGAATTCATTGTCCCAGGAAGGGGAAACTTTATTGACACATTCCTGGGGTCAGATACATCACATGATCACACTGACAGAACCACAGGCACATAGACACAGGCAACAGATCATGCACAATGTCGGCACTAGTACAGTGTATATCCACCTTTCGCAGCAATGCAGGCTGCTATTCTCCCATGGAGACGATCGTAGAGATGCTGGATGTAGTCCTGTGGAACGACTTGCCATGCCATTTCCACCTGGCGCCTCAGTTGGACCAGCGTTCGTGCTGGACGTGCAGACCGCGTGAGACGACGCTTCATCCAGTCCCAAACATGCTCAATGGGGGACAGATCCGGAGATCTTGCTGGCCAGGGTAGTTGACTTACACCTTCTAGAGCACGTTGGGTGGCACGGGATACACGCGGACGTGCATTGTCCTGTTGGAACAGCAAGTTCCCTTGCCGGTCTAGGAATGGTAGAACGATGGGTTCTATGACGGTTTGGATGTACCGTGCACTATTCAGTGTCCCCTCGACGATCACCAGTGGTGTACGGCCAGTGTAGGAGATCGCTCCCTACACCATGATACCGGGTGTTGGCCCTGTGTGCCTCGGTCGTATGCAGTCCTGATTGTGACGCTCACCTGCACGGCGCCAAACACGCATACGACCATCATTGGCACCAAGGCAGAAGCGACTCTCATCGCTGAAGACGACACGTCTCCATTCGTCCCTCCATTCACGCCTGTCGCGACACCACTGGAGGCGGGCTGCACGATGTTGGGGCATGAGCGGAAGACGGCCTAACGGTGTGCGGGACCGTAGCCCAGCTTCATGGAGACGGTTGCGAATGGTCCTCGCCGATATCCCAGGAGCAACAGTGTCCCTAATTTGCTGGGAAGTGGCGGTGAGGTCCCCTACGGCACTGCGTAGGATCCTACAGTCTTGGCGTGCATCCGTGCGTCGCTGCGGTCCGGTCCCAGGTCGACGGGCATGTGCACCTTCCGCCGACCACTGGCGACAACATCGATGTACTGTGGAGACCTCACGCCCCACGTGTTGAGCAATTCGGCGGTACGTCCACCCGGCCTCCCGCATGCCCACTATACGCCCTCGCTCAAAGTCCGTCAACTGCACATACGGTTCACGTCCACGCTGTCGCGGCATGCTACCAGTGTTAAAGACTGCGATGGAGCTCCGTACGCCACGGCAAACTGGCTGACACTGACGGCGGCGGTGCACAAATGCTGCGCAGCTAGCGCCATTCGTCGGCCAACACCGCGGTTCCTGGTGTGTCCGCTGTGCCGTGCGTGTGATCATTGCTTGTACAGCCCTCTCGCAGTGTCCGGAGCAAGTATGGTGGGTCTGACACACCGGTGTCAATGTGTTCTTTTTTCCGTTTCCAGGAGTGTATTTCCTGAAGCCATTTGTATAGAGTGCAGCCTTGTACAGAAGTGAAAAGTGGACAATGAACAGTTCAGACAAGAAGAAGTTACATGCTTTTGAAATACAGCACTACATTAATGTGGTACTACAATAATGTTGACGATAACCGAAGGGGAGATGGATAAGCTAATACCGAGGTACCGAACTGAATTCGAGAAAAATAATTTATGACATATCCAGACTAAAAGAAGTTATCACCTGATAACAAGAACCAGCTGAATTAGCTCACTGATAGTGAAAAGCGTCAGATCGGAGTTAGCCTGACGTTTCATTCATATGAAGCACTGAAATTATTTCCATAACGTGATATGCAGATTTTCTGTTTGATAAAATAGTGCACGCGTGATATAGGATTTTATTCGTACATTGTACACAAGTGATGTTTGCGGAGTCCATTGTTTCCTATTCTGTAATGTTTGTTTATGTAATGAGACAGTATGTTTTTACTGATCGTAGCAACCGAGCCGTGGCCAAGGCGGTTCCGTTAGAACGGCAAGAGAGGCAGTTACGTCTGGTGGCACTGACCTCGGCTATTGTGTGGCACGGGCCGGCCATCGTCTCGTCCCGGCTGCTCAGGTGGGTAGTCGGCAAGCGTCGTTTGAAGGGATTTACGTTTCGGCGAACTGAGGGCGCCTAACTGGCGCGATCTTCTTACAGTCAAAAGCTCATCCGCGAGGCTTTCACATTTATCAATGGCGCGCCTCATGATTGTAGGCGACCACTCGCAAGGTGGAAGGGGGATGCCGGATGTCGGGCTGTGAAAAGCGAGCGCGTCCAGCAAGATGAGACCAGTTCATAAAGCGGGAAATGCGTAGCACCACCGTTAAGGGACAGCTTTGTTCTCTGCTAATGCCTTGCTGCTGCCGCTATTTAGGGACAGATCGTGTGGATTTCTGCTAAAAAACCAGACCGAATTCGTTTTTTCGGCGGTTTGCAAACTTCAGAAGCAGAGCTCTGACAATCAGCAAAACACGTAACTTTCTGAAGCAACGGTCCACCACCACTTGCTTTGCCTAACAAAAGCTGTAGCAAAAATTCTGTGTAACCGAGAGAAATGTTAGAGACGTAGACCCTCATTGGCTGAAGTTCAGAAAATCTTTGAGATAGGCTTAGGGGTAATTTTGCCGGCATCGTGAGCGAAGGTATGGCGGAGAGCAATTTTCTAGCTTCACTCACGATTCTGGATTCATTCACGTTACAGATTCAACAATCGTGGTTAAGTTTCAACTGTGGGATTTGACGGTAGGTTCAAGAGTCGTCATTCAAGTTACAGATTAGTGTTTCGACACTAGTACAGCTTCAATATCCGACATTCGAGAGATGAGCGCCGACCTTAAATCAGCTCACCTTCCAGCTCTAAGCATTATGAGTAAGCTCACGCAACAATGAGGAGAGTCAGTGGCACTGAAGTGGGAAGAGGTACGTTTGTGTGTTTCGCATAACTAGGGACTTTGAACGCTGTGCATGATGAGTTGATGCCCTGGCCATGGCTTTGCTGTTGGTTTTCATGTATGCTTCGGAACTGGTGCAATCATTACTCCCAATGTAACGCCGCATTTGCTGTTCTGTTAGGTATACAACGACTTCATTCTCTGAGTTTCTTCCAATCTTCTCTAAAGTTTTCCTTTCCGATCCAAAATCATGAGGAACTAATTTGTGCGGATTCAGATTCCGTCCTACACTTGTTTCCAGTTTGTCACATAATCAGCTTTGTAATTTCATGTCCTGTGTTGTTCAGCATAAAGTTCAGCTTCGTCAGTAAATCAAGGTTTCAATGAGTTTCTCTTTAATTTCAGTAGATGAACGTAACCCCCTCCCCCTCCCGGCCTACACCCACAATTATTGTATCCAAGACCCACAGTTACGAGTCATTTGCCAGCGCCACTCACATATTCCATTACGCCAGCCGCTGTGGCCAAGCGGTTCTAGGCGCTTCAGTCCGGAACCGCGCTGCTGCTACGGTCACAGTTTCGAATCCTGCCTCGGGCATGGCTGTGTGTGATGTCCTTAGGTTAGTTAGGTTTAAGTAATTCTAAGTCTAGGGGACTGATGACTCAGATGTTCAGTCACATAGTGCTTGGAACCATTTGAATCTATTCCATTTCCTTGCGTATACCTTATTATGACACATGTGAATCCTAATGGGGCAGCCGGCTTATCGATAGGAGATGCTTTATAGACATCACTGATTTAATATGTACATGCATTCACATAACAAAAGTGGCGTCTTCCATTAAAAGTGGTGATACTACCCAAGGATATTGCTTCTCATTAAGTTAGAAAGTATAATCTTCTATTTAAACTGAACATTTGTTTATTCCTAGTCTATTTGATAACTGTGTTGAAAATAATTGTGATTGTGAGAATATTTTAATCTTTTTACACAAAGTAAGGGGAAAGTTAATGGCATGATTCGTGAACGTGAGGACAAACTTAATTTAGGTGATTGTGCATTTCTTAATTACATGTGTTTCTTTCAGCTTTGCTTTGTTTCCTATGTGTTGTTCCACTCGTTGTTGATAGGCATTGTTATGAATTGATGTTTTCCGGGAGTTCATTTTTCGTGTCTTGTGTATAGTTGTAAGTCGCGGTAGGAAGCGAGAAGAATTAAGTTTCCGTCGGATAATTTTCGTGAATTTTGGTAGGTGAACGCAAACTCGTAGTGAGACAGACGTAAGAGGTCTCTTCGGCTTAGTAATCAGACTAATATGGAAGTGAATCAGGATAGCGATGAATCATGTCTCGTTAGATACGTGACCGGTGGTTCGAAGTTCAACTGTACATGAAGTCGTTTTGGAAAACAATTCATCAGCTAGTGAAACGAAAGGATAAGTTGACGACACTCTGGACGCGATAGTTCCTTGTCCAGTTGATGCTGTGGTTATATTTCCGAACCGAGATAAGTACGGAAGTGTGCAGAAACGCTTAGCGCAACCTCTCGAAATGCTCAATCGATTTTGTCTACGCTAAACTTGCTCACACCAGCTGAACAATGTGCCATATTGTCAGAGATCCTTGAACGGCACAAATATAGTAGTCAAATAGTGAAGGAAAACGACTATGAGTTAAAGAGGATGGTTGGAGATACAAAAGGGGATGATATACTAATGAAGAGGATGGATTCAGATGTAAAAGAGAATAGTTAAGTGCTGAAGGAAACTTGGGTGGAGATTGAGAAGACTAGGGGGGCATTGTTGAATTAGCTTACTAGGGTAAATGATATGTCGAAGACAGTAGAATAAGTACTGGGAATTAAGAAGCAAATTGATGACATAATGCTCAGACAAGACACACACGAAAATCAGGTGTGAGAGACTGAATAAACAGTAAACAAGCTAGTGAATAAAGTTAGCGCACATCGGAGGAGATTGAAGGCGATTTGCATGCGGCTATAGATCAGCTTAAGATCACTGATCGAACGCAAATTAGGGAATAAAAACTGATTACACGTAGAGAATAGGGAGGAGCGTGTTCGGTACTGGTAGGCGAAGCTCCAGATGTACAAGGCCTTCTGGTTCTTAAAGAGAGGCAAGGAGTGCTGAACTAACAGCAGCAAGGTAAAGCAGCATAGTTCGAGGCGCGCCTTGGAGGTGTTAAGGGGCGAGCAGCCGAAATATCTGGTTGGCGTGATGTTCTCACAAGCCCTCATACTTGCGTGCCAGTTTAGCAGAATGTATAAGCACAAACCAGGGCACGATACGCAATCGTCTGCCAAAATAAACCCTGCTCTCTCAGCTGCAAGCAGGGTCGATGTTGGGCGACACTCAGATTCTAGCAGGCAAGAAATATCCTAGGATATTGAACATTTTGACTGCGAACACCACTAGGTTAGAAAGTTTCAAGCGTTCAAGGGCAGCTGGAATTCGGCGCATCTGAAGGCTTGGCTTGAGCAATTTGACCATTGTTTCCTATCTTCGTGGTTATTAATGCAATCTGCGGACTTGTGCAGAAAGACACCACTATGAGAAAGCGACCGATCGCGCAGCAGTGCCCCACATACAAAGAGTACCGAGATCGATTTTTAGGCAACTATTGGTTAAAAGCTGTACAGTAGATAAATATGGGACGTGAGTTAGAGACATCCAGAGTGCATAGCTCCGTGAAATGCCTGGAAGCGATGCTTGAAGAAAATCAGTTCCTGGACGTACGGTACAGCCCCTCATGTATCATTAGATCTTGCTACCAAACGATACCACCACACTTTCAGCTGATTCTTGCAGGACGCTCGGCAGAAGATATAGAGGCCTATAAGTTGTCTGTTGCTAGAACTAGAGTTCATGCAGAGTGAAGACTGTAGTTGGCAACGGCCGTATGATTGAGGATTTAGTTTTGCGGGTCCGACATAATGACAGCAAGAACGAAAGCATTCATCTGAACGGAGGTAGCTGTTTTCGACAGTCTCAGCTACATTGTTCCAGATGGAAAGGTTTCCAACGCCACAAAAATAGATTTATACCGGGAGAAAACAATCTGTAACCATCCTTCAGTCAGTGGAGATCATTGAAATACGTCCACCCGACCAGCGATTACATCGTATTGCTGACTCAACATCGCAGTATTGACGAGGTGGTCGCACAGATCAAGTGGATTAAGCACCAGTGCTAGACCTCTCAGTAAACGAGGACTTATTAGGAAATGCTAGAAAGAAGAGAAAGGGGCGAACCTATAGAAATATAAATTTTCGAAAATATTCTGTTGACCAGAAGGTACTTATCAAGTCCAATGAACTATTCAACAAGCGAAACGGTTGTTCACAATGGTTTTCCACTGTACTGTGGGCCACAGCACATTCGTCGATGTGTGTATATAAATGTCATTGAGGTTGAATTTTCACTCAAATCTTGAGGAATTCAAACCCTCCACAGAGCAAATGATTTAGAATGAAGCGAAAAACTTTCAAAGTGTTTTGTTATATGACTATGCCAGAAGAGGTTAATCAGTTAATAATCTGTGGCAGATCTGACAACAGAGTACAATACTGGTGCAGCCACAAGTGTTTCGGAGCACGCCGTTAATACGTCAATGTTGAACACGGAGCTCCACGTCACACGACCCCTACCTGTTCCTGTGTTGGCCCAACAGCATCGTCAATTATGATTGCAGTGCCCACAGTATCGATGAGTTTTCACTATGGATCGATAAAAACGTGTTCCCTGTCGAATGAATCGCATTTCTTGCTACACCTTGTCCACGGCTGGGTCCTTACACGCCATCATCCAGGCGAATGGCTGCACGAAACATGTACTGTGGCTTTTACTCAAGCCGCTGAGTGCAGAATTGTTCTATGGGGTATATTGAGTTGTGCTTCCAAGGGATCTGTGGTGGTAACTGAAGGCATCGTGAGAGTAGAAGTATGGTGCCCCATACTTCTGCAATTCTGCCAAGGAGTATGGGGAAAGTGGAAAATCACGCCATTAAACAGGTGGTCATAATGTTTTAGCTCATCCGCGCATATTTCTATTAATTTCTCTGCTTAAAAGGTTGCACTCAGTCCTACTTATATTTAGGGCACTTAGTCTTTCTCTACATTGCTGGGTTCCCTTATAAGGTTTGTATTCCATCGTCTTCTAATTTCCATGTCGTGCTTGTAACCTCGACCTCACCTTAGTGGTGGCAGTATACTCCGGGAATACCTCCATTTTCTTGATCTTAACAGCTTGGTCTGTTTCCCCTTGCCATTTGGCAATCAGTCATCAATTTAATATGTTCAACGGATTTTCCATTTGTGCCATGGCAGATATTTTGTTTTAGATTCTGCAAGTTAACTTTGCTCCATTCTACTTACTTGTTTGATATTTGCTCTTATACATGCAGCGTTCTAATAAAAGGGTTTCAGTCGGTCCGCACGTACTTTAATTCTATTATTTCTGTTCAATCTAATCGTTAAGTTTGGAAGGTTTACTGCTACCACTCTGAACTGAGAACCGAACTTCTTTGGTTTAACTCTTCTAATTTATTTGTCATGAAGCACGACCATCTCTCCTATTTCAAATAATATCGGCTTCAAATGAAACAATAGTTTTACTGTTACCAGTCATTTTTCGTTTATATCAACGGCGAGTTTCGAAGGTCTCCATCATCACGTGCACTTACATGTGTTAATACCACATGTCTTTGTTTGTGTTAAGACTTGGGGGTAATCTATGGCTTTGTCTATTGGAGAAACAGAAACATTATTTCAGAACATGGTTTTGGAGAGGTTTTTGACTAAAAACTAAACGTATATCTAAATGTGAAAATAAAATAACTATAATGGAATACCTCCAGTTGCACATGCTCCCTTCTGTGCGGTAATACATCACACATAGACTGGTGTTTTTTGTAAACAAAGGTGGCGTGGACAAACTAATAGTTGCAAATAATATAAAGCAAAACAGAAACATTATCTCCAAAAAATATATTGCAAAACAACAAAGAATATATGGCAAAACAACACCATTATTTCAGAAAACGTTTTAAAAGATTGTGGAGATCTTTGGTTGAGTTGAATAAATGTTTCAAGCGGTATACAAATACTTTCCTGTCAAATTTATATAGCTTATCTTTCATATTCGTTTATATAATCATGTGACTTGTTTCAAACCAAATGAACAATTGTATTGCAGCCAATAGTGGCAAAATTATACATAAATAAATTTTTTTGCTTCGATGCACAGGTAGCCGATGAAAGGATTGCGAGAATGACAGCTAAGTTACCCCAATGTCATAACACAACACACACGTCGTAGTAACACATGTAAACCCGTGTGATGATGGAGGTTTAAGCAAACAGTGATAGGAAACGGTAAACTTGTTGTTTGATTGGTATCAATAACGGTCACGGTAAAACCTACCCTAAAATCTTCACATTTAAAGTTAATCTCGGATTCCTTGCCCTATCGGAGTAAGCTTTATTTGCTACCTGTGCCACTTTGACTGACTCTCATACTATTCTCGCATTTGGCTCCTGATTTGGTATATGTATTCATTGTAGTTGTACCTGACTGTCGTTATTTGTGTCTGAAAAACTCGTGATGTATTTACCGTTCTCCGAAACGTAATTTCGAATATAGTGCATGTGCTACTACTACATGGTGTAGTGTTGAATAGGGACGTACTGTAGGGCACCCTAAATCCAAGTTTCTTTGATTCTCATGTATAAAATGTCAGGTATTCACAAGTGTCCTGTGAATCCTTTCCAGTGCTCCATTTGTCTGTGGATGAAAAAATATCGTCCGTATGTTCTCTATCCAGCGTAGTCTGCATAGTTACTTAACCATACCAGACCACCTGACTACATTTTTTATGTGTCTTAGCTGCAACAGAAATATGTTTCCCCTGATGAAACCTTCTGTACACATTTGTGAGTATTCAACCTTTTCATCATGCACAGGTGCTGCCAGATGCTGGGCGTCACGGTAAAAATACCACGAAGTTAATGTAGCAGCGCGCAGCAGCTTCTGACAGCCAGAATACATAAAAGTGGTTTGCTAGTTATAGTCAAGTGTATAATTGAATATTATTGTTATTATTATGCCTGATAGTGAATGATCAGTTCATTTATTACAACAGTGAATATTTCAAAGTTAGTTAATTTTGTCCATAAAAATAAGCGAAGTGTAAAAAGTATAATTCTGAAAACAGGTACATATTTTTGTATAAATCTTGGATCTAAAATCATTAAAAAAATCACCTAAGAACATTACAGTATAAAGAACAAGTTTCTTTCGGGCAGAAAATATTCGGTTCAATCTAAAACTTCGAGCCTTGGTTGGCTGTTATTACTGACTGAATCCTAAATCTCAGTATATCTTCTACAAACCTCTGTGCCACTACCTTGGTGTCTTGACGTCCGATTGCTACCGCTACAGTAAAATTGCTTCTATGATCTTGAGCTTGTTACATATATGTATTTTCTGCTACAGCTGTACCTAGTGGACTAACTATGTTCATATTAAACCTCTCAAATACTGTATTTAGAGTATCCGTAGTCATTAACGGCATCTTCGTTTTACTTTTCTTAAATTTGTTCTTCTGATACTTGTCGAATGTTTTTATACATTTTTCGACGTTTTTTGTCATACAGTTCCATGTTTTAGACTTTTTTTTTGGCGTCCAATGTTCTGTTTGTCCCTCGGTGTCCACCTAATGGTTTTTCATGTACTTCTTTCATAATCTGTCTCTTCTCTTCGGCACTAATTTTTTCGTTCTCCGCACCTGTTCCTTTTCTTCCATTACTATTCTTACGTGAGGTTCCGTACTTTCTTCTGTGATATCAACATCTTCAGATCTTATCCTACTTGATGCATATGCATTCTCATTCACCTTGGATACGTTGTACATAATATTACTCAATATTATTCAAGTACTCATATAATTTCAATCTACATTTCAAAACAGAACAGAGTTCTGACACCAAAATTCCCCGTCAGTGGCTTGTGATTAGTCACTACCGTAAAATGTCTTCCACACTCATATCGCCTGAATTGTTTGGTAGCACACACTACTGCCAAATATTCTAATTCAGTAGCCAAATTATTCGTCTCTGTCTCATTTAATGATCGTTAGGCATATACTAATCGTACATCTTCACCTATTTTCCCTTGTGACAGCTCTGATTCTAGCGCATCCCCGCTGAAGTCTGTGGCATTATAAATAGTTTCTCTAAACGCAGCGTTGCTTAATATGAGCAGATTCACCAATTTGTCTTTCAATTCTTCGAAAGCTGCCAGCTGCTGAGTTCACCACTCACATGACACCTCGGTCTTAAGCCGCATGTTTATTTGGCTGACAATTTTACTTAACTTCCTAAAAAAGAACATAAATGTTCAGCAATCTTTAGGTAAGATTTAAATTCATTCGTGGACTTTCCAGCTGGAAAATTCTTCACCTTTTCCACATGTCTTTCCTACGGTTCTACACCTTTATCTCATGTCTCGTGCCGTGCCACGTTTTTTCTTAGGAATTCGAACTGGTCGGTTGGAGATTAATGCTGTGTTCACGCAATCTATAAGAGACTAGTTGTAATTCATTATACTTCTCTAACGAGGTACCTTAACAAATTCACCGGTGTGCAAAACATAAAGTTGAGAATAACTTTCGCCTGCTGTGTAACATAGCTTGAGGAGACGTACACCATAACTCAACGGAAATGCTACAGTAAAATACAAAAGGTAAGTGAAAGACATATGCAATGAGACGAACAGTAATGCAACTTCTATTCCAGGACAATATTTACACTGCGCCCGCCAGGATTTAAGATAGTCCCCTGGATATCACTAGAGGCGGGACATGGTTCTTAATAGGGTGTGTGATCACCATGTATTGCAGTGCGTGCTCTGCAGCGTGCTGCCATGCTGACTACGATGTTGGTAAGAAGCTCTTGTGGCAAGGCCTTCCAATCCTCCACCACTGTGGTTAACAATTGCTGGATGGTCGCTGGTGCCAGTGGACGTACTGTAATACGTCTTTCAACGCATCGCACACGTGCTTGACGGGCTTTAAGTCGGGCAACGGGCATGTCATTCCATTCGTCGAATATTCCCTCATTCCAAGAGACCTTCCCCCTGCGTTGTTCGATGCAGTCGCACGTTGTCATCCTTAAAAACTAAGTCAGGTCGAATTCACCCTGAAAACACATACATGTGGATGGAGTGCAGTCTCACAATAAAGTCGGCCGGTGAAATGTACGGTGTTCAAAGATTTGGAGCTCAGCACGCCCATGCAAAATTAATCCTCGCCATACCATAACAATTAGATCAGCAAAACTATCATGTTACACCATGTTCCTGTGTTCATTACGTGTTCCGCACTTCTCGCAACATGGGGGTAAGTCCAGAATAACTACTCAGAATGAATCTGCCCTCATCCGAGATCATGCGACCACACTCCTTGTTGTTAGAGTATCTATACGCTCTTGGTACCGTCACAAAGGGTTCCACCGATGCGTTTGCGTCAACGGAACTCAATGTGCGCGTTTCAGGCAAAGATACTATCGTCGTGCAGCTGCCGTTCCACTATGGAGCGTCAGATTGCGTGGCTTGTAGTTTGACGTGAGTCCCTTCTTGCCTGTTGCACAATGTAGCTGTCATCTGCTGCTGCAGTTGACTGTCATCGGTCACATCCTCTCCTCCTGGCAGCAGTACCTGTGGTTCGTAACGCTCCCCACGCACATGAAACAATGCTGTGACCAATACAAAAGTCTGTTGTCGCACTCGTCACACTACGTCCTTCTTCCCGTTTCCCAATGATATTTACTGGTGTTAAGTCACCGAAATGTTGTCTCCGTGCCATGTTGTACTGAATAACACCACCACAGTGCACCGTGACTGTTCTCTGATTGACACACACTGCCTTCTCCAATTCCTTCAACTGCTTCGTGTTGCGGGGTGAACTCTAAATTGCGCTATTGTCACTGTGAACGCACGCCACGTGGCGACTGAGAGACATCTGGCAACGCGCTCTCGCAGTTCCATTCATTTCCATTTAGATGTTAGCATATTATATTAGTTTTCCATAGAAGTATAATAGCATCTAGATATACCAAACACCGGTTTCCTTGTAATCCTGACAATAATACATTCGTCAATTTTTGAAGTGTACTTGGTGCATTCTGCAAACCCATTGGAATTCGTTTGCATTCTTAATGCCTGTTTTTTCTCTAGCTCCCGGTTCCATTACGAACTGATGATATCCACTTGCTAAATCTAAAGTGAAAAAGTAAAAGTGGCGGTCAAATGAAAACGAGAGACATATTTAAAAAGGCACGGAAACTGTTTATGATTTCAAAAAGTAGCACCATTTCTGATAACACATTTATCCCACGGCGAGAAAAAACAATCAGTGCCTTCGTAGAGAGATGATTGTTGTTTTCTGTAGAACCACGATTGTACCTAGGCATGCACATATTCTTCCGAAGCAAATCGACGGCCAGGAATGTGTTCCATCAGGGTTCCCTTAATGTGGAAATCGCATGGAAAGAAGTCGGGACTTATTGTGGACGTGGAGGGATTCCCAGTGTAACTTCCGCAGCGCGCTCCAAACAACTTTGGCAACACATCTGACAGCTGATGTCTTTGGTCCCCTTACCACATTGTTTACTAATTCGGCCAATTGTAGTTTCAATATTAGTGTGTAGTTCAGCACTATTCCTGTCTGAGGCCGTCTAGATTGGAATTGAAGGGGTGATAATGATATAGTTCAAAGCCACGCTCTTCTCAAAATATGTTTTTGTGTTAGTTCAATTTCTATTCAACAGAGGAAGCTACTGCCAAATATTTTAACTTTCACTCACTAGTTGGCAACCAGTTCACACATATTGTTCTCATACAGTGAGGAAGTAGTCTCTTTCGTGTGTGAAACAACCCAAAGCCACAGTGAAATGGCGCTTGCAAAGAAGAGGTTATTTCCATGAGTAACCGAAAAAGAAGATTCCTAGATGGAAAGGCCAGTTCTGAAGAAGATTATTCGCCCAGTGGATGCAGCTATTGTCTCCTGATGAATAGCCATCCGAAAATGACATGGTAAGTCGAAAATACTTACTTTTTTAAACATTTAAAACACTGAAGCTTAGGACACTATCAGAGTAATAATAACTATTATAAACTCCCTAATTAAAATATATGTATGAATCATGAACAAATTATACTTCTATTAATTACTGCATAATTGGTAATAATTTTAATATCATAAGGCTATTTGTATAACATATAAAGGTATTTTATATGTGTTAAAGTGGCTTTGGTCTTTATCACTCTGAATACTTCGTCTGGCTAAGGATGCTGACGAATGTAAAAGATCTCCCTAAGTTTCACCTGCTAAAGAACCAGAAGCAAGAAAGAAAGAAGAAATATGTGCAACTGGAAAAGGGAAAAATGTACACGTCGTAGAAATTCTGTAAGAGAGTACATATCTGATAAAACAGGACAAACTGTTGGTGCTAAAATTCTCGGTCCTGGATGTAAATGTAGAATCAGGTAGTTGGAGCAAAATTCATGAATGTGTAGAGCAGATATTCCATTCTTTTGGGATATGGGTGGCTTCAGTAGCCAAAAAATTAACTTCTGAGCAATATTAAGATGAAACAAGTGCAAAGGAGGTAACTATGATTAATGAAAATCTGAAATTAACTTTTATATCAGGTACTTTTCATAGATAATATATTATTATTTTGATTAATATATTTTACTTTTTTAGGTACCCAAAGGAAAAGGAAAAGTGTAGTTTCACAGCGAATGCTTACTTGTTTGTACCAGGTTAAGGTTAATGGCTGTAATATTTTGGTATGCAGTGAAACATTTTTAAGTGTGCATTGGCTTCAGAACAATCAAGGACGTCTTACGTACCTACAAAAACACTTGGGTGATGGACACTCCACTTCTCCAAAAGACAGAGGGCATATTTAAAGATTAACGTTGCTTCGCAGAAAAATCATCATTTTCTTCTATTCTGCTTATTTATCCAGCGTTTTTTCTTAAGTATCATACTCAAACAAAAATTCTCTAAATTTCTCTGACTTGGGGCATTTACCTTCAAAATTACTTTTATTCTTTTTCTTTGTTTCCAGGAAAATAAGGGAATTCATCAAGGACAATGTCACCAGAAGCAGTTTAGACAGTTCACAACTTCATAAATAAAATACCTAGGTATGCCAGTCATTACAGCCGCTCACAGTACCCGAATATAGTGTACTTCGACCGTGACATGTCGATGTCATCATTATATCAAGAACGTTATTTGAAATATTGTGAAAAAAGTAATGCACCACAAGCAAAAGTTTCGACATTTCGACTTATTTTTAACCACAATTATAATATTTGTTTTAAATTTCCTCCTTCAGACACATGTCATGTATGTGATCAATTTCAAATTCAAATAAAAAATGCATAACTGACCAACTCTGAAGATATGATTAGAAGATTAAAAACTGAAAGGGACCTCCAATCATGCCAGACCATCTGTTGGACAAAATATTATTACACAGCTTTCCAAGTTAGCTAGGGAAAATCTTGAGGAACATCTTACAGTAGCCCTTGATTTACAACAAACTTTCCAACAGCAAGGGTGACGTCTGGGCCTGCATTCTATAAGAGAAAGTTGTGGAAGTATGATTTTGGTATTGATGATTGTGGGTCTGAAAAGGAACATATGTTTGTGAGGACCGAAGATGAAGCAAAGCGTGAATCTGATGAAATACGAAGCTGTCTGATAAAATTCCTAGAAACAGGAAAGCCTCAAGAAAACATTCTTCATATTATTAGTGATAATTGCAGAGGCCAAGCCAAAACTGGTCCATTGTTGCACTAGAGAGATCACTAGTGCGATCAGGAAAATTTAAGGCTGTTGAACGTCGGTTTACACAAGCTGGACGCACACGATTGCCCTGTGACTGAGATTTCGGTCGAATTGAGAAGCAATTTAAGAATAAAAACCCCATAGTGTACACCACTGATGACTGGATTACAGTCATTAGAGAATCGTGCACGAAAAAGTAGTTTTCAGTCGTTAAAATGAAGCAAGCAGACTTTATAGATCTGACACATTTGCAGATAAATATTGCAAAGAAGCACAAGCATGATAATGGATCTCAGTTCTGATTTTCTGAAGCGACAGCTTTTCGTTTTGATGAAGGAATGCCATCACATTTAAAACTAAAGTATCAGTGCACTGATTTTGAAGAATTCACGGCTGTAAATATCACTAGAAAAGGATGACCACATCAGGAGCTTAATCTGTTCCAGCTGTCAAGGAAATACTTCAAGAGTCTGAGTGAAACAAAGGAAGACAGTGATGAAAATGACACAGAGATGATAGATACTGGCTATTTCTTTTTAAATATTGCAGTCACTATCATTGTAAGTTATGTTGTATGTTGATCTTCAAATTTTTGTAAACCTTGTATTCATTTAGCTTAGTCACGCCAAGCCCAATGTTATGTCATCCAGGGTGAAGTATTTTTTTATTAGCAATGCTTAGCTTTGTTCACAATATAACTCTACACACATGTATATTAACACATTGGAGAAATAAACTACTTTCGTCGGATGCCCAGAAAAGTTGGAATATGATTCATGGATTTATTCAAAGTTTTAAAACGCCCTCCTGAAAATTTACATTTTTTGCCTTTCGATTATAACATTCTTACCTTTTCAATTTTTTCTTAAAAGACTCTTTTCAAGGTCTTCACGCGATGACAGAAGTTATCACTTTTAACAATAGTTATTTGCCGTTTATTTAACTTGTACAGTCGTAGGATGCCTTTTAGACTATTTGGCATTACCACACGTAACTATTCTTTATACTTCATGACAGAGATGGTAGATATTGGCTGTTTTTTGAAATATTGTAGTCACTATCATTGTAAGTTATGCTGTATGTTGATGTTCAAATTTTTGGTGTATGGTGCATGATCAATTTGGTTCCCCATGTGTCTAGGTCAAACGTATGCCCCCGGATTGAGACCGATAATTAAAGTGCCACTCCTTGAACATACTACGAGGGCGTGATGAAATAGAATTTCTTCGAAATGTATATTCTGTTCTAACTTTGGGTGAGGTATTAAATGTCTCGTATATTACTCAATCGACCTTCCCGCTTCGCTGACGCAAGCTACAACACTCTGCCGCTACTGGTTCCAAATTGTAGCGTGTTACATGGCAGTGTGTACCTATTTGTGTCTATGCGTGAGAAACAGCGCTCTGAAATCGAGTTTCTAATCGCAGAAAATGTGCCCTCAACTGAAATCCATAGGAGAATTAAAGCAGTGTACAGCGATGATTGTATCGACAAAGCTAGACCACATACTAGCGCTGCTACGTCCGAAATAGTCCGACGTCTTGGATTCACCATAATCGGTCATCCCCCATACAGTACAGACTTGCCCATATCTGATTTTCATCTGATTCCAAAACTTAATGCACACCTTCGAGGACTTCACAGTTGATAGTGATGAAGTGGTGCAAGTAGAGGTGAGATTGAGGCCCCGTCAACTATGTCAAACATTGACGGTATCAACAAACCGGTCTCTCGTTGGAAGAATTGTATTCATCGCCAGGACAACAATGTTGAGAAATAAATATTTTAAAATGAAAAATAAAGATGCAGAATGTTAATAAAGTCTGTTTTGTTTAAAAAAGCTTCAAGAGTTTTCATATAAAAAATTCTGAGGCATTATTTACGAGGCTCCCTCGCAGAAACTTTTGACTTAATTGGACTGTAAGTTCCTGGGTCAAACTATAATCGTCAACACATGTGGGGTTTAGTACAATAATTTTTTGTTTAAAAAGATATAAATCACAGACGCCTTAGCGGACTTAAGGTAATGTACATTTGGCGTTGCATCGACCAAGGGAACACTTGCTAAGTTGATATGATTATTTGGCTTGCGTTAACTAAAATTACCATAATAATCTATTCTGAAGTGCACATTGCATTAAAGTTCAGAATCCGTGTGAGATCCAGCGTACAAGTGCTATTAATTGTAAAGTTCTCAGTCCACAGCTGTTTCACTCGCAAATATGAAGAAATGTGACCGACTTCAAAGTCTTGTCACTGCTCCACAGTGACAACGTTAGACCGGTAATGTTAAACTCACGGAATGTTAAAAGTTCAGCAGCAGTCTCGTGCACACGAGTTAGTCTCCAAATAAACTCTAGCTCAGTGTCGATTTGCGCCATAATCGTACTGTACAAACAGCTCATTTGTCACGATTTATGCAGCCTCATTCCACTCTAGGGTCCCGGCCAGCGAATAACTAACAGATAAAATAAAATACTTGAAAGCTACAATCTTTAAGCAAAAATGATGATCACTATCTCAAAATTCAGAATGTTATGTGTCCCTTACAATACACATTCAGCCTTATTTCTATGACTGATGGTATTAGAAGTAAAGTCCAAGAAGTAGATAACACATTGCACAAATTCAAATAATAAAAAGCAGATTTGCTAATCTGAATACTAGTGGGCAAACCGGACGCTGTGGCCAGAGGTTCTAGGCGCTTCAGTACGGAACCGCGCTGCTGCTACGGTCGCAGGCTCGAATCCTGCCTCGGGCATGGATGTGTGTGATGTCCTTAGGTTAGTTAGGTTTAAGTAGTTCTAAGTATAGAGGACTGATGACGTCAGATGTTAAGTCCCATAGTGCTTAGAGCCGTTCTAGTGGGCAAATAATGTGTTAATTGTACAGAATTTTTCCTTTTTTGTCCAGTGGTATGTTTAGAATGTAGCTGTCGTACGCAGTATGCCTGTTGTTACGTTACATTAATTTATCTTCTGGTGTCAAAATTAAAAATAATTGCTAGACACTAAATGTCATGATCTAAAGCCAAATCTTAATTAGATTTTTCCTGCACTCGTTCATGCTGTGGCATGCGTTAGTGTTCAATCGTTATTTCACGGATAAACGAATATGTGTATGGTAGAGTATATAACATAACTGTAGTTTAAATGAGCCATGCACTGATACTTTGCTTAGTCCTGAGGTAAAATTTTACGTCGTTGATACTAATATCGTGTAGGGCCCTCGCGAGCACACAGAAGTGCCGCAACACGACGTGCCATGGGCTCGACTATTGTCTTAAGTAGTTCTGGAGGGAATTGACACCATGAATCCTGTAGGGCTGTCCATAAACCAGTACGAATACGAGAGGGTGGAGATCTCTTCTGAACAGCACGTTGCAAATCATCCCAGATATGCTAAGTAAAGTTCATGTCTGGGGACTACGGTGGCCAGTGGAAGTGTTTAAACGCAAAAGTGTGTTCTTGGAGCCAATCTGTAGCAATTCTGGACGTGAGGGGTGTCACATTGTCCTGCTGGAATTGCCCAAATCCGTCAGAGCGCACAATGGACATGAATGAATGCAGGTGAGCAGACAGGGTGCTTACGCACATGTCACTTATCAGAGACGTATCTCGACGTATCAGGGGTCCCATATCACTCCAACAGCACAGGTCCCACATCCACCAGCTTGAACAGTCCCCTGCTGACTTGCAGGGTCCATGGATTCCTGAGATTTTCTCCATACCGGTAAACTTCCATCCGCTCCATAGAAGCTGAAACGAGACTGTCCCTCCAGGATACATGTTTCTAGTCATCAACAGTCTAATGTCGGTGTTGACTGGGCCAGGCGAGGTGTAACGTTGTTTGTCGTGCAGTCATCAAGGGTAAACTAGTGGGCCTTCAGCTCCGAAAGACCATATCGATGACGTTTCGTTGAATGGTTCGCACGCTGACACTTGTTGATGGCCCAGCACTGAAATCTGCAGCAATTTGCGGAAGGGTTGCATTTCTGTCACGTTGAACGATTCTCTTCAGTCGTCGTTGGTCTCGTTCTTGCAGGATCTCTTTCCGGCCACAGCGATGTCGAAGATTTGATGTTTTACTGGATTCCTGATATTCGCGGCACACTCGTGAAATGGTCTTACGGGAAAATCCGCACTCCATTGCTAATTCGGAGATTTTGTGTCCCTTCGTTCGTGCGCTGACTATAACACCACGTTCAAACTCATTTAAATCTTGATAACAAGCTCTTGTAGTAGCAGTAAATGCGCCAGACACTTGTTGTGTTACATAGGCGTTGCCGAACGCAGCGCAGTATTCTGCCTGTTTACGTATCTCTGTATTTAAATATGCATGCCTATACCAGTTTCTTTCGCGCTTGAGAGTATAACTAGTGTCATTCACATAAGTGATTATTATAGGTTGGACTAGCTGACACAGAATGATTAAAAGTGCTTGTTAACCACTTTATTATTTGATCATACTTTTACTCTCAGACCAACCTCAAGATATGCATGTCATTAGCTGATTAGCTCCAGTCATTGCATGATGTCCCACTAGTTGTTTCGTTTCCTTATAGTGTATTTATTTTATGGCAACTACAATTGCATAAGTTCTTTTATTATTTTATCTTATTTTAACTCCCAACTCATTAGCTTTTTAGCTCCAGATCTTAGATGATGTCTACTCTTGTTGTTTGGCTTCCTTATTCCATGCTCGTACATGCAATATCATCGATATGTAAGGACTAAATAGCTCTTTTTGCATTATCGCATTTCATTATTGTATTACATATTGTTCTTGTACTTTTTAGGATTGCAGTAATATGCCGCATACAAATGCTTATTTTTAATGCACGCTAATGATTCCAAGTATGTACTATCTCTTTATCATAAAATTTTTATACTTCCTAAATTTTAGTTTTATTATCGAACTTATAGTTATTTGTCATATATTTTCCTGTACAGTCATCTGAAGAAGGGCACTAGCTGCCCGAAACCAGTCAAGACATAATATTTCTTTTGTCTAAGTGGTTCCTAATTTTTCAACATTTACTCTTACTGTGGCTGAGGAATGATGAAGTACTAAGTTTTACACATAAAGTTAGTAAAATTGCTAATGTTAGTTGTACAAGAGTGTTGATAATTTTATTGGAATCGTCTGTTCATTACGAATTCGAAACTCTATTCAGATATGTCGTTGCTTGTCTGGAATCAGTTTCAATATTTTTGGTGTGTGTTGGAGAGTGGCGCAGTTAGGCCATGTCAGCTTGTCGCTGATAAGCGAACGGTGATACGAAGTATATATTGTCCTAGGCTATCAAACTTGCTACCGAGTGGCGGCCCCCATGTACTCTCAGCCACGACGCTTCTAACCCACCTAATTTTGCTTCCTCACCGGAGTTCTGCATCTGAAGTTTCAGCTCTCTCGATTTGCTCGGTGCATGGAGTTCCGCGTAAGTCCTGCAGATGTCAATACAGCCGCTTTGCCCCTCAGGGCAGCTGCATTCGACTGCCTTGACACTCGTTCGAGTGTCGTACGCTCGAATTGCCAAGCCTTCTACTATAGCTAACCGAGCGCCGCTCAAAAGTCCGCTGTTAAATCGCGACGCGTGTAGGTGAGATGAAAGAGAGTGCGACAGCGAAATTTGATTCGAAAGAACTTATCCTGAGTGTGAAAGGCAGTGGTAGTAACAAAGATTGGGACAGATTTTCATGACTGACTGATGAGGATAACGTCTACGTGTACTGTGGCAAGTGTTCTAGTCTCCTTTCTTGCAGATCAGCTATCACTCATTTGAAGGCACGTGTCTGAAGAACACGACAGATGTGTAAGTTCTGAAGCATTACCACTTTCAGCGAAAACCATGGTAATTGGGAAAATGAGTAACATTGTGCGCCAGAGAGCTTCGTCCATTTACATTTACATTAACTCTAGGTTTTCGTGCTTTATGTCAGTAGTTCGTAAACGTCGGTTCAGAACTGGGGCAGACATCTCCAACATTTTGCTTCATCTTCTGACAGTACCGGTACCGTAGCACGAAACACTGAAAGAAAGCCGATAAAATACGAGCGAGAATGATACCCAGCATTATCCAGACCAAGGGCGTGGACACATGTGGATGTATTGACCTGTACATGTTGGTAAATGTGTAAGCTATCTGTTGCTGCGCACTTTGCTTATCAGGATTAGGCGCTGTGAAGTATGGTGTATGGTTAAAATTCATTTTTCTAAGAAGAAAAGTTTCTGAGGAATTTATTAAGAACAACACTGAGGAAACATTATTGAAGTATATCCCCAGCTTTTTAATAAGATTCCATTTGTCACTCACAGAGGCGCTAATACATGTAAAGCACTCCAATCCTTTCAGCATTTTGCATGCATTATACATGTTTTGAACACGCTTCCGAATTGGTTAGCACACTGGACTAGCATTCGGAAGGACGACGGTTCAAACCTTCGTCTGGCCATGCTGGATTAGGTTTTCCTTCATTTCCCTGCATTGGTTAAGGCAAATGCCGGGATGCTTCCTTTGAAAGGGCATGGCCGCTTTTGTTCTCCATCCCTCCTTAATCCGGAACTGTGCTCTGTCTCTACTGACCACGTTCTCGACGGGACGTTAAACACTACTCTTCTCACCCTCCCTGAACACACTTCTGAAACACATGCTGAGTAATTACTATTTGACATATGTGATCGCACTGGTTTGTATCACAATTTAAACTGCCAAAGATACTCCTGATGTCATGAAAAAAGCTTGAAGGAAGAAACGGAGAGTAGGTGGAACAGCTTGTTTAGAATGTTACAGTCTGTAGTCAAACAGTACGATAAATCCATGGAAATGCATCCGGAGAGAGCTGTCTCTGAAAATCTCGCTGGTTACGACAACCACACCGCAAAGGAACTCTTGACACTTGAAAGCCATTCATATACGCAATAGGAATGCTGAAAGGCGAGAACTTTCCAGCAGTTCAGATTGTTTTGCTATGGCTGCACAAACTGAAAAGTCGTTGCAATACAGGGCTCGAAGTTAAAGAGATACTTTTAAATTACTGTAGGACCAGTTTTCATATTCAGTACCTGCGAGTCCGGCATTTGAAAATTACATTGAACCGAAAGCGGCCTGTTTCATTGTCACATGCATTTTAGCAGTACAGTACAACTGTCGTATTATCGTCTGTTAACTGCAGGTACTGTGAGTGCTGAAAGGTAGCCGTCTCCATTTCACAGATGAGAAACGTGAAATACAGAAGTTGCACAGAACAGTAACACTCCTGTGGTCGTCCTTATGATTACTGGAAACGGTATCTGTTTCTGACAGAGATGAGACGTTAACTACTGTATGTCAAATGAGTGACGAAATATCGCTTCCTGGTCAGCTAACGTGGCTCTAATATGTTATTTTGTTTTTGTCATATCTGTAAATACACACATCGAAAAAAGTTTTGCGTCAAACCAGATCCCAGAACTTCTGAACATAGGCGTTGACTGTCGATATTGCATCACAGACACAGTCCCTTTGACTGATCAGAGATGGCACTAAATCCGCCCAAAGACGTAGACAAACATGCATTAGCAGCTCCTATTAGACGGTGGGGGTCTGACAGCCGATCAGTTCCAGTCATTCCACCTGGAGGGAGGTACACGGCTCGTGTTGTCTGTAGTTCAACCATGCCTAGAAGGTCAGCGCCGCGGTTCGATCCTGTCCGCATTGTTACTTTGTGCCAGGAAGGGCTCCTAACAAGGGAAGTGTCCACGCGTCTCGGAGTGAACCAAAGCGATGTTGTTCGTACGTGGCGGAGAGACAGAGAGAGAGAGACAGGAACTGTCGATGAAATGCCTCGCTCAGAATGCGCAAGGGCTACTACTGCAGTGGATGACGCCTACCTACGGATTATGGCTCGGAGGAACCCTCACAACAACGCCACCATGTTGAATAATGCTTTTCGTGCAGCCACACGACGTCGTTTTACAACCCAAACTGTGCTCAATAGGCTGCATAATGCGCAACTTCACTCCCGACGTCCATGGCGAGGTCCATCTTCGCAACCACAACACCATGCAGCGCGTTACAGATAGGCCCAACAACATGCTGAATGGACCGCTCAGGATTGTCATCATGTTCTCTTCACCAATGAGTGTCGCGTATGCCTTCAACCAGACAATCGTCAGAGATGTGTTTGGGGGCAACGCGGTCAGGCCGAACGCCTTAGACACACTGTCCAGCGAGTGCAGCATGGTGGAGGTCCCTGTTGTTTTTGGGTGGAATTATGTGGGGCTGATGTACGCTGCTGATGATCATGGAAGGCGCCATAACGGCTGCGCGTTACGTGAATGCCATCCTCCGACCAATAATGCCACCATATCTGCAGTATATTGGCGAGGCATACGTCTTCATGGACGACAATTCAGGCCCCCATCGTGCACGTATTGTGAATGACTTCCTTCGGGATAATGACATTGCTCGACTAGACTGGTCATCATGTTCTCCACACATGAACCCTATCCCACAGGCCTCACATAGATTGAAAAGGTCTGTTTATGGACGACGTGACCCACCAACCAGTCTGGGCAGGAATGGGACAATCTGGTCCAACAGTGGCTTGATTAACTTGTGGATAGTGTGCCATGACGAATACAGGCAGGCGTCAATTCAAGAGGATGTGCTACTGGATATTAGAGGTACCTGTGTGTACAGCAATCTGGATCACCACCTCTGATGGTGTCGCTGTGTGGCAGTACAACATGCAATGTGTGGTTTTCACGAGAAATAAAAAGAGCAGAAATGATGTTTATGTTGATTGCTTTTCCAGTTTTCTGTACAGGTCCTGGAACTCTCAGAAACGTGGTGATGCAAAACTTTTTCTGATGTGTGTGAAAGAAGGTCAGCTGCACTCAATACCGAACAAATGGAAAGACTGTTTTCAGAGTGACTACACTGTGGGCCACGTATTACTCAATCTATCCATGAGGTTGACTTATATTTATCCTGAATGAAAAG
This sequence comes from Schistocerca cancellata, assembly GCF_023864275.1. NCBI lineage: Eukaryota > Metazoa > Arthropoda > Insecta > Orthoptera > Acrididae > Schistocerca > Schistocerca cancellata. The sequence continues at coordinate 350,373,261 of NC_064629.1, read as the reverse complement.
TGATAATGACAAAGATTCACTTGATCTTGCATATTCATAGTCTCTTCCACAAAGTATCCAATTTAGAGAGTAGAATTTTTTTCCAGCTTCAGTGGTATGTCTAAGAGAGTTCTGGTGCAATAAGTGTTTTTGAGTCAAATATGCTGGATGTGCATCAAGAATACAGTTTCACAGTTCCACCCAACCAAAAAATGTTATTTCCCTGTATACAGAAACTAAATTTTACATAATTAGAGCTGAAAAAATGACAATCAAACTTGAGGTATTTTAAAAATTTAGAAAATTATAGCAAAGGAAATCTTAATTTAAATAAAAAAATACAAATTTATGAAGAATCTCATTTGCATATTTCAGAAAAACCAAATTCGCCTTGTCTCATTTAAAAATTTTCATCTCTAATAAATTTTATTCCTCATAAATAAGAACCTCCAAACCTAAATTCTGAAAGGTAGATTATAACAGTAAACATTTTAATAAAAATAAAAAATAAAATTTTATTGTCAATAAACACAATGGGAAGCAAATGATGAACAAAGCTGAGCTATTTAACAGCTTAGAAAACTACTGAAAATGAAACCTTTGGTTTGACATATAAAGGTTCAGAAAATTATTGGAAATAAAATGGTTACTCAAATGCAGCTAGAGATCTGCTTAAATTTACAACATAAAACTTTAAAAGAATGTCGATCAGTTCATAAAACAGGAAACTGAAGTATTACTATGAACTTAAGAAAGAGTCAATTAATATTACTGTTAATCCTGTTGACACCATTAATAAAAAGGATAATTATAATGAATTAAGTAAACAATCTGTAAAAGAACTTCATAAAATCAGTAAAGTAAAAAAATGAAATATTAGTATACAATTAGAAAATGTCAGTTAATGGATCTGATCAAAAAATATGGAGGTGAAATTCATAATGGTAACGATTTGAATGAAAAATCTTTCAAAGATCTTTACCAGATCTGTGAAAATAAAACTTTATAAAATTATTATAATCTTGAGAAACAACAATTAATCGATCTTGTCAATAGATAATGAGAAGTATTTTTAGAAACTTTTTGTAGATAACTATCAAGAAATTGATTAAATTTATATAAAAAATTTACCAGGTTTCAATTTTCTAGATGATGAAGATTTTTTTCTAATCAACTAAACGAATTTATAGAAAAGCTTCTGCCTTCACTTCAAGAATAATAACTTGTGGAATTAGTAATACCGATAATATTATGGAATTGGAAGAATTTTTTAATCAAAGCAAAGAAGAAATAATTACAAAATTAAAAAATATTTTAGTTCAAAGAAGAGCAATTAAAGTTAATATAAAATTTTATAGTGATTTTAAAAGACAAGGTGAAATACAAGAATTTAATTTTAAAAGATTTAATCATGTTTTATTAAGAAAAACTGAGTTAGAAGATTATTAATAAAACTCAACAAATGAACTATTAAATGAAATGAAAGAAATACAATGGAAAAAATGTGGTTGGTCTTTATTTTATATAAATAACTTAGAATTAACAGGTAGTAGACACAATCAATTTACCAAAAGCTGTAATTAATGTAAAAAACGAAGATCAGATATGTTTTCTTTACACAATAAAATCACCTTTATATCCTGTAGAACATGATGCAGAAAGAGTAAATACCAAAGTATAGGATTTGAATTACACGAAATTTCTGAAAATTTAAAATTAATATTTCTCATTCAGTTAAAAGATATTCAAAAATTTGATTAGAATTCAAATATTTCAATTAAGGTTTATGCAGATAAAGGCACTCAAGAAGATAAAAGTATATATCCTCTTACCATACACAAAATAAACAAGAAAAGCATGTTAACCATTTTTAATTGGAAATGAAAATAATTCACATCTTTGTCAGACAAATGATTTACCTAGATTAATTAGTAATTAACAAGCAAACACAATGGCTAACTTATCTTGGTCATAGATGATTAAGGTATTAGGTTTCATAAGAAAAATTAAGCACTCATAGAAACAAGCAAATACTGAAACAACTTGTATTAACAAATATAAATAACATTTACCAATTTCATTCAATTATTATGTTAAATATTCTAGTGGTGATATAAAATCCTGTTATATATACACAAGAGACACAGCACAAATTTTGTTGAATGTTAAAAGAAGAATCAAGAGAAATTGCTAGAATATATAAACGAAATGTTGCAATGTAATTAACTAAAGAAGATGCTATCGGTTATAAAAATTTAGAAACTTGTACTATTTGTTTACAAGAATTTGAATATGGAGAAAAGAAGGTAAGACGTCATTGCCATTTAACAGGAAAATATCGAGAAGTTGTAAATGAAAATTGTAATCTTAATTACCAACATTTTAAATTTATTTCATTTGATATTCATAATTTATCAAAATACGATGTTCAGTTGTTTAGTAAAGTATTGGCAATTCTTAATAAAGGTGCTGATACAGTTTTAAATGATGAACAAGAATATATTTCACTTAGCAAACATGTAGAAGATCGATTGATTTTAAGATTTTTTGTACATTTAAATTAATGTCTTCAATTACGGATAATTTAGCTTCTAATCTTACAAAAGAACAATATCCAGAAACAGCACAATATATAAAAGGTGAACAATTAGATTCAATAATTAGAATATATGGATTCTCGTGAATAATAATAATAAGAAACTAAATTACCCAGAAACAATGCTGTAGTTGAAGACAGAATGAAGATAATGTATCTGATGAAGACCATAAATGTGTAAAACTAGCTTGGAAAAATTTATATAAATAGTTGTGACGAATATATAAGATTTTGTTTTCATTTTAGCAGATATTTTCGAAAATTTTTGAAATACATGTATTGAATCTTATAAACTAGAACCATCTTGGTATTTCACTGCATTGGATTAGCTTGGTATGCAAGCTTAAATATAACGAAATTGGAATTAAATGTATTAAATGATTATGATACGATTTTATTTCTTGAGAATGGAACTCAAGGTGGAATTTCTCAATGTATGAAAAGATTTGCAAAGCAAATAACAAATATATGGAATATTTTGAACCAACAAAACAATCAAATGATGAACAAAATTAAAATACAAATAATTTAAATGGATATCCTGTGTCTCAGCAATAACTATTTAAAAATTTTGAGTCAGTGGGTCCAAAATATTTTAATGGTGAAATAATACTTAAAATGCCAGATGATTGTAAATGTGGTTATATTTTCGAAACTCATTTAGAATATCCAAGAAAATTGCATGATATTCATTAAGATTTACATTTAGCACATGAAAGAGTAAATGAATTATTAAAATCTTTACATCAATGTAGAAATCTTTAACAATGTTACAATCTTTGATTAAAATTAGAGAAAATTAATAGAATCTTATCATTTGAACAATCAGAACAGTTAAAGAAATATATTGATTTTAATACAGAAATGAGAAAAAAATGCAGCTAAGGATTTTGAAAAGGATTTCTACAGATTAATGAATTTTTCAGTGTTCATAAAAACTACAGAAAATATTTGAAATTACACAAACTATTAAATGCTTAACACATCCAGAAAAAAACCTAGCTATGATCCAACTGCAGTACTTTAAGAAAATTTAATGGCAGTTCATATTAAGAAGATCAAAATTATGTTTAGTAAACCAATTTATACTGTAATGAAGATTTATACATTTCGAAAATAAAAATGTTATGAAACCTAAATAGGGGAAAAATATTAGTTTAAGTTATATGGGTACTGATTCTTTCCTCTGTGATATAAAACTTGAAGATTTCTATTAAAATATAAATTCAAAGCTAAATGAATTTTATACAAATGAGGATTGATGAGATAATATTTATTGCCTTCAAAAGTAACCAAGGAGATTTTAGCAAAATTAAAGATGAAAACTGGAAAACTAATTTTACAGCACATTATTTTAAAAATGAAATGTATCCATAAAACGTAGATGATAAAGAATATAAAAAATCTAAAGGAGTTACAAAATCAATAGTAAAAATGGATTAACTTTTGACAATAATAAAAATAGTTTAGATCGCAAATAAAACAATATAGAAAGATGAATTTAATTTGGTCATTAAAACATAATTTGTATGTAGTTTCTGTTTATAACTTCTGACGAAGGTTAATGTGTTGTATTACAGGATAGAATTAACACTTTACATACTATATTTCATCATAAATTAAATACAACTAAAATAACTAGTGAGAAACTGATTTTTAAAACAATTAAACAACTATATAGAGATTACATAAAACTAAAAAGTTAATAAGGTTTTTATATTTCGTTATGACACAAACATTTTTAAAGTATTCATAAATAAAATTAACAAACACATATTCCCCACAAACATTCAACTTTTACATAATCTCTTTCTTTATCTTTTTTTATATTTTGAACCTAATTCCCCATTTTTTGCTTTCCATTCATAAGGAAAAAATCTTATAAAGTTACTAGATAAAATTGCATTCTTTATACAGAAATGAAGTCATATAGGGGTTCTATAAGCTAAGGAAGACAATAATTGTCATTGATTTAATGCAAATTAAGTTTCCGATATGTTAGGAAATGAATGCTCAGGAAACGCAATTAAAGCACATGTTAACAAAAATATTGCAAAACATACAAAAATTTTAATAGCACTGAAATCATGCTACTAAAAAACATCATCCGATTTCAAAATTTATTAATAAACCAACTTTATTATATGTAGTTACAAATGAAAACTGCATTTTGCAGAAAATTTTTAAGGTTGGGTATATGAAGAAGTTTTCCCATTTATTAGAAAACACTGTGGACATAAAATGATTGAAAGAATAACTAACATGGAAAATTTGAATAATATCAAAGATCATATATTTAACAAAAGAATTTAAGAAATAAATACACGCTGTTGCAAAGTCATTTGATGAAAAAGTATATATAACGTAACAAAAACAAATTTAATAATTGATTACCTTCGAAAGTTCTTCAATATCTTAGATTATTATGCACAGAACTATTGTATGACGATATAACCAATATGGCAAACGTTTCTATGAACTAAATTTGCTAGTACTTTTCCCATAAGTGAATTTTAAACAACATTCGTAAGTAGTTTTACACTCATCTAGTACAAAATACAACACACCCATTATTTGATTCCATCAAATGGAATAAAATCATCAAATAGTATTCACATTAAATAGTTTTTGTTAAACTTTATTTGAACATAAAAGTAAACTCTACCTGCTTTCATGAAACAATGTAATTAATGAAAAATTATATTTAATATCAAACAAGTATAGATTTTCAGTAACAAACAGAATATAGGTCTGAAACTAAACCCTAAGAAATCCCAGGTCATTCCTATATCTCATCCAAAGTTAATCAGCTGGTACTTTCGTGAAGCAGTCCCTCAAATACTCTTCAATGGTACCTAACTACCATACCAAAAAACAGTAAAAGACTTTGAAATAATCTTGGATGAACACCTAAACTGGGAAGAACAAACAGTCACAGCACAATACAAAAATTTAGAAAAATATCTCCAACCCATGTTACACAAAAATTAGTCCAAACACTAGTCTTGCCTAATCTTTACTACTGTTATGTAGTTCAACACAGCACAAACAGTAAAAATTCGAGATGCCTCGAGCTAGTGATGAATGTTTGCATTAGATACGTGTGAAATATACGTTTGTATGATCATATCAGTCCTTCATACTCCCAGCTAGATTGGATATGCCCACATAAGGTACACGATCTCCACTCGATGTGCTTACTTCATCGATTTCTTAGCCACTGGTGACCCCAATACTTATCTTCTCACATTAAACTCCTTTCATCATTCCACAACCACAATACCAGATTGGATATGTCTAGCATCTTGCCTGTACCTTTACATAACACAAAATCTTTCTCCGTGTTATTCTCCATCTGAGCCATACGACTATGGAACAGGATCTTCTGTGATCTGCGTCTTATCCAGAACCACTCAACATTCAAGAGGGAACTCAAAACATACATATTAGGGATGGTATAGACACCATTGTTGTGCCCCTCTCATCTCTTTCTTTCTCCTCTCCATCATAGCATTGAATTTTACCATTCTATTTCTCTTCCTCTAACCTATATATCTTGTATATCTCTTTCACCCCATTCTATCGTCTTATGTCTCTGCTCGATGAGAATAACTCACAAGCTGCAAGAACATAACGGGGAAAACTCCCAACTAGCAATAGGACAGACATTCATAAAAGAAAAATATGTTTACTTTCATATACATAGCCATTACTATTATTACTATAATTCGTGATTGTTATAATTATCTTTTTGATTGTTATAATTATCATTGTACTACTTTTATAGTCTCTATTTTTCCTTCTTTAACATTAATACTTTATAACACTTTATATGTCCTTAATGTTCTGTACAAACTGAAATTCCTTTGATTTGAGTATGCCTGGTTAGGTGTAAGAGAGGGCCTGAAGGCCCTAATCTTGCCAGGTAAAAAATATGCATAAATAAATAAATGAATAATTTATATAGAAATATAAATTATTTTAGCTCTATTTACCCAACTATTGCGTGAATTATCAAAACCTAGCCACTTAACATAAACTTTATTTCCTTTTTTCTTTAGAACTTCCTCAACTAGGTAATCATCTGGAAAATTCGTTTTCAATAGTTCTTGTTCATAAAAATTTGTTCTCTGTTTAAATTCTTCAATTTAATTGTGATATGATTGGAAAGATTACCATCTTCAATTTCGAAACTTTCTGTTGACCAATTTGCTGTACAAAAGTTCCCTTAAGTTTAATTATTTTACCTTTATCACCAATTTTATATTTAGGTTTAGTATCTAGCAAATTTGTTATGGAAATTGTATCAACAAGATACTTTGAATTTCTTTGTTTACATTTTTGGTACCATTTTTATAGCTGAATGATAAGTGTTATGATATACATCAACTAATTTCAATACTAAGTCAACCCATATATAATCACCTTGAGAGCAAATTTCTTCCACATCTTTTCGTTTGATGTTGTATTAAATAAATAAACAAGAGTTGCTTTTAATTGACTAAAAGTTGAATTAGGATTACTGTCGAATATTACCATTAATTCTTGAAATTCCTTACCATAAACTATTTGCCAACTTTTGTTGATCAAGTGGTGAATAGTTTTGTAACTCGAAACCCACAAACAATTTTTGAAAAAAATCATCTGTAATAGCAAAAAAAAGTTTACTTTTTTTATTTATTTTAGAAAATCTTTTCTCTCTCCAGAATCCATTAGGACTAAATCATTTTGATATAAATAGTCATTCCAAAAGAAATTACATTTTTTCTTTTTAAATTGTGTCTAATTATCTTATGTGATTTGTTAACAATTTTGTCCACAAATATTTAGTCCTTAACCTTTAATGTATTTACTCTTTTTGGTTTTAACATATTGAACATAGCCCTTCAATTCCTTGTGTTCCATTTTTTGATGTTAGTTAATCAGGATGAAGCGTTTCAGTAAAACTTTGCACTTCAAAACCACAAATGTGGTTATCGTTCTTCATATATAAAGAATAAAAAGTTTATAAATTACTTTTAATTGATTGATTGTAAAGACTTCTTTACTTTTACATCACTACGAAATTTCTCATTTAAATTATTAAATTTCGGATCTAATAACATAAGTTTCCTTTGTAGTGGATATGTTTAAATTCATGTTTGATGAAGACTTGGTTTCATGTTATTCTTTTCTATATTATTTTGTTCCATTTGCATTAACTCTGGGAGTGTTTTCTGTATTTTTCTTTGTGACCAGGTTGTTTAATTCTTCTATATTAATATAATTAATCAACTATGTTAAAATGATGTATATTCGGTTTTGTCACAAGATTTGATAATTTACTTTGCAAATAATAATTGTTAACTACAACTTTTGAATCTATTGGATGATATATATATGCAATTCTTCTACCTTTAAGGCCAATATAATCTCTAGGCACTTTAAAAATAGCTTTAAATTCTTTCTGAAATTATTTTATTACATAAATTAATTTTGGATCTATTGATCCTTGATAATCTTAGATTTATGTTTCTAATGAATCTTACGATTGTTATAATTTTTCATTAACTTTTCGATCTACTGATGATTGTAAACCTTTGATTTCTGATTGAAAATCTTAAAATTTAGTAATTAAAAACATAACATTCAGACATAGTAATATAATCATTTCAAAATTAATAGTCACAAATGTCTAGAAATCACTTCTTCGAAATTTTGTATTCTCTCAGTATTGTAGTATAGTTTATTTTTTCCCAAATACTTAAATAATTATTTTGGAAGATTTCCTACATACCAATAAAAAACAAATTTTATACCTTTATTATTATAATAACAGATTCAATGGAATCCAATATGATCAGAAGCATCAAAATTTACTACTCCACATTCAAATTTTTTTGGTTCATTAGGTAAAAACGCCAAGAAAATATTTAATTTTAAATGTTTAACTAATTATTGTATGTGAAAATTAAATAAAAGATTATTAAAATTTTAATTATTTCTTTGCAAATTTTTTACCAATTTCCTTTCTTTTCGTTTCCAAATTATGTATTTTTTGTTCTTATAATTATTTATTTAAAACACTGTTTGCAATTGCTGCAGTACCACCAGCAAGTCAACCAAATGTTGCTAAATAAGGTAATGCAGCAAATAGTAATGGAAGAAATCCACATTTGTGTTGTGTTAATCATCAACCTTCTTTCCCTTTTCCTTGACATTCAATAACCTCTTGCACAACAGCAATAGTTAATGAAACAAGAAAATTTCCACCAGTATTTATCTCTTGCATACTTTTTGAACATCTGTTAAAAATGTTTCAAGAACATATAATTGTTCGACATTGGGTTGCCACTTGATAGCAAAGTATATTCAACTGAGAAGATATTAATCTACACAGATGAAAATATAATGTTGAACTGTTATAAACACCATCCATTTTTATCAAGTTCTAAACCCATTTGTAATTTTCGGTTTCCATACATAATATCTTTAACTGTCATTGCAGCAGGTTTTTCCTAAAGAAGCATCACTTGCACTCATTATTTCTTTTTCAAATAATTTAAGTTTTTTATCAAATTCATGCCTTTTTTATAATTCTATATTATCCCATTGAGAAATATTCTGTTGTTTATATGCTTCATCTACTGGAGTAAATCTTTGAACTCTTCCAGCAATTTTTTTTTAAATTTGGTCTGGACCACAAAATCTGTAACCTGTAAGATACATTTCAAATTGTTAATTAAAGTATTTACTAATTCTTTTCAATATCTTCCTTTTTTCAAAAATATGTTTGGCAAATTATTCACAAATCTAATTAAATAAGGATTACCTTTAGGATCAACAAAATCTCTAAATTTGTTTGTTAACATTTGTGTTATAACAACTTTTTCAATATGGTAATTTTATATCTAGCCAATTCTTCTCCATGTATTACTGTAAATCTGTCAATTAACTCTGAATATTTTTTCTAAATGATCACCAACTTCTTGTAATGAATCATCATGGTTTCTTTCTCAAACACCAGGAATATTCTTCAATGACTCCTTTACCAAGTAATTATAGTTATTTCTTCTACTTGATTTTATTTGTTTGTGTTGCTTTCATTATATACAGCATTTGACCGAATAAAATTTTTGCTTAATTTTGTAAATCATTAAATTACTCCATCTGTTCCTTCATATTATTTTCACCAATTTCTATTTTATCACCTTTGAATTCTAGTGATAATTTATCAATATATTTATAAGAACCAATAGGTCTTAACCCAAATATAGGATTCTCACTATGAGTAATAATTTCTAAAATAATTTCAGTTATATATATATATATATATATATATATATATATATATATGTTGTTTACATCTTTGCCTTTTCTTTCTTCTTTTTCTTAACTTCTTTGTTTTCTTCAACTGCTTGCAAAACTTTTTCTCCTAATCCTTCAATTCCTTGGTTAACTTCCTAACTTCCTCTATTGTGTCGATAACTACTTGATATCCTTCTTTTTAAATTTATCATGTTTAGTTCTTGGTTGTTTTTCTCCATTTCTTAAACTCTTCTTTTAACTGTTCTTTCACTTTCTTACTTCACTTGGCTTTTTTATCAATTTCTGGATTGTATTTTCATGACATTTATTAGTAATAAAATTATGATAATTTTTTTGTCTTACATTTACATTTCTCGTTTACATACAAATGATATATTTAACGATTATGTTTAATGTTTATGTTTTACATTTAAATTCAACATTTTTATAGTGAACATTTCTACGTTCAATGTTTTTTATGTTTAACATCTAAGAAATTTGTATGTGAGTGTAACATTTTTGCACACTTTAGTTCGTTATATATTTTATGTTCAAAATTTCAAAAGTTCTTAATCTTTCCTCGATATTTTCCTTAATTAAATTTTCTTGACTTATCTATTGTTACTATACGAGATTTACATTTATTACAGCATTTGCTTCTATTGTTCCGCTGAAAGTTTCCTTCCTTTTGATTGACAGACACTTAACCTATTGTTCCCATGTCCCCTCCACCAACCCACCACAACAACTCTCAGGAACCCCCCCCCCCCTCGCTGCCACAGGTACTTTCAGGTCTGAGTTATTGGAATAGCCCCTCTCTCTTATAAATTCGATTGACTATTTAACTAAATTGATCAGTTAGTTAACCTACCACATTCTGGTTAACCTCCTCCCCTCCCACCTCCCATCTCCTCCACAGAAAATGATGGGAACTTCAAATTCCATCAGGACAATGCAAAACACCACAGCTACTTCCACTAACCTAAGAAAATGGAGGGAAAAAAGGAGACTTTGGCTACCTCCAGTACCTAACCCATTTGACCTCCACCTCTTCCTAGGAATTGGCTAGAAAAGGACTCAGCCTGTGCTGGATAGGATGGACATAAGCCTTTGTTTTCACTCTTTATTTAAACAATTAGAGGCAGTACTCCAATAAGTGTGTTCGTCCCAAGGTCTGGAGTCCAACTGACTTAGTACACAGTGCTGCCACCAGACGGTGCTGTCATACTTTCTGTGATGTAATCCAAGATGGCGGTCTGGTGGTGGAGAGGAAATTTAAGGGTATATTGGTTATTTATAAAAAATCAGTTTGTGGGGGTTGGATTTACCTTGCTCATCATTATCTGCTGTTTGGAAACATGTAGGGGGTGTAAGAAGTAATTACACGGAGCAAACATGTTGCATAATGTAATGTTCGGCACTGTACTCTGGGTGTCTTAACTTAATGTTTGGCTGTTTGTCGGCTCTTAACCTATTGTTGTGTTATATGGTGTACCTTGTCACCCTCATTTCCTTAAACTATTGTACTGCCTTTGATATCAAATTAAGTAATTAGTTATGTCCTCCCACCATTTTCTGGTACACTTTTAAAATTTCACATTCTTTTGAAGGCCATTTCTGGCGCATTCTTTGTCACCCACTGCGTAAACTATTGTACTGTGTTTTACATAAAAATTATGCTGCTTTTCTGCTCCATGTCACTCACTCAAACACACCCTCCTTTTTGTACTGCTAACACCACACTAATACAAAAAATTGTGCAAATAAATTAAATCGGTATTCTTCACACATATAGGGTAGTTCTTTTTAATTTGCAGCACCCTATTGGTCTGTGAAATCGATGGAATAGAGTTTAAACAAAAGATCACTAGAAAAAACTCATCCTGCCACTCGACACCCAACGCTGACATTGCAGACTCCGCACATGTCCCCAGGAGTTGGGATGCACCAGTGGTCCCCGCAGAGTAACGACATTGCTATCAGCTGCCAAACCATGTGTAGGTTTCAGTTTGGGTCCCGCAAGGAAGAGGCAGCAGCTTCTCCTTCATACATTACACCTGAGAAACGCCTGTCAAAACATGTGTTGACCCAGGCACTGTTGCTGGCGCTAATACACATAGCTGCAGTGAGGGTCCAGCAAAGAGACAGATGCAGCAATACTTCTACGAATAGCAGAGAGTACATTCTTCTTAATAATCCTAATGGGACAGGCTATCCATTACTGAATTTACCCGTCAAACTGCTACTGCTGCTGGAGTGGGAGCACTGTCCAGCATTGTTTCCTGCAGATGAGACTTTCAGCAGCAAAATTATTTTGTACAGATCGCTACATTGCATTGATAGTTAAACCCCCCAAAGTTGTCTACAGATCATAAAATACATACAAGACCAACAAGAATATTGGGAGCCAAAAACACATTTACCAGCGTAACTGCAATTAAATATTAGGATTGTTGCTGCAGTCTGATACTGATCGATGTACACATAATGTCTCCTCTTGATGGCACTCGTTCTGGAACGAATCTCAGTACCTGTAGCGCACATAATTTTCCATATATGAATCTCTCTCATACCCTCGCGGTATTTTTTCTGGTCACAGCACAACATAAGGCACAGTAGCATTACACTGCAATATGCAGACATTTTACACAAGCAATGCAGTTATCTTTTATATCTGCACAGCGCCATAAAAATTATGGCATGCCTACATTCACACCGGCTACATGATTAGATTCTTCTCAGTCCTAGGTAATTACATGACAAAGGCTTCGAATCAACGCTTCTGGAAGGTGCTGCATCCTTCCAAGATTCTCTCAAACAAGTGTTATGAAGGACAGGCATCCGGTACTTTGTGATACTGAATACTGCACTCGCAGACGTAATGCTCGGAAAGACATCATGGATGCGTGTTGGTGTACTGTAATCAACATCACTATCAATATAACAAGAAGGAAAATGTGAGGGTACACTTCGGGGTGCCAAGGAGGGGACGTATTGTTAAAGCAATGTGACTGTCTCGTTTGTACACTATAGCAGGTTCAATTGAACACTTGAATTGGTATATTGTGGAGCTGTTTACGAAAATAATCTATCACAACTTATATTCGGATATGCTCCTCAGTGCATTAAAATCACAATTCACCATGTACAATCTATCCTTCCATTACGACTAGACATAAGTAATGTTTTTTGTTTTGTGTGAATAGTAGTTTGATTACTTCCCACAAATGTATGTTAGAACATAAGCCACGGTACCTTTACTTTCAAGCAGCAGCATGTGCACCAACAATTAAACTTTACAAATAGGCGTACAGAGCGTCAAATACGGAAAGACTCTTACTCAATTACCATATTTTGCCACTGAGGACAATACCTGGGACATTAGAGGGTGAAACAGATCTCCATCCTTCAATATATCACGGCATACGATGTCGATGTATTAAACATACAATTCGTATCTTACTCCAGACAAAAATCACCCCTTTTACAAAATTAGTATACCTATCTACCACCTGACAGTCATACATATACCGCGAAGACAGACTGCACTTTATATACCCCTCGGAGCACTAGATATTTTCCTGCAGCCGATGGTCACAAGTCATCCACTCCCAACGCGTGACCAGAGCGCCTACAGCAGACTGAAGTCACTCTCAGGATCGTTTTACAAATTCGGGTTCGTTTCCCCTTGGCCAAAACGTATTACTGTTTCTGGTCTGGATGTAAATGCTTGTTTGCTTGATTTTCTACAACCATCTCCAAACTTTGGGATTAGAATAACACATGCATTTTCGCATGGTTTGATATGATATTATACAATTTTTGCGGTAGTTCTCGACATCAAGCATACAACAATTTCCTTCCAATCCGTCGCCAATAATTCCGAAAATATGGACTGGAAAGTATTTCTCTACAATCCCGAAACTTTAACGAGGTGGAGCGTGCTGTAAACCATTGAGTAACTAGTAACTGATGCCGCCTGCGAAGACCTTTACGTGAGAACTCGAGAGAAATAGAGAAAACTGATATTTCCACTCACGAATACCGATGTCGGTGATGGTACAGATTCCAAACCTTCATTATAATTTACAAAGTCAACTAAGCTGTCTCTCATGTTTAGAGACCCAGCAAACAAGTCTTGCTCCCGTCTTTCACCTGCTAGAGGCACACACGACAATCAATGTTCCCTCAAATTTCCTAACAATCACGAAAGCTATCCAACACGTACTAAGTATTGGTTTGCTATTCTACCATCTAGGTGACAACATGGTTAAGCAGCTACATTCCTACACTTGAGTAGGCCTCTCCATTAGGATGGCTCCTAACAGTAATGGGAAACATGAATCATTCCCACCACAGGCCACTGGTGCTGCACGCCAAGCATGCATAGACAGAATCATCCTAGGAGAAAAACCAGCCTCATATATGTTTTATCCCTGTACTTACGACGAAATGTTACGATTACGGTCTCAATTGACCAACATTTGACAATGAGCGAAATATCTGAAATGTATCCTGCTGAGAGCTGTGACTCTGTAAATAGAAACATCAGTGGCATTCATATGACATGACATACTCTTCCCTTCACTATCACAGTACTCCACGTCCCATCGATCCTTCCTTACGTCTGGACTTAGTCATTTCCTTTGTACATGTCAGAACTCAAACACATACTTTATAACTTGGACGCTCAAGGCGAACCTATCACGCTGCCTCTACTACTAAGTATAATACTTCATCAATAACTGATTGCTGGCGATACTAAATAACACTGACTGAAAATCAACAATGGGTGGACATGTAAATTTTTCTTGTGAGTGCTACCACTGTTTCTTAGAAAGAGAGGCGTAACCATCTTACAAACTGCTATATGTTAAAAAAAAAACACAACCATATTACTATCACAAGTGTCTTGGTACTACAGGGGCACACAAGTCATCATCGTCATCATTTAAGACTGATTATGCCTTTTGGCGTTCAGTCTGGAGCATAGCCCCCCTTATACAGTTCCTCCATGTTCCCCTATTCAGTGCTAACATTGGTGCCTCTTCTGATGTTAAACCTATTACTTCAAAATCATTCTTAACCGAATCCAGGTACCTTCTCCTCGGTCTGCCCCGACTCCTCCTACCCTCTACTGCTGAATCCATGAGTCTCTTGGGTAACCTTGCTTCTCCCATGCGTGTAACATGACCCCACCATCTAAGCCTGTTCGCCCTGACTGCTACATCTATAGAGTTCATTCCCAGTTTTTCTTTGATTTCCTCATTGTGGACACCCTCCTGCCATTGTTCCCATCTACTAGTACCTGCAATCATCCTAGCTACTTTCATATCCGTAACCTCAACCTTGTTGATAAGGTAACCTAAGTCCACCCAGCTTTCGCTCCCATACAACAAAGTTGGTCGAAAGATCGAACGGTGCACAGATAACTTAGTCTTGGTACTGACATCCTTCTTGCAGAAGAGAGTAGATCGTAGCTGAGCGCTCACTGCATTAGCTTTGCTACACCTCGCTTCCAGTTCTTTCACTATGTTGCCATCCTGTGAGAATATGCATCCTAAGTACTTGAAACCGTCCACCTGTTCTAACTTTGTTCCTCCTATTTGGCACTCAATCCGTTTATATTTCTTTCCCACTGACATTACTTTTGTTTTGGAGATGCTAATCTTCATACCATAGTCCTTACATTTCTGATCTAGCTCTGAAATATTACTTTGCAAACTTTCAATCGAATCTGCCATCACAACTAAGTCATCCGCATATGCAAGACTGCTTATTTTGTGTTCACATATCTTAATCTCACCCAGCCAGTCTATTGTTTTCAACATATGATCCATAAATAATATGAATAACAGTGGAGACAGGTTGCAGCCTTGTCTTACCCCTGAAACTACTCTGAACCATGAACTCAATTTACCGTCAACTCTAACTGCTGCCTGACTATCCATGTAAAGACCTTTAATTGCTTGCAAAAGTTTGCCTCCTATTCCATAATCTTGTAGAACAGACAATAACTTCCTCCTAGGAATCCGGTCATATGCCTTTTCTAGATCTATAAAGCATAGATACAATTCCCTGTTCCACTCATAACACTTCTCCATTATTTGCCGTAAGCTAAAGATCTGGTCCTGACAACCTCTAAGAGGCCTAAACCCACACTGATTTTCATCCAATTGGTCCTCAACTAATACTCGCACTTTCCTTTCAACAATACCTGCGAAGATTTTACCCACAACGCTGATTAAAGAGATACCTCTGTAGTTGTTACAATCTTTTCTGTTTCCATGTTTAAAGATTGGTGTGATTACTGCTTTTGTCCAGTCTGATGGAACCTGTCCCGACTCCCAGGCCATTTCAATTATCCTGTGTAGCCATTTAAGACCTGACATTCCACTGTATTTGATGAGTTCCGACTTAATTTCATCCATCCCAGCCGCTTTATTGCACTGCAATCTATTGACCATTTTTTCCACTTCCTCAAATGTGATCCTATTTCCATCATCATTCCTATCCCATTCTACCTCGAAATCTGAAACATTACTGATCGCATTTTCACCTACATTGAGCAACTCTTCAAAATATTCCCTCCATCTGCCCAAGGCCTCCACAGGATTCACCAGCAGTTTTCCTGACCTGTCCAAAATACTTGTCATTTCCATCTTACCTCCCTTTCGAGGACTGCTACTTATACTCAAGAATGGTTTTCCAGCAACTTGACCCATAGTCTCCAATCTGTTTCCAAAGTCTTCCCACGATTTCTTCTTCGATGCTGCAATTATCTGTTGGCTTTGTTTCTTACTTTAACGTAACTTTCTCTGTCTACCTGGGTTCTGGTATGTAGCCATTTTTGATACGTCTTCTTTTTCCTTTTACAGGCTGCCTTGACTGTATCATTCCACCAAGCTGTTTGCTTCATCCTACTTTTACACACTACTGTTCCAAGACATTCTTTAGCCACTTCTAGTACTGTGTCCCTGTACCTTGTCCATTCCTTTTCCAATGACTGTAATTGACTACATTCAACTAACTGGTACCTTTCTGAGATCGCTGTTATGTACTTGTGCCTGATTTCCTTATCCTGAAGTTTCTCCACTCTTATCCTCCTACATATGGACCTGACCTCCTACACTTTCGGCCTCACAATCCCAGTTTCACTGCAGATTAAATAATGATCAGTGTCATCAAAGAAACCCCTGAATACACGTGTGTCCCTCACAGCCTTCCTGAATTCCTGATCTGTTATTATATAGTCAATGACAGATCTGGTTCCCCTGCCTTCCCAAGTATACCGGTGTATGTTCTTATGTTTAAAAAAGGAGTTTGTGATTACTAAGCCCATACTGGCACAGAAATCCAAGAGTTGTTTCCCGTTCCTGTTGGCCTCCATATCCTCTCCAAATTTACCCATAACCTTTTCATACCCTTCTGTTCGATTTCCAATCCTGGCGTTAAAATCACCCATGAGCAGAACACTGTCATTGTCCTTTACTCTAACCACTACATCACTGAGTGCCTCATAAAAACTATCCATCTTATCTTGATCTGTCCCTTCACAATGCGAATATACTGACACAATCCTAATTTTCTTGCTAGACACTGTCAAATCTATCCACATCAGTCGTTCGTTTACATACCTTATTGCAACTACGCTGGGTTCTATTTCTTTCCTGATGTAAAGCCCTACACCCCATTGTGCTATTCCTGCTTTGACTCCTGACAGGTAGACCTTGTATTCTCCCACTTCCTCTTCTTTCTCACCCCTTACCCGAATGTCACTAACAGCTAAAACGTCCAGCCCCATTTTAAAAGCTATGCTGGCTATAAAAAACCGGGCGAATACGTTGTTTTTCCCGACAAATACCATGACACTGATTATAGACGGTGATTGCTAGAGTATGTATTATCAGACCAGCAGTGCGGTTACACGTCGCAAACGGTGCAACCTCGTAATAAAATTACCAAATTTTGGAAGTGATTCGGCTAACAAGTGTGGTATGAAACCAGTATTTACAACTACCTTACACTGCCACCACTAGATATTTATCCAGTATTTGTAAAACATTCTATCTCGGTGCCATTCTAGAGGTTCTGCGATATAACAATGACTTATAGGCGGTGACTGATTGAGAAGGATTAGAAAAAGTAATAGATGGTGTGATGATTGAGGTCGTAAGAAATGTACACTAGTTTTCAGATCTCTGGTGCTATGGTTTTGGCAGAAATTATGTCTACGATTTGGAATCAAGTCTTTCCATTAACCCACATACCTGAGTTGGATTCTATGTTGAAGACCTTTAATGATAACAGGCACTAGTGAATCATATTTCTGGCACTTTCGTATCTCGAAATGAGCCACCTCTCTCGAACCTACCTGCTACATTAAAATTCCAATTTGGTTTAGGTAGCCCCTATACACCTTGCAACTACCCCTCAGACACTTCGCTGCTGTCCCTGCAGCTTTGTGCATGTAATCATTCCAATGTATGTCGAAACTGAGTAGAAGTCAGAGAAAGCTATAACTACCACCTTCTGCAACCCATGTAGAAACAGGCGAAGCTGAGTTACTGCGACAGAACTGTGTTTTGACCATTCGACAGAAAGGAAGCCTGCTCCTGCCACATGAGGTAGTATAAAAAACAGTACAGGAAGTGGGGAAGGACGTGGATTTTGCTATTACATTGGGGTGCTTCTCCAAACTACAAGCAGGTTCTATGGATCCACGTCCTGAGGGCCCATTCAAGTCTATCGCCCTAACATTTGATCATCTTTATTCTGTACCATCCACCAGAGAAAAATTATGAGCTATAAAAGCTCCACATACTTCATCCGATAGAGAACTCAATGAGATTTTTACTGCATCTCCCTCCTCCCATACATCGAAAACAAATACTTTATGCATGTGACGATCCTATTAAATATACGGGTATTGATCTACTGCACAGACCAGTTTAAAGCTTCATCACCTATACTGTAGGAAGATGACTGTATCCCACAGACTATACCATAAGTCGCAAGAGACGCTCCCTGTGACAATGTGTCGTTGTTTGAAACATCGTTTTTCCGGCTGTAACATGCTTTGTACACAGCCATATATTTTGTTTTTCATCCACGACTTCGAGGTCTGTGTCAGGTTCTGAACTGACATTAACACGTTCTGATCCATTGTCTCTCGCAGAAAACCAGACGTCGCACAGTGTAAATCATGTTGTTACTGTGGCTACCATAGCACGCCATACACATTATAAGATTTTAAATTGAAGACAGTTACAACGTAAGGACCCTGGAAGAGTTTGGCGGTGTTGTGGAGTGTTTCCAATCTGCAGTCCGAAAGTGATTGATGAACTCTAGATTTAAACTCATCTGTCACAGTGGCGGAATAGCTAATGGCTCTATGTTCAGTTTCGAGTGATTCATCAAATTGCAGTCATGTCTACGACCACTGCCTCAGTGCTATCCATTCTTAGGTGCCGTCCCTCCACCAAAACTTTCTCCAACTCAAACAAGTGATATTAGTCAATCATTATGTTGTAACCAGCAGCATACCAGTGGGCAGATGGGGTGAAAAGACAACAACGATGTACTCTAATAATAAGCATCAAAGTTAATAGTGCAAACAATTTTAGCAATTTTACAGCAATTTCTACACCGAGCAATGATGCGACAGCATGTTTCCAAATTCCAGTATTATTTTCTTTTCTGATGTTCTGTCGGAATGCATCAGGTGTGACATAGCCTGCGTTGGACTTGTATACAACAACTTGTTATGTGTGGGTCTTAGAGCAGTGTCTACTTGTGATCGTTAACAGTAAACCTCTTCGTCATCAGAGGACTTCCATCTCATGTGTGATGAAACATGACACATTCCTCTAAACAAACAAAGATTTATGTGATGTTCTCCATTCCCATGTTGCATCTTAAGTGTAAAATCGATACTTCAGTTTCTAAACTAAGTTAGCGATAGGTGTTTGTGAGACACTGCTATCCCCTGTGTATATGTCTGCTTGACAGATGTGCTGTTTACAGAGTTAGTGGAGGCATGACTTGTAATTTCACATGTCGGACACTGTTCCTATGCATTTATCTGCTTTCTTGTAAGAGGTAGTCTGTGTTACTAATGATCATTTTATATAGGACGGATGTGGGCATAATATAATTTCTGAACCGTGATTCGATGTGGACAGTGGACGCTATACACCCCTGGAAAGCAATATTGTGCACATATCACACAGAGCCACTGTTTTACGGAAGTAATTTTCTCACTTTACGGTTTGATATCATAGTTTACCGTAGAGAAATCTGCAAGAAGGATGTATGTCATGCACTGAAAATATATTTCTTACATTTGAATATTAACAGCACTGCATACCACATAACTGATAGGTCGGAAACTCAAGTGCTCTAACATTACAGCCAGTTTTAAGTGTGGAACATTGTAGCCTTAAGAGCGCATGTGGTCATGTTTTCTCTTACCAATACCTTCCACTTACTGATCATAGACTCTAGAACAATTCTTTAGAGTTGATAGCATAGTTGATTTACGTAAAAAGCTTCAAACTCAATCTGTCTGGAGCTCCATCATGCATAAAAGTCACCTGTTTCTTGTTCTTCTTAACTGTCCGCTGTTGCATCACAAAACTTTGAAATCTGTTACTATACACCGATACGGGGTGCTAAGCCCTTCAACATAGGTACATCTGGAAAAATCTTGTGTATTTGGGTGGGCAAGGTCTCCGCTAGCTCCATTCATTCACGAGATGCGGAATGTAGCAGTCTACGTCTGGTCAGCTGGGGATTAAATAGGTAACGGTCCTGCAGGGCAGGGTGGTCAAAGACAGTGTGGGGGGCATTTCAGTCTCTAATTTCATCCTAAGACTGCGAGAATGCTCTGTGACTCCCAAACGCATAGAGATAGATCGTAAATTATGCACTATACTCGAGGTGCTAGAAATATGTAGAGTGCTGTCTGGTATACTATGATGATGTTTGTGTTCGACAATTACCAATGAATGGAGATACTGCACAATCATCAATCTACGTTCACAATGATAGTCGCAAAGTAGAGAGGGGCAGTTCAGCTATGATACTGAAACTGGGAAACATGCTGTCGCATCATTGCTTGGTGTAGCAATTACTGTAAAATTGCTAACATTGTTTGCACTATCAACTGTGATGCTTATTATTAGAGTACATCGATCGTGTCTTTTCCACCTTATTTGCCCACTGATGTTGGGTACCGCATAATGATTGACTGGCATCACTTGTCAAAGTTGGAGTAAGAGTTTTGGTGGAGGGACAACAGGTTCTGGGGATGGATATCACCGAAACAGTGATCGCGCAATTGACTGCAATATGAGGAATCAGTCGAAATGGAATGCAGAGCCATCAGCTATTCAGTCACTGTTACAGATGGGTTTAAATGTAGAGGTCGCCAATCACTTTCGAGCAGCAGTTTGGAAACTCTCCACAACGCCGACAAACACTTTCAGTTCCCTTATGCTGTAACTGTCTTTTATTGAAAATTGTCAAATGTGTGTGGCGTGTTATGGTAGCTGCAGTAACAATGTGATTTACACTGTCCGACGTCTAGTTTTCTGCGTGAGGTAATGAATCAGAACGTGTTAATGTCAGTTCAGAATCTGACACAGACCTCAAAGTCGTGGCAGAAAAACAAAATATATGACAGTGTACAAAGCATGTTACAGCAGGAAGAAACGATGTTTCAAACAACGACACAGAGTCACAGGGAGCGTTTCTTGCAACTTACAGTATAGTCTGTGGGATACAGTCATCCTCCTAAAGTAAAGGTGATGAAACTTTAAGCTGGTCTGTGCAGTGGATCAACACCTCTATATTTAATAGGATCATCACATCTGCCTGATACCAGCGTACATGTGGTATTTGTTTTCGATACATGGGAGGAAAGAGATGTAGTAAAAATCTCATCAAGTTCTCTTTCGGATGAAGTTTGTGGAGCTTTTATAGTTCATAATTTTTCTCTGGCGGATGGTACAGAATAAAGATGATCAAATGTTGGGGCGATAGACGTGAATGAGCCCTCAGGACGTGGATCCACAGAACCTGCTTGTAGTTTGGAGAAGCACCCCAATGCAGTAGCAAATTCCACGTCCTTCCCCAGTTCCCATATTGTCTTTTATACTAACTCATGTAGCAGGAGCAGTCTTCTTTTCTGTCGAATAGCCAAAAGACAGTTCTGTGGCAGCAACTCAGCTTCGCCGGTTTCTACATGGGTTGCAGAGGGTAGTATATACAACTTTCTCCAACTACTACTCATTTCCGACGTACATTGCAATGGTTACATGCACAAAGCTGCAGGGACATTAGCGAAGAGTCTGAGGAGTAGTTGGAAGATTCATAGGGGCTACCTGAAACCATGTTGGAATTTTACTTGTAGTAGATAGATTCGAGAGAGGTAGCTCGTTTCTAGATAGGAGAGTGCCAGAAATATGATTCACTAGTGGCTGTAATCATTAAAGGACTTCTCCATAGGATCGTACCCAGGTATGTAGTTGGTTTGGTTGGATGGTTGGTTTAGGGAAAGAGACCAGACAATGTGGTCATCGGTCTCATCGGATTAGGGAAGGTTTGGGAAGGAAGTCGGCCGTGTCCTTTCCGAGGAACCATCCCAGCATTTGCCTGGAGTGATTTAGGGAAATCACGGAAAACCTAAATCAGGATGGCCGGACGCGGGATTGAACCGTCGTCCTCCCGAATGCGAGTCCTGTGTGTAGTTGAATGAAAAGACTTCATTCCAGTTCATAGATATCATTTCTACCGAAAGTGTAGCACTGGAGATCTGAAAAGTTAGTGTAAATATCTTACGACCTCAATGGATATATCCCAGAACCTCTGGCATGGCATCGTTACAGAATTTGTTACAAATACTGGAGAAATATCTAGTGGCCGCAGCGTCAGGGAGTTGCAAATACTGATTTCATACCACTCTCGTTAGCCCAATCTCTTTCAAAATTCGATAATTTAATTATGAGGGTGCACCGTCAGTGATGTGTTGCCACACTGCTGGTCTGATAATATATACCCCGGCGATCACCGTCAGTACTCCGTTTCACGGTATTTGTCTGGGAAAACAACGTCATTCGTAGGGAATGCCATTGATGGATTTATAAAGTCGGTATAGCTTTTAATATGGATACTTGTGTGCACCTGTAGAACCAAGACCGCTTGTGATGGTAATAAGGTTGTGGTTTTTTTTGGTTTTTTTTTCAACATATAGCGGTTTCTAGGACGATTTCGTATCTCTTTCGAAGACATGGGGGTAGAATTCGCAAGAAAAACTTATGAAACATGTCCATCCATCGTTGATTTTCGTATCGCTAGCAATCAGATATTGACGAAGTTTTATACTTGGTAGTAGCGGGTGCATCATAGGTTCGCCTTGGGCATCTGGCTTATAAAGTACGTCTTTGTGTTCTGTCATGTACAAAGGAAATGACCATGTCCAGTCGTAAGGAAGATATGGATTTGACGTGGAGTACTGTTATAGCAAAGGGAAGTGTATGTCATGTCATTAGAATGGTACCGATATTTCCATTTCCAGAGCCACAGCTGTCAACAGTGTGTATTTCCGATTCTTCGCTCATTGTCAGACGCTGGTCAACTGAGACCGCAATCGTAACATTTAGTTGTAAGTACAGGGATAAAATATGTATGAGGCCTTTCTTTTCCAAGGACGATTTTGTCTATGCTTGCTTGGCGTGCACCGTCAGTGACCTGTGGCGGGAATGATTCATGTTTCCCATTAACGGTAGGAGCTGTCCGAATGGAGAGGCCTGTTTGAGTGTAGGAATGTAGCTGACTTAACCATGTTGTACTCTAGATGGCCGAATAGCGACCCAATACCTATTATGTGTTGGATAGCTTTCCTGAACGTGTGGAAATTTGAGGAGATTCAATATGGAGGGGTGTTTGTGCTGGACCGTTATGCTCTCCCATGTAAATTGTTCAGTTGACTGGTCCTGCACATTCTGCGCATTTATTTATTTGAGGGAACATTGATTGTGGTCTGTGCATCTATCAGTTGAAAGACAGGAGGAAGATATGTTTGCTGGTTCTCTAAACATGAGAGACAGCTTAGCTGACATCGTAAATTATAGGGATGATTTAAAATCTGTTACATCACTGACATCGGTATTCACGAGTGGAAATATCAGTTTCCTTTATTTTATTCGAGTTCTCATGTAAAGGTTTTCTCAGGTGGGATCAGTTTGTAGTTACTCAGTGGTTTAGAGCACGCTCCACCTAGCTAAATTTTCGGTTTGTAGAGAAATATTTTCCGTTCTATATCTTTGTATATATATGTTGTGCAAGAGATCAGTAGGATGCTACTGTGTGCTTGATATCGAGAAGAACTCCAAAAATGGTATTATATTACAGCATACCATGGGAAAATACATGTGTTCTTGTCATCCCAGAGTCTGGAGATGGGTGTAGCAAAGCAAGCAAGCAAGCAGGTCCTTACAAGAAACAGTAATGTGTTCGTGCTGATGGAAAACGAGCCTGAATTTGTAGAACAGTTCTGAGAGTGACTTCAGTTTGCTGAGGGCGCTCTGGTCACACATCGGGAGTGAATGACTTGTGACTGCCTGCTGCGGGAAAATATCTAATGCTGCGAGGAGTATATAAAGTGCTGTCTGTTTTCACGATATATGTACGACTGTCTGGTGGTCGATGGCTATTTGAATGATGTAAAAGGGGCGATTTTTGTTTGGCGCAGGATACGAATTGTATGTTCACTACATCGACATGGTGCACGGCAATATATTCTCGGTTGGAGATCAGTTTCATGTTCTAATATTCCAGCTCCTGTCCTCAGTTGAAAAACAGTGTAATTGAGTAAGAGTCTTTCCGTATCTGATGATCTGTAGGACACTTTGCAAGTTTTAATTGTTTGTACACATGCTGCTACTTGAACATAAAGGTACTGTGGCTTATGTTCTGACATAAGTTTGTGGGAAGTAATCAAACTACTATTCGCATAAAACAAAAAACATTATGTATGTCTATTCGAAATGGAAGGATAGATTGGACATGGTGAATTGTGATTTAAATGCACTGAGGAGCATATCCAAACGTAAGTTATGATAGATTCATTTCATAAACGGCTGCACAATATAGCAATGTAAGTGTTCAATTGGACCTGCTATAGTGTACAAACAGGATGGGCCCAACAGCTGTAACAATACGTCCCCTCATCAGCACCCCTAAGCATACCCTCTCATTTTCCTTGTTGTTCTATCAATAGTGATGTTGATTACAGTACATCAACACCCACCCATGATGTCTTTCCGAGTATTACGTCTGAGGGTGTGGTATTCATTATCACATAGAGCTGGATGCCTGTCCTTCATAACACTTGTTTGAGACAATCATGGCAGGATGCAGCACCTCTCAGAAGCGCTGATTCGAAGACTTTATCATGTAATTTCCTAGGACTGAGAAGAATCGAGACATGTAGCCGGTGTGAGTGTAGGCATACCACAATTTTTCTGAGTGCTGTACAGATATAAAAGATAACTGCACTGTTTGTCTAAAATGTCTACATATTGCAGCATAATGTTACTGTGTCTTATGTTGTGGCGTGACCTGAGAAAATGACTGTGTGTCTTATTTTGAGTTATGTATAGATTCAGTGCATCGATAACCGCGAGGGTATGAGAGCGATTTTTAGGTGGAAAATTATGTGCGCTATAGATACTGAGATTCGTTCCAGAACCAGTGCCATCAAAACAGACATTATGTGTACGTCGATCAGTGTCAGACTGCAGCAACAGTCCTAATATTTAATTGTAGTTACACTGGTAAATGTATTCCTGGCTCCCAATATTCTTGTGAGGCTTGTATGTATTTGATGATCTGTAGGCAACTTTGGGGGGTTTAACTATCAATGCAATGTAGTGATCTGTAAAAAGTAATTTTGCCACTGAAAATCTCGTCTGCAGAAAACAATGGTTGGCGGTGTTCCTGCACCAGCAGCAGCAGCAGTTTGATGAGCAAATTGAGTGACGGACAGCCTGTCCTGTTAGGATTGCTACGAAGAATGCATCCTGTACAATTCTGGGAAGCATTGCAATATCTCACTCAGTGATGGACCTGCAGTGCAGCTATGAATCACCCTGCCAGCAATGGTGCCTACGTGGGCATATGTTTTGACAGGTATTTCTCGGGTGTCATATATGAAAGAGATGCTGCCACCTTATCCTTGCGGTACCCAACCTGACACCTATGAGTGGTTTGGCAGCTGACGGCCACATCATCACTTCGCAGGACCTCCGATGCATCCTGAATCCTTGGGACATATGCTGGGTTGGCGGTGTTGGCGCCGGGCATCGAGAGATGGAATGTGTCTTTTATTAGTAATCTTTTGCTAAACTATATCCCGTGTATTTCACCGACCAACAAGATGCTGCGAATTGAAAAAACTATCCCATACATGTGAAGAACATCAGTTTAATTAATTTGTATAATTTTTTATATCAACGTGGTGTTAGTGGTACAATTGTTAAGGGGAGGGTGTGTGTGAGTGGGTGGCATGGAACAGAACAGCAAGTTAAGGGTTGAACACTCGGTTAATTTGCATAATTTTTATGTAAAATGCAGTACAATAGTTTAAGGGGGTGGGTGACAAAGAAGAATTCGCCAGAAATGGCGTTCAAAAGCATGTGAAGTTTGAAAAGTGTACCAGAAAATGGGGGGGAGGACATAACTAATTAATTAATTTGTAACAAAGGCAGTACAAGAGTTTAAGGAAATGGGAGTGACAGGGAGAACCACATAGCAGAACAATACCTTAAGAACCGACAAAGGGCCAAATATTAGGTTAAGACACCCAGAGTACAGTACCAAACATTAGGTTATGCAACATGTTTGATCCAATTAATTACTTCTTATAAGATGTACGTGTTTCCAAACAGCAGAGAATGATGAGCAAGAGAAATCCAAGACCCACAAACTGATTTTTTATATAAATAACCAATATACCCTTGAATTTCCTTCCTCTCCACCACCAGACTGCCATCTTGGATTACATCATGGAAGGTATGACAGTGGCTTCTGGTGGCAGTACTGTGTACATGGTCAGTTGGACTCTGGACCTTGGGGTGAACAGACTTGATGGCAGTTCTGTTGTAAGTAGGCTGTTTATGTTTTCTTATTGGCAACGTTACGTAGCGCTCTATATGAAAATCACTGGCTGTGCTGTGTGCAGTCTGTGGCTAGTTTGCATTGTTGTCTGCCATTGTAGTGTTGGGCAGTGGCAGCTGGATGTTAACAGCGCATAGCGTTCAGGGACTGTTACGAGAACTGGAAATTGACACTGACAATCGCGGAACGCGAAAACAGGAGTACAACAATTACAGGTCACATCTGTCACAATTCCGCGATGACAGAAATAATAAATGGACACGACAAGGCTATTCTTACAACGTAAATCGTGACCAAAACAGACACCACCTGTATGACAACCGTTGGCAGAGTAGTAATAATTACAGGGAAAGATCACCTCTTCGCGGTAATGACTATCACAGAGACACTCAGAGAAACAGACAATATGGGAACCAAAATAATTATTATCACGGGAGACAGAATAACTTCAGACGCAACGGTCCAGCACGCAGTTACGATTCAGGGAGAAATTCTCCACCACGTGACCAACAGGAAAGAAACTATGGAATCTACCGACATGACGACAGACGATATGATCGTAACGACGAGCCCTCTCAGCAAGGCGAATTTGTAGAAGTTAGGTCTCCTAATCCCAATAACGACACGCGCCAACAAAGAAGCAGACAATGACTCGCACCGCAGGCAGCCACTTGCGCCCGCTGGCTCAGGGAAAAATAACATTGACGCTAACCTTGAGCAAAATTCCAGTATTCTTTACGGACGAATACCACATGATAACTGCATTCAAGTTGAAACTCTGCGTACTGAGAAGAGCAAAGGTTTACACCACATTTCACATGTAAAACCGTTTATTGAGAGAAAATTTGCTTTTTAACTTTGTCTTTGCCATAAAACGTTTCACTTCACGTTACTAGTATGCTTTAGAAACTGTTATCATGCAACAATGTTTGAAGTTAAATATCCAGTCAAGAATCTAGAGAACTTATTTAAACAGAAATTACGAATGCATTGTTATTGCGAACAGACGACACAGTGTTATTGTGTGTGTACATTCTTGCTTGTTAGTTGCACGATTACGTAACGACCATAAGGCTCACATACTTAGAACATTTACCAGTACTGCTAATAAGATTTTAATGCAACATTTTGGTGTACTTGAAAATACATTCTGAATTAAAGTACTTTCTGAGAGATACCAGATGACACAGTGGTTAGTTTATGTGACAGCTACACGATTATATCACGATGTTACTAATGTGTGACACAATTTACATTGTTGCTTTTGCGGAGTATATGTTTTATATCTGCACGGTTTTTCTGAATTCTTCTGGAAAGCAAAACATGTTTTAGTAGTAACTTTTGTGGTATAGCTACAAGGAGACAGCATTTTCCGTAGCACAACAATACGTTACAGCACAGTACTTTCTTCATCACGGCAATAAGCGTAATAAGTAAGATATCTATACGCAATGCATTTCACTTTTGTTTATCATGAGGTAAGTACATTGACTTCTGCAGCACTTAGCTTTCGGAGGATGATAACTACGACACTTCCACAGAGATTACCTTACAACAAGACGCACAGTTTAGCGCTACAGTACACGTATTTCAGTGATTAATTTTGTACTTAAAACATTTATTTTTAAAGATTTTTGAATTACAAAGAAAGTTTTCCGTGATACATTTCATTCCATTGCTGTAATCTGTAACACCTGAGGGTATAATTACATTAATCCTCAGGGGGGTGCACGCTTACTTTGTGTACCATGTGTGTGGCAAGCACAAGGAGCCCTAGCTAATATGGTATTTGCTTATACAAATTTACACATCGGTACCATATTTCTCTAATACATGAATTACACAGCTATCTGATCATTTAACAGAGATATAAACACTTTTTTACTACATCAGTGACAGATGTTTACGTAATTACACCGTTGTATAACTTCACACTTACGAAATAGTATTTTGTCTGTACTCTGTGAACTGTTCATATTTTTTTGGTACCATTGTGATACTATGAGAGCTTTGAATGATGTATTTGGTAAGGGAGAATGATTTTAAAGTACGTTTGAGGTAGATGACGCTATTGAAATGAGCAGAGAATATTTTTTATGGTTTGAAATTATTGCAGAAAGCTACGACGTTTTTGAGATTTGACTGAGGTGTTATGATGTTATTTTTACGACGACGATGTGTATTATGCTGTTGAGGTATGTTTATGATCAATAAGCCGATGTTATATGAGGAATTTGATTATGCTACATACTTATTAAGATGAAATATTGAAAAAGTGTCGACAAATATGTATATGTGTAGTAAGGTAAGGAGTAATGAATAGTGGTTAGGGACTCTGATTTATGAAAAGGATGTTGGAAACCAAGAAACGTACTTTAAGAGTTATGAAATGTATGTAAATGCGTGAATGTATCACAATGCCGACAAAAATTTTTTGGACACTGTTATATCAATAGCATTTGGTTTCTACAGATTTGTAACGCAAATTCTTGACCTGTGAAATATTTTTATATGAGACTGTCACTGTAGCGGAAACTGCTGTCGTAAATATTTCCATAAGAATGTTAAGTGACCACCTGCATGTAATGCGTCGTGGGCACCCAGCTGTGCAACAGACGCCCGGAGAAAAAGCCTTTCAGAGGCACAGGTAGAAAAGAAAAAAAAGGGAGGGCATTATCCTCGATTTTGACATACCTTTGTAGAAAGCACTGCAAATACGACACGCTTACATCTGCACACCTGATTATGACAAGCGTCTTTCTCTAGAATTGAGGGAATTTTACTGCGTTATGAAATGCCATATGGCTAATGAATGATGTTTCATGCCGTCCTTTGTACATATTTGCTCATTTTCTTTAATATCTAGTTCCTAGCTGCACTGCAGCATTGGTTAAAATAAAATTTAATATATGTACTAATATATTTATTTTATGCCTACAGATCCAGTCAATAAGAAATTTATGATCTACTTCCAAGAAAACGAGGGCACATAAATAGACATTTCCCTTCACAGGAATTGCATAAATAATTTCTTTACGATTTGGTAACTTATCTGCTAGTGTAAGTTCTCGTGATACATCACTCTAGTGTTAAGATGTGACATAGGTATTAAACATGGCCATTTTTACTGTAATATTTTTTCTGCTTGAGCTTTGTCATGTATAGATACAAGTTTTATATTTTATATATTTTTTATATTTGCTGCTGCTGTTTGCCAGGCATAGTGCTACTGAATTTTAAATTGTGTTACTCTTCTAAGCTAGTTTTACTACTGATTTATTTTTCTTGTTTGCTGCACAGTGCCTTATATTAGTTGTAGTACTGCAATTGCTTTGCCTATTTAAAATTTTTGTCCTTGATGTTTGTGTTAATTGTTTTATGCTGCTGCATTGCCTCGTCCCTTAGTTTAGCATCTGAGCTCAGTACATTTAAGTTAGCTTAAGAAGGGGTAGACTATATAAGAGAATGAGTTGCGATGAATTTGAAGAAATGCACTGAGAGGTTATACGAGAAAAATACAGAAAGCATGCTTGGATAGGATTTTTTTGGTGGAAGCAAAGGTTGAAATAAGACGAAAGATCTATGGAATGAAGTTTTGGGATGGACTGCAGTACCAAATGTTACACTGAAAACGAACCCTGTCCTTTCCTTTTGTGTTATCCCACTATGTGTTTGTGTACCCTTGTGTAGTTGTTTTCTTCCTGTCTCTGTGTAGTTTCATAGAATTTTTTCTTCTTCTAATACTAAGCTATATTCACTATGATGAGGAATACTGTTATCCTCAAATATAATTGGCATTAATAATACGTTATTTACTTAGTAAAAATCTTTAAACATTATTTATTCTGTTTTGTTGCTCATATGTGAAGAATATGTTTCGAAAGTTATTCTGATCTTTTATGTATTTACTTATGTCATAATTCCTGTAACACTAATGTATATGTTAGTTCGATTCTTTGTAAAGCCTGCACCACAAATTTTATCTGTATTGTTATGTTCTTTAATGATGTATTTTGTACCTTTGTTATTGTATTCTTATGTTATAATATTGTAATTGACACCAGTTCATCAAATTAAGTAACTTGTAAGTTACATTTCACTGCACACTTTTCTGTTGGTCATAGTATATGGACAATATGTGAGAAGTAGGGACTGTTAGTGTTTGCACGTGTGTTACTAATTCAGCAAGGGACTGGATAACAGCATTGCTGGTTCCAAGAACAATTCCAAAAACTTCGCGAGTGTACAAGTGGTGGTTTATGGACTTGCTATCTTCTCTGCAAGACTCTTCGATGGTGACTGTGCACCTGCACAGTCGCAGCAGATGGCTGCTGGCCATCTCTACAAGGACTACAGTGGGTTTGCATCTTTGATGGCCCACCAATACCATTATCTCTACAAGGACTACAGTGGGTCTGCATCTCTGATGGCCCACCAATATCATTATTTCTACAAGGACTGCAGTGGGTCTGCATCTCTGGTGGCCCACCAATAACATAATCTCTACCAGGACTACAGTGGGTCTACTCTGTGATGACCTACCTACCAATATTCATCAACTTCGACTGACTCTGCTGTGGGTTTGCTCTGTTGTGGCCCATTACCTGTCAGCATGCCACGAGTCAGCACTGTCTTTCTGTTGGAAGGACAACACTACTTCTTCAAGACTGCATGGACATCCACTACTTCCGTGTGCATTGTCTTTTACTGCTCAGACTTTGATAAAAGAATCGGCAGTTTTACTGTGATGAATGATCAGGACTGTCTTTATGGACTGTGAGAAAATTTTAGCTTTTGATCACCATTGTATTAATAAGTGTGTGCATTTGATATCTTTGTTATTGTAATTATGAAAAATTTTATCAAATCATTATTGGCCACTGGCCAAAACAATTTGTAAAATTTTTTGTGGGGAGCATGGGGGCTATGTAAGTAGGCTATTCATGTTTTCTTTATGTAAGTAGGCTGTTTATGTTTTCTTGTTGGCAACGTTACGTAGCGCTCTATATGAAAATCACTGGCTGTGCTGTGTGCAGTCTGTGGCTAGTTTGCATTGTTGTCTGCCACTGTAGTGTTGGGCAGCGGCAGCTGGATGTTAATAGCGCATAGCGTTGGGCAGTTGGAGGTGAGCCGCCAGCAGTGGTGGATGTAGGGAGAGAGATGGCGGAGTTTTGAAATTTGCAATAATGGATATTATGAACTGCTATGTATATTATGATTTTTCAACACTATTAAGGTAAATACATTGTTTGTTCTCTATCAAAATCTTTCACTTGCTAACTATGCCTATCAGTAGTTAGTGCCTTCAGTAGTTTGAATCTTTTATTTAGCTGGCAGTAGTGGCGCTCGCTGTATTGCAGTAGTTTGCGTAACGAAGATTTTTGTGAGGTAAGTGATTTGTGAAATGTATAGGTTAATTTAGTCAGGGCCATTCCTTTGTAGGGATTTCTGAAAGTCAGATTGCGTTGCGCTAAAAAATATTGTGTGTCAGTTTAAGCACAGTCGTGTATAAATTGTTCTAAGGGGACGTTTCACTGTCTCTACTTGTTTAAATAAAGAGTGAAAATAAAGTCTTATGTCTATCCTATCCAGCACAGGCTGAGTCCTTTTCTACCCAATTTCTAGGAGGAGGATGGTCGAATGACTTAGGTTAGTGGAGGTAGCCAAATTGCCCTTTTTCCCGCCATTTTCTAAGGTTAGTGGAGTGTTCCGTGGTGTGTTGCGTTGTCCTGATGGAATATGAACTTCCCATCATTTTATGGGGAAGAGAGGGGACGGGAGGGGGCTTACTGGTGGGTGAGAGGTTAATTAATGGATCAATTCAATTAAGTAGTCAATCAAACTGATAGGAGTGAGAGGGGCTACTCCAATAACTCAGACCTGAAAGTGTACCTGTAGCAGTGAGGGAGAGGGGGTTTCCTGAGAGGTATGGGGATGGAGGGGAGGGCGCATTGGAACAATAGGTTAAGTGCCTGTCAATCAAAAGGAAGGATCCTTTTCGCAGAACAATAGGTAATGTACCTGTCAGTCAACGGAGAACAGCAGGTTAAGTACCTGCAAATCAAAGGAGGACCATGGATTTGCATCTGAGCGCAAACCTGCACTAAGAAATGGACCAACTCTCTCTTTGGTCTACTACTTCCATGCACAGGCGGGCATAGCAAACGGTGTACAAAATGGTATCTTGTGAACGCGTTCACACGCAGAGAGTTTTTTTCTTTTTTTCTTTTCCATTTTTACGTTCCTTAGGTTGTCGATAAACGGAAATAATTCTCAATATAGTGTACTTATTAATAGTTTCATAAAATGCTTGTAAAGCAAAGGGAATGGAAAATTTGTTATTGAAAATAAATTTCCAAGAAAGGATTGTATTGACAGCATCTATGAGTACTCTGAAGTAACTTCCCGAGAAGGGACTGTATTTAAAGTGTACAGTTTCTAAGAAGATATTATAATTAAAACGTGTAGGACTTCGAATTCCGTTAATGTATATTTTAACCTTCGAGTAGCCGACGACAGCTGCTCGCGAGCAATAGGTTCCCAATGCAGGTAAACTCGGCCGATCGGCAGTTTGAGACAACGCTAACTACGGCTACGAAGCCCATCCGCTTGCTGGCTGTCAACCAAGTAACGTGACGTTTCCTAGAATCTTCTGAAAACACAGTGAAAATACTGTAAAAAATACAAGTTGACCTAAATCTCTGATAACGTAAGTGACAATATTGATGTTCCTAGGACATTAGTAGAAGAAGAACAGTAACCACACGTCGATACCATGCACTGCGAAGCGCCGAAGCAACGGATGAAAACGGTGCTAATAAACGGAGAACACGTTCAAACTGGGCATAAAATAAACGAGCAAATAGTGGAAGCGTTATCTGAGTACTCGTCTGCGTGTGACGATGAACTGATTTCGTCCAAAGAAGTCGAGGAATGGGGGGAATATGAAGAAGTGGAACGTGGCTCTTTGCCAGTGACTACGAACCGGATGAGAAAATCATGACAGAAGATTCATATTTCGTTCCACTCGATTACAAGGTAATTGTTAATGTTTCAAAAAGACATCAAAAGTGGATTTTTGAAGAGTCTACAAATGAAACGAGCATCTTGATTGAACTATATTGGAGATTTGAAAATTTGGAAATAAGACAGTAAAAATTGATATCTGGACAAACGATCGCTCCGTAGAAGCGTAGAGTCGTAACCAACACGTCACTGCAAGGAACTTTCAGCACTGGGCACTTGCTGCTGCGAGTCAGTTTCCAGATTTGGAATTCAAAGTCTCGGAAACGTGGGCCAGAGAGTTAAAAAAAATAGAGCAAGAGATTCGTCAAAAGAAAATTACGAAATCTGAGTCCGAAAGAGAGACTGCCATTATTAAGGAAACCCTTGCTGTGGCAGACACGTCTACACTCGAGCTCTGAAACCAATTTACGACAGCGATTTTATTATCAACACCGATCAAACAGGTAAGTCGATAGTTCTTATTAGTCAACATAAACCTAAATACTCATTTTACGTCGTGTATGGTAAATTTTTTTGCAACTGTGTATTCTCTTTCCAGGTTGTCAGTACGAATCGATCTTTAACCGAACCCTGGACCATTGAGGGGCAAAAGTATTCTCGTGAAACGACAGGATATGAACAAAATAACTCGCTCGTATATAATGCAGTATCTACAACTCTTTCTGGTAATCATTACCCTAAAGTCTAAATATACATACAAGAAAATACTGGCTGTCATGGACCAAGGATTATAAAAATTGGTGACGACAATATGGCCTAATATACGAAAGTCGTCATTTGTTCATGAAAATCTGGGAAACTTACAACAGCATAAAACAAATATTTTTGACTGATACAATGAAGCCCTTCGTGCAGGATAATAAGTTTCTTATGTTAAGTGGTTCTTAGGGAGGGCAAAATAATTCACAATTATACGATAAGATTTTCGAATATGATGGAGAATTCCCACTATGCAGTATTAAAGTGATTCCTCCCGAACGCACTCCGCTGGTGCAATCTTGCCATAGGCTCAAGTAAGAAATTTCATTAAAAGTTTCAAAAGTGCTCTTATCTTATAGAAGGAGAAAGAGTACTCACGTCCCTCGAAGACAGTATCAAAGACATTTCACTGCAGAGAAAAAACTATCCTCGAGAATATTTTGGGAAATGATGGTTTGTTCCCAAACTGTGAGATGAAACGGAATTTTATATGAACGTAAATCAAGTCTGTTCTTCCATAGAAACTTCAAAACAACCATGTAATTCTGAAAATGCGGCAATTGCAACGCGTGCGAGATGCCGAGAAAATTACTGCTTCGCCTGGATTTTTAAGACGTCAATTGCAAGCTAATGAAAGTATCTACACTGTCGGAAAAAAATCGTAACACCAAAAAGGAGTTGTGTGAAAGTTGGTAGGCGTGTTTCTACATCTGAAATTCAATGTCTATTCAAATTTCGCGCCAGTGGCATAAGACAGCAGCTAGTAGCGCTACTATGAGCATTCAAATCAAGTTTGGTTCAAATACACGCTGTAACGGCCGTGAGCGTTAGTTACCTTTGAGACTGGACGTGGTGAGTCGATGTCAGTGAAGAATGCCATTATCAGCACCTCACTCAGTTTCAGTAGGATCGTGTAATAGGGCTACGAGAAGCTGGATGTCTCTTCTGCGGTATTGCAGAAAGACTTGGCAGAAATGTAGCCGCTGTACATTACTGCCGGCAGCGGTGGTCCCGAGAATGTACATATGGTCTCAAGAAGACAGAATTCCGAACAGCCATCTGGCACTACTGAAAGGGAAGACCATCGTATTCGGCGAATGGCTCTGGTGCATTGTACTGCATCTTCAGTAGCAATTTCAGCATCAGTGGCCACCACAGTGAAACAGTAAGTTGTTACAAGTCGGTTACTTCAAGAACAACTAGAGACGGACGCCCTATAGCGTGCATTCCAATGACCCCAAACCACTGCCATTGGTGACGTCAATGTTGACAAGCGAGAGCTACTGGATGGCAGTGTAGCGGTCTGATGCGTTTTCTGATGAAAGTTGCTTCTACGTCGATGCTAGTGATGGCGCTGTGTTGATTAGAAGCAGGTGAGTTGAGGTATTGCAACCAGGCTTCCTGTGTGCTAGACTCATTGGACATACACCTGGAGTTATGGTCTTGGTTGCGATTTCGTATGAGAGCAGGAGCACTCTCGTGATTTTCCCATGCGTCCTGACTGCAAAATTGCACAACAGTTTAGTGATTTGACCTGTCGCGCTGTCAATCATGAACAGCATCCCAGGGGGTGTTTGTCAACATGGTAACGCTGAGCCACATAACGTTGTTGTAATCCAGCGTGCTGTACAGAGTGTGGACATGTTGCCTTGGTCTGCTCGATTACTAGATCTGTCTCCAATCGAACAGGTGTGGGAAATCATCGGACGAAAACTCCAGCGGCATCCACAGCCTGCATTAATCGTCCCTGTACTGACTGACCAAGTGCAACAGGCATGGAACTCCAACCCACAAACTGATATTCATCTATGCAACACAATGCATGTATTTCTGCATGCTGGCATTCAACGTACTAGCAGTTACACCGGTTATCCAAGTATGAGTATTTCACTTTTGCAATGGCTTATCTCACACATTAACCTGCTATCTTCGCGTTAATCACTTAAATATGTCAGCTACACACACGTATTCCCGATATCTCATTGTTCTATATTTGTTATTTTTTGTGCTGTGATTCATTTTTCCCATCAATGTATGTTTATTTACATTTCTGCTTTATAATTTCTTCATCGAAATTTATTTTCAAATTCAAAATTTCCTTTCCCTTTTATGAAAATATTTAAAAATGCTGAATACTGAGCATTATTTCGGTTTATTTGCAGTGCAAGGAACGTAAAAATTGAAAACAAAATCTGCACAGGGGCTCCATCCCACGATCCTCCGATTACCATTTAGTACTCTTACCGCTGCGCCCTGCGCTGTATGTAAACCACTTTCAGCTAAATGGTTCATGTCTCGCCAAAAATGCCTTTTCTTTTTAAACATTTGGCATTCTGGAACTCTCACTGCTGTCATTTACCCTTCTGGCAAAGATCTGCATATACCATAAGTTTGGACGAAATGGGTGATGACGAATAGGCGTAGTCTGCTTGTAAGTAAGATGATGATTATGAGGTATCATATTCCGAGGAGCGTAGGGGACGGTGTGGGAAACCCGCACCGCCGTACTAGGCAAGATCCTAGCGGAGGTGGTTTGACACTGCCTTCCTCCGACCGTAATGAGGATGAATGATGATGATGAAGACGACACAACAACACCCAGTAATCTCGAGGCAGGGACCCCGTGGACGAGAAGCGAGAACGCTACCGCAAGACCACGAGCTGCGGACTGTAAGTGAGACAGAGCTATGTATATGATAATTATAAACATGCTGTAAATTAATAAATTTCACATTAGCCAAAAAACTAACACTTCTCCCTTATTCCATTAACTGGTGTGGTTTATCACGATATTCATCAGGCAAAATTAGTTATTTCTTCACCTACCGAAACCTAAAAATACCTTTAGTTGGTGATACAAAAAATAATTACGTCACATCAGCGGAAACGAAGTCAGTAACGCCAAACAACTCTATGATGCAGTTCAAATCGGTTTATCTTTGTTCTCCACGTAACGCTGATTATCAGTGTCTGTGTTCAGTTACTGGTAGAAACTGTAATGAATTGGTGGAAAAATTTTTGGTAGTTCGTGGGTACCTTCCAGGTTACAAACACCCAGATAAAGGGGTTGTAAATAATTTTCAGCCACAGTGCTACCTTGGGAAATTCTTGCGTGTTTCTTCAGTGCAACTTGACGAAATTCGCAGTTTATATCACTTTGAGCAAACTTTTTGTAGGGTGAATTTTTGCATTTTGATTTACTGGATATTTCAGTTGTATAGTTATTTATTCGAAGAATACCCTCTTGTACTGACAGTATACTGAAAATAGTTTTTAGTACCAGATTTATCAATTAAGTTGTTCCAAAAATGTTCAAATGTGTGTGAAATCATATGGGACTTAGCTTCTGTCATCAGTCTTTAGGCGTACACACTACTTAACCTAAATTATCCTAAGGACAAACACACACACCCATGCCCGAGGGAGAACTCGAACCTCCGCCGAGACCAGCCGCACAGTCCATGACTGCAGCGCCTTAGACCGCTCGCCTATCAATTAAGTCACACTGATCTTCAGTGAATAAAATTTTTTATTTTTTTGTCGTTTAAATTTTCCAGTTTGAGCAAAGTCACAATTATTACTCATCAGTGTCTGCCGCGAAGAAAAATCTGAGCTCAACGCATTAAAAAGTTTTCGTCAAAACCGTATGATGCCACAGCGCTAGAGTACTCCACTTGTAGCAATTAAAAGACTTTCGTTCACAAAATTTCGGGAATGTATATACCTCAAAATTCAGTTTTCAGCTTCATCCCTATTTCTCTTCCGTATAATTTCATTACACTTAAACATAAAATCCAAATCATCTACAGAACCACGCATTTCAAAATTTGGAGTCCATATTTCTCTCTAGTAGCATTCTGGACAAGCTGATAGAAATGGTGTATGGTGTCGGAAGTTCTTATTTAAGACTCATTGTTATAAGAGGTGTATCATAACACTTACATCTTAGATTTTACTTGCAAGAAATTTATTAAGTTCCTGGGCTTTAAGGAGATGTAATTCACCTTCAGCTTTCATTTTATTTACTCCTTTTTAATACCCACTGATACGAAGTGCTTATAATCTAATCTCACGTTCGCCACATAATTTTCAAGTATCAGATGGTGGGTTTTTAAAAACCAGTATTGTATTCTGGAACAAAACATCTTCTGCACCTGTCAGCATTACAGATTTCAAATTTCTTATACTACACCATTCGACTCTATTGATATAACTTTTGCAATAGTAAGTTCACAGTTCAAGTAATTTTACTACGATATCCGGTTTCACTAATGCTTGGTAAGAGAGTCCATATACAAACTTTTGTCCATTTCAGTAGATTTTAACGCTGGTTATTGTGCCTACTCTACCATCTAATATACCACTCTGACGTTTGTTATCACTATTTTTGTTTACTATAGTTGATCGACCTACGTTATTCGGATGACTGTGAAGTGCTAGAAATCCAGCGCTTCACGTTTCCTTGAAGGTCACCTACCTTGACAAATTAAATGTAACTTTTTTCTTAAAAAAAAAGAGTCCTCTTACTTCTTCTAATCTTTCTCTTTTGTCTCGCGGTATGTGACGATAACTTACATTTCTATTTCTTCTTATTTGGTGATATTTCTGCTAATCGAGAAACAAGGGGTCCAACTCAAAAGTATAACAACGTGTAAGCATACATTACTTTTACTTTTAATTCAGTTTACACTACCTGACAAAAAAATTAAGCATCCAGAAGGGGAGAAGACACGATGTGTTACCTAACAGCTTGAGATAGTATGTGATTTTATTTTATTGATTACAAAATGGAGACAGATGTACAAAGATGTAGACGGTATGAACCCATTTACCAGTATGACGTTGCACCTCCTCTGTCCTACATGTATGCACCGAATCGGTTGGAAAGGGTATCATAAAGCCTTTGTATCGTCATCTGAGGCACGATGCCCCACAATAGTTTTGTCTGGTGTTTACTATTCTGGATACTGACACTGATACAGAGCTGACATCTGAGCTGGTCCAACATACGTTTTATTGGGCACAGATCTGTGTATCTTGATGGTCACGGAAGTACCTCAATATCGTACCGACAGTCCATACAGACACGTACCATCTGTGGACGTGTATTGTCCTGCTGAAAAATGTCATATGATAATTTCGCATGAGAGGTAACACATGAGGATGCAGGATGACTACGACATACCATCCTGCCTCCGGAGTTCCTTCAATCACTACCAGCCATGACCTAAAGTCATACCCGATGGGTCCTCTCACCATGACGCCAGGAGTAACACCACTGTGCCTGTCTAAAACACTGAAATAACAGGACCACTACCCAGGTTTCCGCCGTACTCTCCAGCGATGGTCATACAGGGTAGTGTGGTACCGCGACTCAGCGCTGAACACAGCGTAAGGCCATTCACCAGCAGTCCATGCTTCCCAGTCACGGCACCACTCGAAACACAGCCGTTTGTATTCCAGTGTCAACGGCTGTCTATTCGTGGGACACTAATAGCGTAGTACGACTGCTTATAGTTTCCGACCAATATTCCGGAATGACACACAATATTGGAGAGAGTCCATTACTGGATCCTAGACGGCAGGCACAAATGTGAGGAACTATTGTGTGCTTGGTGCACAATATGTCGGTCCTCACTTACGATAGTCAGACATGGTGGATGCAACCTTGACAACGAGGATGCTTACCCACTTGTTCCCATGCAGTCCATTTTCACAAATTACGATATACAGTTCGACTAGCTGCCCAAATGGAGACTCACAGTGGGACGCATTTCAAACTCTGCTTGGTGCTGATAGAGTTATGTCACGTGACTATATGGTATCTTCGTGCCCTCTGCAGTGATCACTGGACATGTGACACTGTTCACGCAGCCTTACGTACTCAACGAAACCTTGTTACAGCATAATAATGACTAAGACTAACGCTCCCTGGGCGCTGTTCTAACCGTCACAGAGAATTACAACCCTAATCATTCTCATATCCGCGTGTCGTTTGTACATGTGCGAAGTTGTAACATCATCCTACCACGTCTTCTGGGTGCTTCATATTATTTGTCAGGCTGTGTAGTTTTGCGGGTTATTCTGTGGCCATGACCCACTGGTGGAAATACGCAGTATGCACTAATCGAATTAATGTTCTCACATAATTGTTAAAAGTAGTTCTTAGCAACAATATATAAAGCTATATCATCATCTAAAAGACGTCAGGGAAATCTTTGCATGCAAGATTTGCTGTGCCACAATGATTAAAGAATGTTTGAGAATGCCCTTCCAAAGCAAGGACACTTACTGCTCATTTTTTCCTCAGAAGGGGAAGGTTATGTAACGGCTCCATGTGAGCCACTACACGGCTTGTTACAAGAGTCACATGCTCAAAACACACCTGGGTGCCCTTCAGACACTCAGGGAATTTTAATCCGGAATTATGTTATATTATCACTATTAGTATAGTCTGCAAATGCGAATGCGGGTCGTCTGCTGTTGTATGCATGGGCTGTCTGCTGTGGGTCCTCTGAATGTGGAGATGCAGTTTAGCCAACCATTGTATCAAGTAGAGGGCGACTGCACTGGACCAGAGAGACATAAGTGCCCCGCGCGTTAGCAGGCCTCGTTAGGTTGTCAAATAGCCACTGTGCAGACTCTCTGAGCCCTTCCGCCCACCGTGTGTGGATCCCGGATGAGGAGAGACGGTTAGGCGTTCCCTGCTGAGACACTGGTGAGTATAGACACTCTGCGTGTTGGCTCTTATATTCATCTTAGTTAGGACATATAGCCAGGTTGCATAAAATTGCTATATTTTGGTATCACTGATGACGGGCCAGCATTTCATGTAACCGTATCATTAAGTAAAGTGAGTGATCAAGGAGTTATTTTCATGATTTTATTAAATAAAATGTTGTTGTTATATAAAATTCTTTGTCTCACAGCAACGTCTTATTTCCGTTACACTTCCAGTTAAGTTATTCAAACTTTCAACTTAAAGTTAACCAATAATCAGAAATTTTGTAGTGATATTTGCTCATGCAAACTGTCGTAGGCGTCTTTCGCAAAAGATACAGGTGCCATTTTCAAGTTGAGGATGCCTCAATAAATGATTAAATTTCCACAGGTATCACAATTCCAATTTGTGAATAATCGGCGTTGCAAATACTGCGTTGCATATACCGCGTTGCTCGCTGATTTTATTTGTGTGATTTTGGGGGCAATTTTCTTTGTGTCCTATATTCATGTATTTTGGGGAATTTCAAATTACATTGCGCGTGACAATAAATGTCTTAGGCTACGTGTCACGACTGTGCCAGGTTGCGTGTAATTATACAGTAGCTTGTGCTAGGCTACGAAAAATAACACGTCGTGATTCGCGTAGTCAAGGTAGGGAAATTGTTTTTCCTTTGAGCAAAGCTCTACTAACTATGTATTTCAT
The DNA here is from genome assembly GCF_023864275.1 of Schistocerca cancellata. Taxonomy (NCBI): domain Eukaryota; kingdom Metazoa; phylum Arthropoda; class Insecta; order Orthoptera; family Acrididae; genus Schistocerca; species Schistocerca cancellata. The sequence goes on along the minus strand of NC_064629.1, from coordinate 350,331,067 downwards.
GCGAAAGTATGATCCCAGTATACAAAATGGAAACACGTGGTCGCTCGAGGAGCGGTGCGAGGATAAATAGGTCAGGGGCAGTGGAAGTTACAACTAATCAGGTAGCCACGGAGACAGAGGAGACAGGCGCGAGTGAGACAAGGAACGGGATTATCCCCGAATTCAGTTGCGCTGTGGCAATGCTGCACTTAGAAAATGTGCAGGCTACCTCACCGACACCGACGGGTAGCGGAACTTCGGACCCAAGCACGAGCGCGGACGAAACCGAGATAATAGTGAGTAGACACAAACCCGAATAACATGTGGTGGCTGAGTTGGTCAGGATGATAAAAGAAAGTGTGGCGAAACAGGAAGAGAATAATACGAAATTAAACTCAAAACTCGAGGACTTTATGCGTGAAGTAGATACGGAATTAAACTCAAAACTCGAGGGCATCATCACCGGTGTAAATACGAAATTTGAAGAGAATAAGGCGCTACTTGAAGAGGTTGGAAAGGACGTTGTAAACGGGGTCACCGAAAAATTTGAAGTAGTAGGTAGTAGATTAAGCGCTGTCGAAAAAGAACAGAAATGAGTTCACGTCGAAATGAGAAAACGTGGAGAAAAATTAGAAAAGGGACGCCAAACATTAACAGAAATATTTAATAGCGAAAAGAAAGAGGTGATAAAACGGATAAAAGCCGTCGAAGTAAGACAAGAAAATGCAGATGCAAACACTAGGGCAATCGTGGAACTTGAGGGAAAAGTAGAAGCGGTAAAAGTGCAAAATAGGGAGGAAATAAAGAAGGTGAAAGAAGAGCTATAAAAACTCGCGGAGAAGGTTGCAGATATTACAATATCGGAGAGAAGCGAGAACGCTTCTTTGCTGAATGCAGTAGATAATGAAGAAATCAAATAATTAAGGAGATTTGAGGAAGGCCAATGCGAGGTCAACAGGCGACAACGCGATGCTACAAACGAGGTATGCGAACGCGTGGCTCACGTGGAGGATTTTCTCGTGTGCGGAAGCTGAAATAGAAACCACGTGCCCAAAGATGCACAAGACAGAAGCGAAGGATGTGATTCCGGACATGAGGAGGACTACGAAGAAACTAGCGAGCTTAGGGATATTGGGAAATGTCGGGAAGGACACAGAAATCCACGCTCCGGTTCGCACAGGAGGGAAGCGGAAGGGTTTGACTACAAACACTTTCTCTCTGTGCGAAATTTCGAAGTCTTCCGGTACTCGGTGAACGGGATACACCCACGTGCTTGGCTTGAACAATACCAGGTCTGTCTACCACCCAATTGGTCGGATGAATATAAAATAGAATTCATGTGGGGGCATCCCGAGGCCGAACCCGCTGCGCGAATGAGAGTTTCTCTCGGCCTACTGGTCCGAGGCGGCGCAAGACCGGGTAAGGCGTACGATAATGATGTTACCAAATTTAAACTAATCTGGTTTGGAGAGTCCTGCGCGACTGTTCGAGCAAATGCTGCAGAACAACCAGTTTCTGTACAACCCTCACAGTCCGGGTGAACTGATAAGGCTGCGTATATGGAAACCAGCTCAGCTAGCCGGCCGGTGTGGCCGTGCGGTCTAGGCGCTTCAGTCTGGAACCGCGTGACCGCTCCGGTCGCAGGTTCGAATCCTGCCTCGGGCATGGATGTGTGTGATGTCCTTAGGTTAGTTAGGTTTAAGTAGTTCTAAGTTCTAGGGGACTGATGACCACAGATGTTAAGTCCCATAGTGCTCAGAGCCATTTGAACCATTTTTGAGCCAGCTCAGCTGGACGATCTAAGGACGATATAGAATCATTGAAACTACTCTTATAGGTGTTAGAGTACGACATCGGCGAGTGGGGACAGGGAAAGGCACAGTTCGCGGATCTGGAACGGCGCGACCGCTACGGTCGCAGGTTCGAATCCTGCCTCGGGCATGGATGTGTGTGACGTCCTTAGGTTTAAGTAGTTCTAAGTTCTAGGGGACTGATGACCTCAGAAATTAAGTCCCATAGTCCTCAGAGCCATTTGAACAGTTCGCAGAAAGAGACGAAGTAGGACAAAAGCATAAACCGTGTCGCGACGGCAGTAAAACGTGGAGACGTAAGGCTCATGGGTAGGCAAGTACTCAGACACTAATTACCAACAGTATAAAGGTGATTGGGGAAACGAAAACAAGTATGGTAAATATACAAACGAATGGCGTAATGGCAATCACGACGAGCGTGATTACCGCAACAGAAGAAAATACGATCACGGTAACCGGCCGAGCTCATCACGAAATGGCGGTGAAAAATAAGGGTAGGCGGATAAGAAAAGGGACACTATTCCTGGTGATGTGGATATCAGACCGGCTGATCTGCGAAAAAATACCACCGCAAATGGAGGGAATACAACAGTTATGACCAATGCAGATCGAGGGAGACGGTATTAGCCCACACCCAATGACGGAAAGTTGCAAAGTACGTTACATAGGTCAGGAAGATGTTAGGAAAACACTACTTCAGGAACAAACGGATAACAGAGTTTCAGCCGTTATTCCGGTGATTGACATCTCAGTGAAACGTGTACCACTGGAATGTGTAATCGACATGGGGGGTCCGATCTCGATTATTACTGAGGCTGCATTCCTAAAATGCGGGGAGGCGGAAGCTTGGCCGACATTGCCGTTGCGAGGGACGAAGGTGAAAGGGGCAATATACGGTAAAAGTGTAGACGTCAAGTGGCAGACTAGGATCATGTTCAAATGCCAGGGTGTGGAGTTCGACGAAGACTTCTTCATTGTGCCCTTAATGAACAATGAAGTAATTTTAGGGGTGGACTTCATGGACGCTCACCAGGTTATTGTAGAGTGGGATGGAGGTATCATGTCACTAAACAGAGAGGGGAACCCCGTTGAATTGAAGTTCGATAATTGGGTGATAAGAGACGAGTCTGAAGCCAGCTGCCTACAAATTCTCACTTACCCGGGAGTGCACCAGGAACCGGAGACTCTCGTAAACTGTATCAGCGGAGTGAGCCTACCGCTATCCGCGCACGGAAGGGATGGGATTTTCAGAAAAATAATCGAATAAAGCATGCACAGCGGAGGAGAGATGCCAGAGGACGCCCTTTTAGGATTGCTAGAGGTTTTAAGAAATTATGAGAGATTATTTTCGGACGCACCGGGTGCGATAAAAGGCTTTGAATACAAGCTCCAAGTAGGGAACAAAAAAGGTTTTTTCGTCAGGCCGTACCCCATTCCATTAGCACATAAAGAAACAGTGAAGGCAGAGGTCGCGAAGATGCTCGAACAGGACGTAATTGAACGCGCCGTGAGTTCGTACAACTCACCGCTTTTAGTGGTATCGAAAAAGGATGAATCGCTGAGATTGGTGCTGGAATCTCGGCAAATCAACACGGTTATTAAAGCAGAAACAGACAGACCGGAAAGCATGGAAGAATTATTGCAACGTTTCCATGGAATGAAGGTATTAACTTCCATTGATATGAGAGCCAGTTACTGGCAAATCGTGTTGCATCTAGAGTGTAGGCAGTATACCGCATTTTTGTGTTATCGGAACTGCTACCAACTCGAACGGCTTCCGTTCGAACTGAATGTTTCTGCGGCAGCGTTCATACGAGGCCTGAACAGCATCCTTCCTGAGGAACTACGTGAGAGAATTACGTTATACATTGAAGATGTGCTGATAGCAGAAAGCCGCGCGGGATTAGCCGAGCGGTCTCGGCGCTGCAATCATGGACTGTGCGGCTGGTACCGGCGGAGGTTCGAGTCCTCCCTCGGGCATGGATGTGTGTGTTTGTCGTTAGGATAATTTAGGTTAAGTAGTGTGTAAGCTTAGGGACTGATGACCTTAGCATGACCTTAGCAGTTAAGTCCCATAAGATTTCACACACATTTGAACTTTTTTTTTTTATAGCAGAAAAATCCTGGGAAGAACACGATGAGGTGTTGATCCGTTTTATTAGACGCCTTTGAACGAGTCGGTATATGAGTGACCCCAGATAAATCTCATTCTGGGCGTAAGAGAATAAAGTTTCTAGGTCACATAGTATCGGTGGACGGGATACAACCCGATCCCGCGAGGATTAAAGCGAGTGCCGAATTTCCAAGGCCAACAACGAAGAGGCAACTAAGAGGATTCTTAGGAGTCGCAAATTTTATCAAGGAATTTGTGAATTTAAGTGTGCTCTGCGCGCTAACAGGAAAGAATACGATTTGGTATTGCGACGCTCAAGCACAGGACGAATTCGAAAGGTTGAAGGAGGCATCAGTAAATGCACCTATTCTCGCACGCCCAGACTTGAGTCGCGATTTCTACCTCATGACGGACAGTTGGGCGAACGGCATTGGTGCGGTTCTGTTTCAAGGAGAAGACGCTAACGATTCGTCGACATGGAAGCCCGTTTCATTCGCGATTGCGAGCAGAAAGAAACTACGCGGTCACGGAACTCGAGAGCCTGGCCGTTGTCTGGGCGTTCAGTAAATGTAGATACTTTTTATACGGAAGGAACACGAAAGTATTTACCGATCATCGGACACTACAATTCCTGATGTCAGCAAAGTTGACCCACGGCAGGTTATCTCGCTGGACGCTTTACCTACGAGAATACAATTTTACAATCGAATATACACCAGGGGAAAATAAGCTGATTGCAGACGCTCTCATCGGGCTCCTGTAGGCCTAAGAAATGGAGTAGACGGTGAACCGGGTGAAAACAATTTCAGCATTTTGTACTTGAAAAATGTCACCTTCGAAAACTTTGTGACAATGTCAGTAAAGAATGTCTGCCGCAAACAAGACAGGGATCTCATACTCAAAGTAGTGAAGGAAAAGTGGAGGGACAGAAATCAAGCTGCAGTCCGGCAATATTGCAGGGTAGAAAACTGGATTCTTTTCCGGAAACGGAGAATAGAAGACCCGCGATGGTTAGTGCCAATACCTGTTCAAATGGTCAATAAACTAGTGTGGTACACCCACATAAGCTATAGACACTTCGGGGCACGGAAGAGCTTCCAGAAGCTACGCGAATCGTGCTATTTTAATAATATGCTGAAAAGAATACAGCGGTTGATCAGAGTGTGTAAGCTGTGTCGAAGGACCAAGCCACCCACCACATCTTTCGCCGTTCCGATGTACCCGATAATTCCAAACAGGACGAAGTCTGTCTACGCGAACGTTCTCGTAGCTGTGGAACTAAAATGAAAATTTGTCTGCTTTACTCCGCTGAGGAAAGCAACGGGGAAAACGGTGGCGGTGGCACTTGGAAACGATTTCGTGCGGGAGCTCGGGCCGGTCAAACGGTAATCTCGGACAACGAACGGGCCGCAATTCCGGTCTCAACATTTGATGCAGATTTTAAAGCGGAGAAAAATGAAAGCGAACTTTATCTCGTTGTTCCACCCATCGTCTAACCCCGCAGAACGCGTCATGAAAGAGTTAGGGCGGCTGTGTAGGCTGTACTGTTACCGCAAGCACAATATGTGAGACGTGCATATAAAGGCATTCCAAGAAATTCTGAACAAGTTGCCGAATGCGTCAACGATGTTGCCACCAGTATTAGTACTGAAAAATATGGAGCCTCCGAACTGAATCAAAGAACTGGTAGCATGGCCAAAGGAAAGACAACTCCGACACAAGGAGATCATAGACATAGCTTCGAAGAACATAAAGCGCGCTGCCGAAATAAGGCAGAAGACATACCAAAAGAAAGTACGAAAAATCGACTTCTATATTGGATAAAAGGTGTGGGTTCGATCACACAAGCTATCAAACAAGGGGAAAAGGGTCTGAAAAAAATTCCTTAGCCTTTACAGTGGACCTTATCGAGTGTGCCGTATCCCTTACCCCAACGTTATCGAAGTCCTGACCCTACGGACAAAGGAATCGAGAGGGCTGAATCACGTATCCAACGTGAAACCCCTCATAGAATAGCAAACAGTGTATCAATGTACAATTTAAGGTCAATATCGTTATTTTGTGTATTAAATATCACTCATAGATCTTGTGTCCCTAGTATTAGATTGTATATTGTCAACAAAGCAATGTAGGTCGTCTATGTTAGAGTCAAAATGGTAAGAACAATATTTACAGGGAAGATTTAATTGTAGAAGAAAAGATAATACATTTTGTGGGGAGAATTTATGTTGCAGCAAATAAGTCTTCAACAGCGCGGAGAGGAATGAAGCAAGACGCCACATGAAGGGTGCCAGGGGCACGGAAAGGAAAAACAAAAATAAGGAACCCGGAGGAGTAAATTACCGTACAAATTTAGGTTGTAGAATGCATGGTAGACACTGAAAATAGTACTTTGATGTAATGGTAGCTCTGTGTTTGTAATTGTTAATGTAGCATTGACATAGTCTGTAATCATCTGATATGCATGGTAGAAATTCTGCATGTTCTGTGTGTTACGTGTGAAAGTAGCTTGAAATAAATAGCTATGCATGCGGAAAATGTGTCGTCACTATGAATGCTTTCTGCGTAGTTAGTCAAGATTTCCTGTGTGTGTTGCGTATCTGCGTAAAAGAATCTGAAATTTGAGGCGTGAATGACATGAGAGTGTAAAGAAACGAGGGGGTTCTTCTCATACTCGATATTCTAGCTTCCTAATCAATGTTGATGCACAAAGCATCGATAAACGATTCATGGAATTAAAGTTAAATTTGTTTCTTATTTACCATTAAGTAAAAATACTACAAGTGTTGTAAAAAATAGTCCCAGTTGTAAAGCTATTGAGGGAATGATTATAAAATGAGACTATTGTAAATTAGTGTTAGAGTATTTGTTTGCGTAATAGTCGGCTGAAACACAAGCCATGGTAATACAATTTGAAAGTTAACGCGCATAAGGCATAATATGAAGAATTTTTAAGAAGAGATAAATGTTAGGAAATTATTACGAAGGGTGTATTGAGAACAGTGTTCCCCTGAGCACAGATTTCCGGCAAGAAGCAGCTAGCAGCTGGGAAAAGTGGAGGCCACAGGGGAAGGCGGTTAGCGGTTGACGACGGGGCGAGCGTGACGCGTATGGAATTTCCCGATTGATGGACGCTGCTCGCTGCCGCCGGAGGCGACAACGTGGGCCCTCTCCACCGAATGCCTGACATTTGCCACGCTGGACATTTGCCACGCTGGACATTTACCACACTTGCCCCTTCGCCAGGTAGCAATCCCTCAGGTAAGGGACGCCCTTCCTCGTACTTCTTCTGTCCGCTTTCAAACCGCCGACTCCACATCTTACTCGATACAACCAATATGTAAGACACCTTCTTCTTCGACATCTTGGCCAAATACAGAACTTCTTTTCCGAAATCGAAATATTTATAACTTTTGGGAAACGAAAGCAATACCGACGGTTATGTCAGTATGTAATTAGTTCTGCCAAATATAAATACAGATTCTTCTGTCTGTACGGTACCTTCCTTTCACGCTTACTTATTGCGATGGAAACAGTCCATTGCCATGGGAGCAACAAGAAAGGAACGATGTAAAGAGAATGCGAATGTACACTAATCATTTCTTTTTCAAATTCAAATGGCTCTGAGCACTATGGGACTTAACAGCTGTGGTCATCAGTCCCCTAGAACTTAGAACTACTTAAACCTAACTAACCTAAGGACATCACACACATCCATGCCCGAGGCAAGATTCGAACCTGCGACCGTAGCAGTCGCGCGGTTCCGGACTGCGCGCCTAGAACCGCGAGACCACCGCGGCTGGCCATTTCTTTTTGATCACTGCATTTGCGCCTACTTTAGTTGATACAACTGCATGCCCAAAAGGCAATAAGGAAAGAAGAAATGGTTACGTAAATGTTTGAAAAGAAGAACGACATACTCCATATTAATTTACTCTCTAAAATGCGATATCCTTTGCGGTGAAACATTAGTTAATAATGTGTAGGGGGACAATGTTCAAACCATGACTGAAAATACGTTCATTAAATACAGATAAGAACATCTATAATTGACATGTCATCTAAAGTCGACGTACATTTTTAAAATGTTAGAAGTAAGGAAATGAAGTAATACAGAACGCTATGCTTGTAACGTACGTTGTTGTTCTACGTTCTTTAGCTCTGGTATTTACAGGGTCACAGAGAAAGCATCCTAGGTTTTGGAGGGAAAAGCTGTAACTGTAATGATCTGCACTACAACAGAAACAAAGAGCACAACTTAAGAAAAAATAATGTAATGTGTGTTTCAGCTCAAAAGTGACATTGAAGCAAATAGTTCCTGTGACTTAGTATGGGCAGAAGTTATATTCGACAACCGGAATAAATTAATAACTGCCTCCTTTTACCGCCCCCAGTCTGAGATGAAACACTTGCTGAACAGTTCAAAGAAAACTTGAGTCTCATCACAAATATGCAGCCTACTCATACAATTATAGTTGGCAGTGCCTTCAATCTACCTTCCGTATGTTGACAAAAATACATTTTCAGATCCTATTGTAGATAGAAAATAACTTCTGTGATTGTTCTAAATGATTTTTTTAAGATTCTTTTGAACAATCAGTTCACGAGGCCATTCAAATTGTAAATGGTTACGAAAACACACTTGACCTCTTAGCCACAAATAATCCTGAGCATCATGACAGATACAGGGATTAGTGAACACACAGTCGTAGCGAGGCTCAATCCTGTAACAAAGAAATTCACCAAAACTAAAGGCGAAATATATTTATTTATAAAAGCAACCAAAAATTCGGTTGACGTCTTTCTAAGAGACAGTCTCCAATCCTCCCAAACTATGTAAGTGAAGACCATATGTGGCTTAAGTTCAGAAAAACAGTATCAACAGTACTCGAGAGATTCATACCAAATAAATTAATAAGAGACGAAACTGATCTCCCATGGTACACAAAACATGAGAGAAAGCTGCTACAGGAGCACCGAAAAAGGCAAGTATAATTTAGACGAACGCAAAATCTCCCAGATTGGCGAAGTTTTACTGAGGCTCGAAATTTGGCACCGATTTCAATGCGAGATGCATTTAATAGTTTCCACAACGAAACTCTCTCTAGAAATGTGTTGGAAAATCCAAAGAGAGTCTGGTTCTATGTTAAGTAAACCAGCGGAAAAGCTCAGTAAGCGATTAGGAGGAGGAGGAGGAGGAGAGGGAGACAAGGGACCCGACCCTTCGGAGCAGATAAAATCGTGTCAAATGTCCGGTGTGGCAAATGTCCGGCGTGGCAAATGACTGGCGTGGCAAATGTTCGGCGTGGCAAATGTCCGAACACCCTCTCCACCACCTGGCGCAAGTGGTGGCCATTCCAGGCGGTCGAGCAGCAGCACGAGTAGCGCAGGGGCGTGGCGAGAGGTAGTGTGACCCACACCTGCCGAGCGCCCACACTGACAGGCGACACGCCCCTCAACCTCGGGGAGTCGTGCAGAAACGTCAAATGGTCACGGGCAGCCCGTACGGACGACCCGTAAGGTGACGCTCTGCCAGCTTTGCAGCCTTTTCCAAATACAGAATTGAAAAATGCAGTGACCGCAAGAGGCGAGCTTGGCTGCCCTAGGTCGGGCGTTGCGATGCGGCAGGATGGATGAGAGAAGAGGGACGGGTGCACGCAAGGGACGTGGCACTAGTGGTGACGTGTAGCAACACCACCACACCCACAGTGTCTGCAGTACCGAATCAAGAGACATGTCAGACTCACCACCAGAGTCGGGCATGGCGGGACTGCACAAGGAAGAAAGGGGAATGGAGCTACCGTGGGGATAACGTCATGAGTAGTGGCTGCCAGCACAACACTTGCTGATAAGGCTACACTACTATAAGATGTCAGCCAGGCGGGTCCAAGCACTCGCGACGTGGCAAGAGGCGATGACACCTGGGGTGAGTTCATCCTGCGCTGGAGGTCGACGCTCACCTAATGCGGAAACACGTGCAGCCGTGTCCTGTTGCTGCTGTAAACACGGGGCACCACAGGTCCTGTTGAGCTGCTGGCAAATACAGGTGCCATTTTCAAGTTGAGGATGTCTGCCAAGGCTTTGCAGAAAGCAAGTAGCATGCATTGTGTGCATTACTTTCTTCATACCTCCGTTCAAAAAACTCAAGAGAGTAAGAATATGTTACTGACTGTTCAAAATCAGTTATATCTTGGAATTCAGAATACGGATTTACTAAAAAAACGCTATAAAATTGTTTTTCTCGGAATTTGTAATGGAGATCAGAGTCAGGTGACTAAGTTTGAATCGGTCTGCCACATCTTATAAACAATACTCTATAACGGTCTCATAATTGAGGCGCTTGGGGCTAGATAACGGTGAGCCACATTAAATAAATTTTATAGGGATGACATGTTAAGGTTCAAAAATTTTCGTAAATCAGGTGATGGACACAAAGGTATGTCTATTGTACACTCCTGGAAATGGAAAAAAGAACACATTGACACCGGTGTGTCAGACCCACCATACTTGCTCCGGACACTGCGAGAGGGCTGTACAAGCAATGATCACACGCACGGCACAGCGGACACACCAGGAACCGCGGTGTTGGCCGTCGAATGGCGCTAGCTGCGCAGCATTTGTGCACCGCCGCCGTCAGTGTCAGCCAGTTTGCCGTGGCATACGGAGCTCCATCGCAGTCTTTAACACTGGTAGCATGCCGCGACAGCGTGGACGTGAACCGTATGTGCAGCCCGCCTCCAGTGGTGTCGCGACAGGCGTGAATGGAGGGACGAATGGAGACGTGTCGTCTTCAGCGATGAGAGGCGCTTCTGCCTTGGTGCCAATGATGGTCGTATGCGTGTTTGGGGCCGTGCAGGTGAGCGCCACAATCAGGACTGCATACGACCGAGGCACACAGGGCCAACACCCGGCATCATGGTGTGGGGAGCGATCTCCTACACTGGCCGTACACCACTGGTGATCGTCGAGGGGACACTGAATAGTGCACGGTACATCCAAACCGTCATCGAACCCATCGTTCTACCATTCCTAGACCGGCAAGGGAACTTGCTGTTCCAACAGGACAATGCACGTCCGCATGTATCCCGTGCCACCCAACGTGCTCTAGAAGGTGTAAGTCAACTACCCTGGCCAGCAAGATCTCCGGATCTGTCCCCCATTGAGCATGTTTGGGACTGGATGAAGCGTCGTCTCACGCGGTCTGCACGTCCAGCACGAACGCTGGTCCAACTGAGGCGCCAGGTGGAAATGGCATGGCAAGCCGTTCCACAGGACTACATCCAGCATCTCTACGATCGTCTCCATGGGAGAATAGCAGCCTGCATTGCTGCGAAAGGTGGATATACACTGTACTAGTGCCGACATTGTGCATGCTCTGTTGCCTGTGTCTATGTGCCTGTGGTTCTGTCAGTGTGATCATGTGATGTATCTGACCCCAGGAATGTGTCACTAAAGTTTCCTTTTCCTGGGACAATGAATTCACGGTGTTCTTATTTCAATTTCCAGGAGTGTATTATAAGGTACTGCATAAATTATGGTAGTCTTGTTACATGAAATATAACGGTTTTAGCTACTGTGCTTAGTGTGAAACACTTCGAAGTACAAGGAATAGATATATTTTTGAGGCTTGTCATTGTATGCTATCAAAGTTTCAGTGTCAACATTTGGTTCCACTGGTCACAATTCCTGTTGCTCCCAGCCTAATCTAAGACATTGCCATCAATTAATTCAGGTTCATTTACCTGCTCTAGGGTTTCATACTGAAGGATAAATAATGTCCATTAATGTACAGGTCCATGGCGTCAGGAAGTTCTTTTCCATATAGAAATAGGCCTACAATATTGTGGTGTTAGGGTCATAATCCGCTGTGTCTGAGTAGGATGGCCACACTTCTTAAGTTTTATTTCGCAGGACTCTCAGTGAACAGTGTGGTTTAGGAGAACTGAATTAGGGTTTGGAACCAAAAATTTGAACTCCCCGCTTCTGAAAAGTTAGTAGGATGTCCACCCATTAGTGTATTTCTTTTTGTTATGTTAGGCGTTGTCAGTCTTCCTTCTTACAAAGGAAAAAAAGGCAAAAGTTAGTAACAGTATGAACTTACGAAACCAAACTGAACAGTATAGCAGTTCAACAACTTTGTAATAGCAAGCCACAGTAACCAATATAGCAAGCACCTAGTGGTACCCATCACAAGCGTAACAATCACTTACAATCAATGAGCTCCAAATAAACATCTTACAAATTGGACCACTGTTATGTTTTCATTAATTATTTGGATTATTTAGGAGTACTACATGTACTGCGCTGTCATGACAAGTCCCCATAATTACATGCTATAATATCGCATGTCACATAATTACATATTGTGGATGCCTGTTTCTGATGATGATGCCATACACCATGGATTTGGCTGCTCATACACATCTAGAATCCTATCGTCAGACTCACATAACACACTCTTCCTTACCGGTTCCACAAATAATTTTTTCATCTGAACAAGTGTTGCTTTTCCCTCTGCATTGCGACATCTTGCTGTAGCTTGCCATACTAAAGCCCAAATTATGAGGTGAGTCTTGGTGCAGTACGTGACAATAGAGTGTGTACTGTCATCTACTGGTTTCTTGAAACACTAATCCACCAGTGGCTTGCCATCCTCTAGGAGATATGAAAAATACACTCCCGGAAATGGAAAAAAGAACGCATTGACACCGGTGTGTCAGACCCACCATATTTGCTCCGGACACTGGGAGAGGGCTGTACAAACAATGATCACACGCACGGCACAGCGGACACACCAGGAACCGCGGTGTTGGCCGTCGAATGGCGCTAGCTGCGCAGCATTTGTGCACCGCCGCCGTCAGTGTCAGCCAGTTTGCCGTGGCATACGGAGCTCCATCGCAGTCTTTAACACTGGTAGCATGCCGCGACAGCGTGGACGTGAACCGTATGTGCAGTTGACGGACTTTGAGCGAGGGTGTATAGTGGGCATGCGGGAGGCCGGGTGGACGTACCGCCGAATTGCTCAACACGTGGGGCGTGAGGTCTCCACAGTACATCGATGTTCTCGCCAGTGGTCGGCGGAAGGTGCACGTGCTCGTCGACCTGGGACCGGACCGCAGCGACGCACGGATGCACGCCAAGACCGTAGGATCCTACGCAGTGCCGTAGGGGACCGCACCGCCACTTCCCAGCAAATTAGGGACACTGTTGCTCCTGGGGTATCGGCGAGGACAATTCGCAACCGTCTCCATGAAGCTGGGCTACGGTCCCGCACACCGTTAGGCCGTCTTCCGCTCACTTGTTGGTTGGTTGGTTGGTTTGGGGAAGGAGACCAGACAGCGTGGTCATCGGTCTCATCGGATTAGGGAAGGATGGGGAAGGAAGTCGGCCGTGCCCTTTCAGAGGAACCATCCCGGCATTTGCCTGGAGTGATTTAGGGAAATCACGGAAAACCTAAATCAGGATGGCCAGACGCGGGATTGAACCGTCGTCCTCCCGAATGCGAGTCCAGTGTCTAACCACTGCTCCACCTCGCTCGGTTTTCGCTCACGCCCCAACATCGTGCAGCCCGCCTCCAGTGGTGTCGCGACAGGCGTGAATGGAGGGACGAATGGAGACGTGTCGTCTTCAGCGATGAGAGTCGCTTCTGCCTTGGTGCCAATGATGGTCGTAAGCGTGTTTGGCGCCGTGCAGGTGAGCGCCACAATCAGGACTGCATACGACCGAGGCACACAGGGCCAACACCCGGCATCATGGTGTGGGGAGCGATCTCCTACACTGGCCGTACACCACTGGTGATCGTCGAGGGGACACTGAATAGTGCACGGTACATCCAAACCGTCATCGAACCCATCGTTCTACCATTCCTAGACCGGCAAGGGAACTTGCTGTTCCAACAGGACAATGCACGTCCGCATGTATCCCGTGCCACCCAACGTGCTCTAGAAGGTGTAAGTCAACTAGCCTGGCCAGCAAGATCTCCGGATCTGTCCCCCATTGAGCATGTTTGGGACTGGATGAAGCGTCGTCTCACGCGGTCTGCACGTCCAGCACGAACGCTGGTCCAACTGAGGCGCCAGGTGGAAATGGCATGGCAAGCCGTTCCACAGGACTACATCCAGCATCTCTACGATCGTCTCCATGGGAGAATAGCAGCCTGCATTGCTGCGAAAGGTGGATATACACTGTATTAGTGCCGACATTGTGCATGCTCTGTTGCCTGTGTCTATGTGCCTGTGGTTCTGTCAGTGTGATCGTGTGATGTATCTGACCCCAGGAATGTGTCAATAAAGTTTCCCCTTCCTGGGACAATGAATTTACGGTGTTCTTATTTCAATTTCCAGGAGTGTATATATATATATATATATATATATATATATATATATATATATATATATATATATATATATATATATATATATACAGGGTGAGTCACCTAACATTACCGCTGGATATATTTCGTAAACCACAAACCACATCAAATACTGACGAATCGATTCCACAGACCGAACGTGAGGAGAGGGGCTAGTGTAATTGGTTAATACAAACCATAAAAAAAATGCACGGAAGTATGTTTTTTAACACAAACCTACATTTTTTTAAATGGAACCCCATTAGTTTTGTTAGCACATCTGAACATATAAAGAAATACGTAATCAGTGCCGTTTGTTGCATTGTAAAATGTTAGTTACATCCGGAGATATTGTAACCTAAATTTGTCGCTTGAGTACCACTCCTCCGCTGTTCGATCGTGTGTATCGGAGAGCACCGAATTACGTAGGGATCCAAAGGGAATGGTGATGGACCTTAGGTACAGAAGCGACTGGAACAGCACATTACGTCCACATGCTAACACCTTTTTATTGGTCTTTTTCACTGACGCACATGTACATTACCATGAGGGGTGAGTTACACGCACACACGTGGTTTCCGTTTTCAATCACGGAGTGGAATAGAGTGTACCCCCACATGTCAGGCCAATAGATGTTCAATGTGGTGGCCATCATTAGCTGCACACAACTGCAGTCTCTGGCGTAATGAATGTCGTACATGCCGCAGTACATCTGGTGTAATGTCGCCGCAGGCTGCCACAATACGTTGTTTCATATCCTCTGGGGTTGTAGGCACATCACGGTACACATTCTCCTTTAACGTACCCCACAGAAAGAAGTCCAGAGGTGTAAGATCAGGAGAACGGGCTGGCCAATTTATGCGTCCTCCACGTCCTATGAAACGCCCGTCGAACATCCTGTCAACGGTCAGCCTAGTGTTAACTGCGGAATGTGCAGGTGCACCATCATGCTGATACCACATACGTCGACGCGTTTCCAGTGGGACATTTTCGAGCAACGTTGGCAGATCATTCTGTACAAACGCGATGTTGTAGCTGTTTGGGCCCCTGCAATGAAGTGAGGACCAATGAGGTGGTCGCCAATGATTCCGCACCATACATTTACAGTCCACGGTCGCTGTCGCTCTACCTGTCTGAGCCAGCGAGGATTGTCCACGGACCAGTAATGCATGTTCCGTAGATTCACTGCCCCGTGGTTTGTGAAACCCGCTTCATCGGTAAACAGGTAGAACTGCAACGCATTCTCCGTTAATGCTCATTGACAGAATAGCACTCGATGATTAAAGTCATCACCATGTAATTGCTGATGTATCGACACATGAAACGGGTGAAAGCGGTGACGATGCAGTATGCGCATGACACTACTTTGACTCAGCCCACCGGCTCTCGCAGTGTCCCGTGTACTCATGTGTGGATTCATGGCAACAGCAGGTAACACACCAACTGCACCCGCTTCTCCTGTGACGGGCCTGTTACGGACCCGTTTGCGTGCTACGACCATACCTGTTGCATACAGTTGGCGGTAGCTGTTTTGCAATGTGCGGCACGTTGGATGCTCTCTGTCCGGGTACCGTTCTGCATACACCCTGCAGGCTTCAGCTGCATTTCATCGACACTCGCCATAGATGAGTATCATCTCCGCCTTTTCAGAGTTCGAATACACCATGGTCACAGTTCCTACAACACTACACTATCACAGACGTCTGGTAATACGGTTTACTACAGTTGGTCTGCGTGCGGAGCCGAATGCAGAATAACAATAGCAGCAAGCGCTACATGCGGACACTGCGACAGCTAGACCAAACCACAACAGTGCACTACAGCCACACCCGTAAACACGGTCGTCATCGTAAACATGATCCTGCAGATGCTGCTCGCCGACCGTGGCCCGTGTTTGTTACAACACGCAACTTAACGTCGGAGGTTTCAAGCGTAAACTTTAGGTTACAATATCTCCGGATGTAATTAACATTTTACAATGCAACAAACGGCACTGATTAAGTATTTGTTTATATGTTCAGATGTGCTAACAAAACTAACGTGGTTCCATTTAAAAAAACGTAGGTTTGTGTTAAAAATCATACTTCCGTGCATTTTTGTATGGTTTGTATTAATCAGTTACACTAGCCCCTCTCCTGGAATCGGTTCGTCAGTATTTGATGTAGTTTACGAAATATATCCAGCGGTAACGTTAGGTGACTCACCCTATATATATATATATATATATATATATCATCACCCCGGTTCCCAGAACTCCTGAAGAGTGGATATTGTATCACAAACACAGTCCCTTTGACTGTTCACAGATGTCACTAAACCCGCCCAAAGATGTAAGCAATCATGCATGAGTAACGCCTATTAGACAGAGGGGCCCCGACAGCCGATAAGTACCAGTCATTCCGACAGGAGGGAGGTACACGAATCGTGTTGTCTGTGGTTCAACCATGCCTAGACGGTCAGTACCGCGGTTCGATCGTGCCCGCATTGTTACTTTGTGCTAGGAATGGCTCTCAACAAGGGCAGTGTCCAGGCGTTTCGGACTGAACCAAAACGATGTTTTTCGGAGTTGGAGAAGATACAGAGAAACAGGAACTGTCAATGGCATGTCTCCGTGCTTGGGGCGCCCAAGGGCTACTACTGCATTAGATGACCGCTACCTACGAATTATGGCTGCGAGGAACCCTGACGGCAAGGCCACCATGTTGAATAATGCTTTTCGTGCAGCCACACGACGTCATGTTACAATTCTAACTGTGCGCAATAGGCTGCATGATGCGCAACTTCACTCCCGATGTCCATGGCGAGGTCCATCTTTGCGGCGCGGTACAGATGGGCCCAACAACATGCCGAATGGACCACTCAGGATTAGCGTCACTTTCTCTTCACCGATGAGCATCGCATATGCCTTCAACTAGACAATCGTCGGAGGCGTGTTTGGAGGCAACCCGGTCAGGCTGAACGCCTTAGACCAGGGCTGGGCAAATACCGTTTCGTGAGCGCAGGAGCTCGCAGATGCCTGCAAGGCCTGCCCGCGGCTCTCTCCCCCCCCCCTCCCCCCATCCCACCATGCCAGCCAGCAGTACCCGCCTAGCCACGCACGTCACTGCACCGCGCAGAGCCACTCGGTTCGTTTAATTCCCGTCGTTTCTGCTGTCTGTGTGGACATAGCGTTCGGTGTTTGTGATAAAACATAACAAGAGGGTGGAGAATGGCTGAGGAGGAGTTAAAATCGTTGAATCAAAAGTCCTTTGAACCCATATTCGTTAATCCACAGTGGAAGAAGAGTACTTTTTTGTTGGAATGCAAAGCGGACCTCAGTATTTGATTTGCAATGCAACATTGTCTTCACGGAAGAAGAAAAATGTGAAGCGACATTATCAACTGCTTGACGAGAAGGATATAGTTGGTTTGAATAACGAAGAAAGAAAAGCCAAACTAAACGAACTGAAGCAGAAATAAGAGAAAGACGTACGTATACATGTAGATAATTATGACCTTGATTTATGTTATTACAGTTACTAATAATATGTTATGGGCGTTTTCCGGCACTTTTATCCCCTACGGTGCGTATTTACAGATCGAAAACCTCATCATCCACAACGATGCAGCGATGACAGCAAGCTAACATGTAGCTCTTAAAATAGCTAAAACAGCACGGCCCTTCGAGGATGGAGAATTTGTGCAAGAATGTTTTGTTGCTGCCGAAACAATTTCGTGCCCAGCAAGTCTTTCTGTTTTTGAAACAGTAGTGCAGGTGGAACACAGATACGTCCGAGGTCGTTTCACGCTTATGAACTCGGCACTGGTACACGGTTATCGGGATGCGTGCGTGTGTGGGACGTAAATGTAAAACGTGCTTACCCGAAGTTTGTGTATCCTCTGCCATGCAACGGCTGTCCATGTACGGCTGAAACACAGTTTCGAACCAGTGTAACACGTTCTTCTTTCATGGCCACAAATAGGATACAGACGTAAAAGATTAAAAAAACTAACACATTTGTATTTTAAAGGTTACGTTATATTTACACAGACGTGTGTAGTTCCGAGGAGGGTTGCTACGTACTGACAGAATGATGTTCAGATGTGCGTGAAATCTTATGGGACTTAACTGCTGAGGTCATCAGTCCCTATACGGATAGGACATAGACTTTAATTTACATCATCTTGGATGTTTTTACTGTGATTTTGAACTAGCATCTCGATATTTCGTGTGAAAATACTGGTCATTAGGCGCACTGCACTAGTCAGATGAGCATCAGTAAGACTACTCCTAAGCCTCGATTTTGTCAGTTTCATCATGGAGAAAACACTTTCGCACAAGTGTGTTGTTCCAAAAAACTATACATACAAAGCAGCTATTTTAAATAACAATGGAAACTGCTCACGTGGGAAATATTTGTAAAAGCTTCCCAAGGTTTCTGCAGCGCGGAACTTCTCCTTCAGTACACGATTGCACTGAAATTCAATCTGAATTTCAGAAGGCACTTTTTCAACGTTAAATGCTAAAGGAGTCGCAAAAAGGTTGACATCGCATTCCAGTCAATTTAAGTCCTCAAATCTACTATCAAAAATGCCTTCGAGAGACTGTAGCTCCGTTAAAAACCCATCAAATGTTCTTTGAACCTCTCCTGTACCAAACTGTTTACGCTAACAACTAGTGCAACGCTCGGGAAGTGTACACACGACACTTCTGACAGTTGCTTTGCCCACAAAAGCAGTTTTCTCTTGACTGCCAAAATAGTGTCAAACACTTCACTAATTACCTTATTTCTCTCTTGCAAAGCTACATTTAAGCTATTCAAATGTTTGGTTACGTCAGTTTAAAACGTAAGGTCTAAAATCCACTGTGGGTCGTCCTATTCTTTCACTGGTTTTCCTTTCGCATCCATGAATAACGCCATATCTTTACGTAAATTAAAAAATCGTTCTAAAACAACACCTCGACTCAACCAGCGTACTTCACAAAAATATGGAACATCGCCGTATTCAAACTCGAGATCGTTTTGAATTGTGTGTGTCCCAAACCGCGCGATCTGAGAATGTTAATTATTTTTATAACCACGTCCATGATGTCAACTAATTTGGCACATTTTGCAGGCAAATAAACACGGTGAAGAACGCAATGTATTGCTAGTAGTTCCTGCTGGACACCGACGGCTTTCACCTTTTTCTGTATCAAATCCACGACACCAGACTTATGACCAATCATTGCAGGAGCCCCATCTGTTGCAAATAATGAAATTTTTTCCCAACATAACTCGTATTTCTCTATTATATGTTCTACGCATGAAAATATATCGTCGGCCGTTGTTGTGTAATGCATTGGCACTAAATCGAGGAGTTTCTCAATCACATTAAACTAAACATCAACTCCTCGCAAAAAGACTGCCAGTTGAGCAACATCACATACATCAGTGCTTTCGTCCAATGCTAATGAAAAGAAAACCAAATGTTTGATCCTGTATCTCAACTGAGCTTCCACATCATGTGCCATTTCTTCACTGCGCCTGCTTGCTTGCTTGTCCGTACTCAGTTGTGAGTGCGAAGCTCTCTCGCAGCGGCACGGTTGTCCCTCGTGCAGTGTGCATACCCAAGCGGCCAGCCACATCGCACAGCTCTGCTACCCGCACTGCGTGGCCTTACAGCTGCTCAGCGTTGCCCTCGCGGCTCACCATGCGTGCAGCTCTCGTTCCCACCCCTGCCTTGGACACACTGTCCAGCGAGTGCAGCAAGGTGGAGTTTCCCTGTTGTTTTTGGGTGGCATTATGTAGGGCCGACGTACGCCGCTGGTGGTCATGGAAGGCACCGTAACGGATGTACGATACGTGAATGCCATCCTCCGACCGGTGGTGCAACATTATCGGCAGCGTACTGGAGAGGCATTCGTCTTCATCGACGACAGTTCGCGCCCCCATCGTGCACATCTTGTGAATTACTTCCTTCGGGATAACGACATCTCTCGACTAGAGTGGCCAGCATGTTCTCCAGACATGAACCCTATCGAACATGCCTGGGATAGACTGAAAAGTGCTGTTCAAGGACGACGTGACACACCAACCACTCTGAGGGATCTACGCCGAATCGCCATTGAGGAGTAGGACAATCTGGACCAACAGTGCCTTGATGAACTTGTGGATAGTATGCCACGACGAATACAGGCATGCATCAATGCAAGAGGACGTGCTACTGGGTATTAGAGGTACCGTTGTGTATGGCAATCTGGACCACCACCTCTGAAGGTCTCGCTGGTCTCGTTGTATGGTGGTGCTACATGCGATGTGTGGTTTTCATGAGCAATAAAAAGGACGGAAATGATGTTTATGTTGATCTCTATTCCAATTTGCTGTACACGTTCCGGAACTCTCGGATCCGAGGTGACGCGAAATGGCTCTGAGCACTATGGGACTCAACTGCTGTGGTCATAAGTCCCCTAGAACTTAGAACTACTTAAACCTAAGGACAGCACACAACACCCAGCCATCACGAGGCAGAGAAAATCCCTGACCCGGCCGGGAATCGAACACGGAAACCCGGGCGTGGGAAGTGCAAAGGGAAATGTTTCATTGTGTTTTATAGTTTATACATAAAGTTTACATCGTTAGCTTCCACTCATTTTTACTGCAGTTCTGTACTGCCCTATTCAACATGTTCCTTTACCAAGCACAATTCACTTCTAATGTCTTTCATGTAACTTTCCATATCATGTTTTTTTTCGTTTTTCATTTTAAATGTAAATCACTGATTCAAATTGTGCACGGCCGGACTAGTGGCCCCGTGTACTTCTTCCCATCAACAGAAAGCAGTACTTCTGCCACTCTGGTTTACCAGTTTGCTTCCCCCCTCGCGTACGCTACTCAGTGTTCTGCGCTCGCAGGTAGCACACCGCGTCTTGTACTGCGCTCCGAGTCACAGCACAAAGTGTAAGTGTCCTGGTATTCATGGCATATTTCTTCACCCAGGCACTTGTCTGTAGAACTGTCTGGTGTCACTCTGGCATTGACATAGGTTTTACAGCACCTAGCCCGACCGGTGGTTTTAAAAAAAAGGGATATTTCTTTTTGTTTTTCATGTGTATTGCTGAGTGTGTAATGTTGGTGCTTTAATTTGAGGTGTAAGCGGTGCTGCTATTCAAGACAATAAAAGTGGGTTAAAAGCTGTGAGCTGTCTGGGGAAGTTAACCTTGCATTACTGAGCAACTGTTTCACCAGGTATCCAGTCTAGCTTACCAAATTCCCAACCAGACTAACATTAATTATAATGTTTTAATAGTCATACGACAACCAGTGATATATATATATATATATATATATATATATATATATATATATATATATATATATATATATATATAAAAGAGAATTTAAATAAAAAGAAATATATCAGTTTATATTTGGAAATTTATTTTAACATTGGTCCTTGAAATTTCAGCATATTAAGCGTGAGTCATAACTAAGCTGGTGCCTTATTTAGGACTGTGAAAATGTGAGTTTGTAATCTTACGGAACACATCAAATATGGAGCCAAGATTAAGAGATTGCATACAACACTGCATTCATAAAATAACACACGAAGAACGTTGAAACATATGCAAGAGGAAATTAACCACAACCAACCGATTCAATTTTCACCCAAAGAAGTTACGTTCGTAGCACAATCCTGTCCGTCATGATATTTCCACACACTGGTATACTAAATTCAAACTAACTCTCTGTGAAATCTTGCCGAAAAGAATAGCTGAGGGCTATTTGATGCTTACACCACATGCTTCACGTGGTCAACTTGGTTTACACAAAGAGTGTAACTCCACAATAATTTTGATAATTAAAATAAATTACATCGAAACGCAATTTACTAAAGAAAAACCTCGAACTGGTTACTATCGTCTTACTATTAACCTGATGGGTCAAACAACTGTATAAGCACGTGGTACTGGTCTCACAAAGTACACCCCACGTGGGTTGAACATAAAGAAAAGTTGCTATATTGAAAAATATTGTCAAGACGAGACGTTATAATCTCACACACATTCGCATTTAAGATTGATGATCTTAGAGTTACTGATCAACACGTGGTTCCACTTTACTCACAAAGTAGTGACAAAGCAACTACCGGAAGATATTCTGAACTTCACACGCGAATTACACTGTGTAGCAATTTAAGATAACATTAGAAATAAAGGTGATTAAATTTTCAGTTAGGCTGAACTTAAGAAGTCCATTGTCCTACGGACTTAGCAGACACGCGCTTAGCCGGAGATCTTACCACTTCAGATGCTCTCCAAGGACAGACTGCCTGGTCCCTTCCTGAGGGTGGCTCACAAATACAAACGGAAGTGGCCAGAGGGGCAGCTTCCTATACCAACATGACAAGGAACGGACAGGACCATACTAAGGATAGAAACCTCTCTGCTTTTATAAAGCGTAGCTACCTGTTCCGACGTTGGTCCTACTGTTCTCTAGCAGACAGGCTTGTCTGCTACCCTCAAGCATGCAACTAGAAATACATTTGCTCATTCATCCTCTCACACAGAAGGGTAGGGGGATGACAGTATCTTATCATATACAGTATATAAAAGAAAGCGGGTGTAGGTTCCGTATGAGACTGTGTGACATGAATTACATATAAACTGTGTTTTAAAGTGTAGTAGTGTGACAGATCGTCCTTGTTTATGTGTAAAAGTAACACGTTCCATTACTCAGTCTCCTCCCAGATAGTCAGAAACGCCACAGTAAATTTAGAAGAGGAATTTGTGCCGTAAATGACAACAGATTTTAGAAATTAACGTGAAATGAATCCAACAGAGACCTTTCATAACCCCAACGCTCCGGAAAAAGACTGTGCAGAGAATTTTCTGGCCATGCTAGGACATTCCCAAGCAGGCTTCTCACACCCAACTTAAACCAAAATGTAAAGAAAAGGCAAAAGGTCACCAGCTACTTGCCAAAACACAATAATTTCAACACATCTATAGAATCTACCAATTTCTAAGAGAATAAAAACAATCTGTGACACCTATTTAAAAGATAGTATAGACCTAATTCGGTCAGCAAGTAAAAACAATGGTTCCTGTGTCATTAATATGAAAACAATTTCTGGTTGGTACCCTTATGGAGTTCACCAGTATTTGCTCATTGCAAGAGCCAACTGATCACAGGAAAATTTATGACTGTTTATTAACAAGTAAAATTTATAAAACTAGCAATGGTGGCACAGCAATTAAAAAAGAACATGAAAATAACATCAGTATTACAAAGCAGAACATTAAAATGCACCATCCGCAAAAGCAAAAATAGTGATAGGAGAAAAAAAACATGTTTTACAAAGTGGTTATCACAAAAAAATTCTATATCTTATAAAACTAATAATTTATAGAATTAAAATAACTTTGTGGCACTAATTTAATCACTCTACTATATTTCAGTTAGTCAGCAAACAATGACCACTGTGTCATTATACTGAAACTACAATTAATTATGTGATTGTTACCCTAAGGGGTTTCTCACAATAAATATGCCCCATGCAAAGGCTAATGGATCACAGTCCAATGAGAATGAATAGCTATCTAACTGATAAACGAAGCAATGCCACAGGAATGAATTTACGAAACAAAATATCACAAATCTAATACATCACACAAGAACAAACATTGGTCAATAAAACAGCTCTGAAAGTACAATAGTCAACATCTAAAAAAAACACCAATAAATAAAACACCTGCAAAATACAAGAGTCAAAGTTTAAAAAAAATAAATAGAACACCTGCAAAATACGAGAGTCAGAGTTTCTGTGACAGAAACACACGTATATGCATTGAACTAAGAACCGTATAATCACTGTTCACTGACACACTCAGTAGTTCCACTGTTCCGAGGCACAGTATAAGGGGAAGGGGGAGGGGGTTCGTCGCCGCAGCTGTCAGTAGGGATTTTTGTCCATCTGTTGCGTGCAATCCCGCCGTCTCTGCCCTCTCATGAATTTCTCTTGGTGGCCCATGTCACGTACACCTTGATTTGGTTCCATGTTTGTGTTGTCAAATTCGTGCGGTATCCTCGTTTGACACGCCAGGTTGATATTCCTGGGCAAGGATGACACTTAGTGGCTCTTCCTTGTGCCACCCTTAGCAACCAGAGAACATCGAACTATGATTTACTGTCGCTTGACAGTGGGCATCCGCCAGGAATGTTGATAGTCGACGTTGACGCCTGCAAGTTTCTCTGAACAGTACCTGTCAAAAGGCTCCACGCCCCTTTATCCCCTGTCTTCTGTCGTTTCACCGCGGCCGTCTCGTCACGGTCACGTGCGTGTGGTGCGTTGCCAGCAGATGGATTTCCGCACGGTGGACCACTCGGCCGTCTCAGGCCATCGCCTCCACGAAGGGTCGCACTGGTGTGGCCGGCCATTAGCTCCTGGTGCAAGGGAAAGTGTTTGTCCCGTCCCCTTCTTTGTTGTCGACCGCGCTCCCGAAGTGGCCCGGTTGACACTGTGTCCTGCTGGGAATCCTGCCTGTTTACAACTAGTCCGGCTGCACCCGCTGTCTCATAAGAGTTTAGCCGGTTCGCTTTCACGTTCTCAACTGCATTCACAGAAATTATTCATCATAGTTATGTGATTACACAATGTCTTACATAATACCACTTAGTATTGTCTTTCACAATTTTTTAGAACAAAAGAGAGACTTAATTTTTTTAATAAAAAAATTAGATAAATCGACAATATAAAATAAAAGTTAAATGACTTGACAATGTAAAAAATAAAAGTGAAACGACTTGACAATGTAAAAAATAAAAATTAAATGAACTGACAATATGATTTCTAAATCCACATCGCTAATGTGGTTCACTTGCGTTTTAAAAAATCAAATGCTACTTATTAATTCACTAAAATGAATAGGATTATGCCTTGTGGAAGTATAGGTCAGGACAGCATAGGTTTCACATGTTATTTACACACACACACACACACATGCACACCTGCTGTCTATACTACAAACTAACTACCCATAAACATGTATTACTCAAAATTCTACTTCTATCCACTACTAGTTAATCCAACAAGCTACTTCAATGCTACTTCAACAAAGTGTTTACACCACTACAACATTGTTCTAATTCGTCCTCTTCCTGACGCTCGCCGCATATGTCTTGTGACATGATAAATATGGAGAAACTTTCCTTAAATATACACAGTAAAAATAACATTGGTTAATTACATGCCAAAACATTTATACCAGTTGACACACCTGATAAGAGACTCGCAATTATACATTTATCATACTCATATGTTTATACATAAAACAGTAAGACAATTTCATCTAAAATTACGTTATCACAAGAGTTAATCACGCAGATGACTCTGAGAAGGTTTTTTTTTTTTACAGTTTATATTACATTTTCTTACCCATTTTGCTCCAATTTCGTTCCTTCTTTAAGTTACCTTTCGCTTACAAATCAGTTATTTCGCCTGTGGTGGTTATTCTGGATTCATTTCTCATGAACGGCCAAATTGTGGTCTCCTCTGTTCTGTAAAACAGTTTCTTCTTAACATATTGAACTTACAACAGACACAAAAGATCCGAATCCTCCTGTAGTTTAAATGACAAATGTTTTGCTTCATCCTTATTACATTAAACCAAGCTTTCCTTCGGTCCCATAATCAAAATTATTTAATCTTCCCCTACCTTCAAGAGGGACATTTCTTCAATTCAACTCATATAGGCTGCAGTGTATCCCGCACCAGCGAAAACAGTAAGCTGTAATGCTCACAGCACCAGCAAAACAAATAAACGTCACTTTTCTAGGACAAGTATTAACGCAGTATAATTTTTTAGGCTCTGGCTCAACATCAGTCAAGACTACAAAAAGGATCCATATTTCCGTTCCATTCTCCATTTGTGGAAAACTGCTCGTCATTTGACTGCCATAATACTATTTCAGGGCCACGTAAATTACACAAACCACAACTCTTCTTTCACCTTGAAGGGAATCAATCTACTTACAAAATCCACAGGCAGCACTTTACGTACGCAGCTATAAAGAACAAAAAAGACATATATCATCAATATTAACATATTAGCGTATATTGGGAAGCCATTGGTTAAACAATCGTATTATTGCATCCTGTTTTCAAGGTTCCAAACTTACTCATTCCTTTCTCAGAGTTCTCCTATCTTAAAATATTCATACAGCACGCATACTATAGTAAGAGATCCTCATTTATACTGACAGACATAGAATAGTAATAGATAGATAGTAGCACTGAAAGCAGAAAATTGGAAACAAGGCTACTAACAGCTGAGGACCTGGGTTTGCCAGTCCCATAATACCCACAGATCGGATATTCCCCTGAGTTTTGCATTAATTCAACACAGATCTTGCTTCTCTCAGGAGCGATTCTTTTCAGTTTACACAAAAAAACCATAAACAGCATTTTACTCGTTCACAAAGAAACCTTTTATCTTCACATTTGACCCAACCTAAATTTTAATTGCGCGAGGAAAGGAAAAAAAAAACCGCAAATATCACTTCAATCAATCACACAGAAACATCTTTATCATTATTTTTACCAACATATTATTCAAAATGCGCATGTCACAAATTTAAACTAATCAATTCTTTCTCCTCACCGTCCTCTCTACTCCGCACTGTCCTCTCTATATACCCTATGTACTCATTTGCCATGTCGCTCATTTGCTCCGATTGGGCGTCTTCTGCGCTGATCATTTGTCTTTGCCGGTTCTGTTCATTTCCATTTGCTAGATTATGTCTAGGGTTGGCCGGCCGAATTTCAACATCATGAGGTGCTCCGCCTACAGTCCTGTTCCCACCGTATTCATCGTAGTATCGATTCTGGTTTCCGTACCTGTAGCGTTCACGATCTTGTCCACGTCCTCGATCATTTCTGTTGTTCCACCTGTGTTCGCGACTGTCACCCCAGTTTCTATACGGCCGGTCCCAATTATTGTTCCGTTCGCGTTGCGACGACCAGTCACGACGTTGATTAGTAATACGGCCAGGACTGCAGTCGCGCTGCTGAGCCCCGTTATAACTTTGTGCCTGATTAGGCGGCCATTCTCCTGTATTGTATTCCAACTCTTGTAGAAGTGTCTTAAACGTTTCCACGTCCTCTTTGCATCGTCCCGCAAGAATGACATGGCGCAAGTGCATCGGCAATTTGGTGGTGCATATCCCAATTAGTTCTGCAGGCCCGTATGGGTCGTATAAAAACTGATTTGCCTGCAGCATGTGGTCGAATAGGCGTGCTGGGCTGCCGAAACCAGACTGGTTCAAATTTGGAAGCACAATTATGCCATGCTTGACCCTATCTTGTGCCGCTTCCGACCAATAGGCGGACAGAAAGGCTTGTCGAAACTCCCGAGTGGAGTTGCAGTGACGCGCTACCGACCTCATGCGAATCGCCGGTTCGCCTTCCAAATAGCCACACATATATTCTATCTTATGTGAACTTGCCCAGTCGGGAGGAAGACAGAACTCAAATTGCTCGAGCCATGCTCGTGGATGTATTCCTTTTTGCGAATTTCGGAATATCTCAAACTTTCTCACCGTAAGGAAATATTTGAAATCAAACCCCCGCATTTCCTCCCGGCGAGGCCCTTGTATGTTTCTATTTTTCTCATGTCTGCCCCTCAACATACATTCTTCCCTGTCGTCAAAATCTCCCTCGTGGCCGGAGTCCCTCTCTGCACTGTTCGTACAGCTATTTTTGGTGCTATTGGCGAGTTCGGAATCACACCCCATGCGGGTTTCCACATGCGCCACGCGTTCTTGTAATTCGCCTGTTACAGCTTTGTGCCGCCTGTTCACTTCGAACTGTCCCTTCTGAAATCTAAGAAGCGAACGCACTTCTTCAGTCTCTATGACCGCTACCGGTGTAGTATTGTTATCGCTCTCTGTCACCTTCATCGTGCCTACGATGTCCGCTAATGCCGCAATCTTATCATGTATTTGTCTGTTGTCCTCCGCCCCAGTCTGCTTCAATTGTTCCACTTGCTGTTCGAGTGCGTGAATCGCTAGTCTGTTGTCCGCTACTGTGTTGCTAATGGACGCGGGACAATGCGTTTCCGCCTCCTGGACCCTGGAAAGTACCTGCTGGTGTTCTCTTTGGCATTCTTCTCTCAGCGCTTGGAAATTCCTAAGTAGCTGTTCTTCGCTCTTTTTCGATTCCGCATCGCGACTCCGCTTGCCCTGTTCTATGGCTTGGAGACGATCATCGATTTGTTCAAATGTACGGCCTAATTCTTTCATAATATCACTTTTTATTTCACTTGCCAGATTGTTTATTTTTTTGTGAGATATCATTGGACACTCTCTGCACCGACTTGTCGACTTTATTTGTCTGCTGGATTAGTTTTTCGTCTATTTGTTCGCCTAGCTCGCGAATCGATTTTTCAGAATTCTGCGTCATTTGTTCGCCTAGCTTGCGGATCGATTTTTCAGATTTCTGCGTCATTAGTTCGCCTAACTCTCGAATCGATTTTTCAGATGATTCTTTTTGTTCTGGGAACGATTTTTCTGATTTCTCTGCGTTTTCTTTATTTTGTTGCAATAAGGCTTTCATGAGTTCTGCCAAATCAATTTGGTTAGTAGGAGGCAAATTAATTTCTGGCTCTGCTGTGAGCCCGTTCATCCTGTTTTGCATTTCGTCTGAAGTATTTCCCATTGCATTTTCGGAACTGTCCGACGCGTTAATATTCGAAATCAAATTAACCCCTTGGTCCATGTTGCTTAAGTTGTTGGACCGCCTACTTTTAGCTTGGTTACGTGTCTGCATTAGTTCAATTTATACCCGGTACGCAACACACTAATCAGAATAAACGCATTCCCCAAGAATTACGACAGTCACACGAAAGGTACCCAACCTAGTACGCACTTTTTCACACGCAAAACAAATTTACATCTTTGATCGAAGTAAGTGCAATTTACAAACGAGAAAAAAATCACATACATATAAAACAAACAAATATAGAAAACAAAACAAGACAAACAACACAACGCCGCTCAACAACGCCGTGAATCTTTTGAAAGTCTGCTCAGAAACAACGCAGAAGTTGTTTGAGCGGTGTAGGGGAAAAAAATAACATTATACAACGCTCGCAATCTAACGTTTCAGAGATTCAGGAGTCTAGCGGAATCACAGAACAGGGTCGCCATGTGTAATGTTGCTGCTTTAATTTGAGGTGTAAGCGGTGCTGCTATTCAAGACCATAAAAGTAGATTAAAAGCTGTGAGCTGTCTGGGGAAGTTAACCTTGCATTACTGAGCAGCTTTTTCACCAGGTATCCAGTGTAGCTTACCAAATTCCCAACCAGACTAACATTAATTATAATGTTTTAATAGTCATACGACAACCGGTGATATATATATATATATATATATATATATAAAAGAATTTAAATAAAAAGAAATATATCAGTTTATATTTGGAAATTTATTTTAACATTGGTCCTTGAAATTTCAGCATATTAAGCGTGAGTCATAACTAAACTGGTGCCTTATTTAGGACTGTGAAAATGTGAGTTTGTAATCTTACGGAACACATCAAATATGCAGCCAAGATTGGGAGACTGCATACAACACTGCATTCATAAAATAACACACGAAGAACGTTGAAACATATGCAAGAGGAAATTAACCACAACCAACCGATTCAATTTTCACCCAAAGAAGTTACGTTCGTAGCACAATCCTGTCCGTCATGATATTACCACACACTGGTATACTAAATTCAAACTAACTCTCTGTGAAATCTTGCCGAAAAGAATAGCTGAGGGCTATTTGATGCTTACACCACATGCTTCACGTGGTCAACTTGGTTTACACAAAGAGTGTAACTCCACAATAATTTTGATAATTAAAATAAATTACATCGAAACGCAATTTACTAAAGAAAAACCTCGAACTGGTTACTATCGTCTTACTATTAACCTGATGGGTCAAACAACTGTATAAGCACGTGGTACTGGTCTCACAAAGTACACCCCACGTGGGTTGAACATAAAGAAAAGTTGCTATATTGAAAAATATTGTCAAGACGAGACGTTATAATCTCACGCACATTCGCATTTAAGATTGATGATCTTAGAGTTACTGATCAACACGTGGTTCCACTTTACTCACAAAGTAGTGACAAAGCAACTACCGGAAGATATTCTGAACTTCACACGCGAATTACACTGTGTTGCAATTTAATATAACATTAGATATTTTAGAGCTAAACCTGAAATAAAGGTGATTAAATTTTCAGTTAAGCTGAACTTAAGAAATCCATTGTCCTACGGACTTAGCAGTCACGCGCTTAGCCGGAGATCTTACCACTTCAGATGCTCGCCAAGGACAGACTGCCTGGTCCCTTCCTGAGGGTGGCTCACAAATACAAATGGAAGTGGCCAGAGGGGCAGCTTCCTATACCAACATGACAAGGGACGGACATGACGATACTAAGGATAGAAACCTCTCTGCTTTTATAAAGCGTAGCTACCTGTTCCGACGTTGGTCCTACTGTTCTCTAGCAGACAGGCTTGTCTGCTACCCTCAAGCATGCAACTAGAAATACATTTGCTCATTCATCCTCTCACACAGAAGGGAAGAGGGATGACAGTATCTTATCATATACAGTATATAAAAGAAAGCGGATGTAGGTTCCGTATGAGACTGTGTGACATGAATTACATATAAACTGTGTTTTAAAGTGTAGTGGTGTGACAGATCGTCCTTGTTTATGTGTAAAAGTAACACGTTCCACTACTCAGTGTCCTCCCAGATAGTCAGAAACGCCACAGTAAATTTAGAAGAGGAATTTATGCCGTAAATGACAACAGATTTTAGAAATTAACATGAAAGGAATCCAACAGAGACCTTTCAAGTGTTAAAATTATTTCCAATCTTTTGTTATTTTCAGTAAGATACCTGAAGATGGCCGTATAAGAGCCCGAAAACGTTCGTATCCTAAATAAAAGAACCCAACAACTGTAGCGGTATTTTCAACCTCTGGTATAATGTTCAGTTGCGGATGTTCCTCCGACAAGATTGTATGTAGAATAAAAACATTGAAACAAGCTATAACTAAAATACCAAGAACACCGCATTTTCTAAAAATTTACCGACAGTCTGTCTCTCATCTACACGTAACTATTTATTTATTTCCGTCGCAAATGGTGTCCAATGAGGATTGGTTGTTCACTCCAATATTACTAAATCATTGCATATCATTCTTGTCCATCAGATGAACGGTGGTTACCTAAATTCTGATTTTATCTTTCTTTTTAATTAATTTGAAGGAAAACTATGTAGCATCATACAGTCCGAAGGGATGGTATGCCTCACAACATTTCATTAATTCTTATGATGCAGAATAATTTAAGGTGTCGGCATAATCACATTTATTTCTAACAACATTTTCAGTTTGCGATGGAATCGGCCGTCCTCCGATCATAAAAATACAGGCTGTTCTTAAGAAACCACGTTTCCGTCTCCGTCTAGTAAAGAACAATGATCGCATTAAGTCCTTTTTTTTGCATAAGTAGCTTGTACTCTATCATACAACAAGTGTCACTTCCGTGAAAGCATGTAGTATACTTAACTAAATATAATTGGAAGCAAATATAATTTTTTATAATGAAAATTATTACGTGCAGTGTTGTTTTTCTGTTTTAGATGATATGTAAGATTTTAATTAATAGTAATTTTACCCACTGCATTGATATATAATTAATGCTCGTTTTATTGGAGCTCCACAAAACCACAGAGGAATGACTCAAGGCAGAAGTAGGCTTTGACGGACGATGAAAGTTGTTTCATTGCTTGGGTGCCCTAAACCTCATCAAATCAGTAGGATACGATTTTTCAATTATAAAGGGACAGGCAGTATTAACCTCCTGGGTATCGCAGATGAGAATTATACATTTATTCGTGTTGACATTGGATGCAATAATAGAATTTCTAATAATCCTGTATTCTCAAGTAGTTATTTGTGAATAGCTCAAAGCAAACTATCACCCCCTCAGCTCCTGAAACACTTTCTCTTAGGAATGTTTCAGTGTCGTTTAGTTTTGTTACCGATAACGAGCTCATTATGAAAACATGTTTACCGAAACCGTACCCTCTTACAGGTCAGCCTGTTTCCAACCTCATTTCATTATGACCAGGCCAGAGCTAGAAGAAAAGTTGAAAGCAGCTTCGCTATTTTCGCTGACAGTACTCCGTGAGATAGTGCTCCTCGACCGAAACACAGTGCTGAACATAATACTGACAATATGCACCTTCTAAAACTTTTTATCTTAAACGACTCCACGTATTTGTGCAATGGGGCAGTTGACCTGGAGGTTCGCGTGAAACGATGGCTGATAGAGAAGTGAGAAACAATCTTAGAGATTACTTTACGACACTTGACGGTGAACGGACATGGAGGTACCTACACATTACAACCGAAATGTGAAACTGTAGTCCGATAAATGTACTTACGAAATTCCTCTCTGTAGTTAAAGGAGATAGTCTAGCATCTCTGGACTTCAAAGCATCAGTGAAAGGGTAATTTTTAATTGAGTAAATTTGATCACTTCTGTTTCCCCTTCATAGACTCCGAAGCTTCTTATATTTGTGACAACTTAAAACCAACGAAATATTTATACGTGACGTAACTACTGTCACAGAATATATTTCAAATGGTTCAAATGGCTCTGAGCACTATGGGACTTAACATCTGAGGTCATCAGTCCCCTAGAACTTAGAACTACTTAAACCTAAGGACATCACACACATCCATGCCCGAGGTAGGATTCGAACCTGCGACCGTAGCGGTGTCGCGGTTCCAGACTGAAGCGCCTAGAGCCGCTCGGCCACTCCGGCCGGCACAGAATATATTTGCTACTGTACAAAATGAAACTGGTAATGTTGACTGAAATGTTAAATTGTGCAGAAAATGAAATTTTTTTTTGCGGTTGCCTTCATAGCTTTATTTTTCTTCGTTCTGCCACTGTAATCGGGACATTTTACATTCCACAGCATTTTTGGGTCGGTGAAATTCGAATAACAACTTCGTTTCGTCCACAGACCAAAGTTTTGATGCTATTTCCTTTATGAGTGAAGCGCAGTCGCGATATCTACTCTTAGAATACAAAAGGTAACCGAATTCTGTGAATTCTGTGACTTTGTCTCGGAGACTGAAGATAACGGAACTTCTGTTTCCGGTGCATCGACTCTTAGATAGCGAAGGGTAGCACTCAAGAAGTTTATCTCCGATCGGTGTCCATTTGTAATTTCAGCGAGAAAAGTGTCTCCGCGACAGTCGCCGATATTTGGTCTCAAAACAAACGCATCTTTAGCTGTGACGGTCCAGCGGCCTAAGGAACGGGCTCTCAAATGTATGAAGTTCGGTCAAAAGTGAAATGCAGAGCCACAGTCCTACAAATAACGCCTCTATCACCTGCTTTTAGTCATAGAATTACTTCAGTTAAAGTCAACGAGGCAAATGGCTTCATAATATCATATGCAACCGGTTGGTAGGATTCAATTACTGCTCTCCATTAAATTCGTTGTGCTGGTTTGAAGGCGATGTGGATCTATGATGAATGGTGTTCTTTCACGATGACCCGCGGCCGCCAGAAACTATATAACTTCGACTCTTATTAATTCTGATATATGAGTACAACATTTATGTACTCGTCCAGCGATCAACTCACAACTATATAGGATTTGTCATCATAATACAATGAAAAAGTAATATTTCAATACAAACAGACACATTCCAATAGAACGGGGTTTGGAGAAGCAGCAGGAATCGATTTGGTGGCCGGCGACTGGTGATGCCAGTGTGGGACTTGTACCAGATAGGACTGATAGAGGAAACAGGGAAGGTTCTAAGAAGATCAGCACGTTTCGTTATAGGTTCATTCAGTAAGTGCGAAAGCTTCACGGAGCTGTTAAGCGAACTCCAGTGGCAGACGCTGGAAGAGAGTCATTCTGCATCACGGTTTGGTTTACTGTTGAAGTTCCGTAAGCGTACGTTCCTATAAGAGTCAACCAACATATTGCTTCCTCCTACGTGTATCTTACGAAAAGAATCTCAAGATTAAATTAGAGAGATCGAAGGCCATGTGGAGGCTTACCAGCAGTCGTTCTTCCCGCGAACCATACGCGACTGGACTAGGAAAAAGGGGAAGTGACAATGGTACACAAAGTGTCTTCCGCCACATACTGTGAGGTGGCATGCGGATCATAGATATAGAAATAGGTAAAGATGATGTCGTTACGTAAAATTAATTCACACGCTATTAAGATGATTAAATAATTCATTCCTTATACAGGCAATGCGAATTTCTTGTCTATCTTGCAGGAGAAGTTCGTGTACTGTAATTAGAACTGATAGTAACCATGTACTGCAAGAAATAAAGTATCTCCTCCCGAGCGTTGTTACTAAACGTTATAACAGGATGGATTTGTCACTGAAAAAGAAGTACCGGAAGTTTATTACTGAATTTAGCCAACAGTACATTTTTGGGCTACCAGAAGCATGTTCAATATTTTTACGTTTGCATCTAGCTGTGGACTAAAAAATTAGAAACGAGCGCGCATACAGATACGTAATAGAGTAAACTTAGTTACAGCAGATTGATATACTGCAGCTAGTCCCCATAGGAATCACTTGAAGAAAGGCCTAAACCGTGAGGGGGAGACACGAAGGGACGACTAACCACATGGCTAATATCCCTAACATCGGTTTGCTGCAGAATCCTTGAACATATTCTCATTTCAATTATAAGAAATTTTCTTGAGATCAAGAAGCTTATCTCCAAGAACAGCATGGTTTTAGAAAGCATCGCTCGTGTGAAACTCATCTTGCCTTTTTCTGACTTGATATACTGCGGACTACGAACGAAGGGCAACAGGCAGATTCCCTATTTCTAGACTTCCGGAAAGCGTTTCACACGGTGCCCCATTGCATGCTGTTGAAGAAGATAAGAGTGCATAGAAAGGGTTCACAGATATGTGAGTGTCTCGAAGATATGTTAAGTTAAAGAACCCTGTATGTTGTCCTCGACGGCGAGTGTTCGTCAGAGACAAGGGTACCGTTAGAAGTGCCCCTGGGAAGTATGACTGGACCGATGTTAGTGTCTATATACATAAATGATTTGACTGGCAGGGTGGGCAGCGATCTGCGATTGTTTGCTTATAATGTGTTGTATGGTAAGGTGTCGAAGTTGAGTGACTGTAGGAGGATGCAAGACAATTCAGACAAAATTTCTGGTTGGTGTGATAAATGACAGGTACCTCTAAGAGTATAAAAATGTAAATTAATGCGGATGAGTAGGAAGAACAAATCCGTAATGTTCGGATACAGCATTAGTAGTGTCTTGCTTGTCACAGTCACGTCGTTTAAAATCTGGGCATAAAGCTGCAAAGTAATATGAAATGGAACTGGGAGGCTGATAGAAAAGTGTGGTCCATGCGTAAAGAAGACCGCACATAGGACCTATTCTTGAATGAATGTTAGAAATCCGTATCAAGTCGGATTAGTGGAAGACATCGAAGCAATTTAGAGGCGGGCTGTTAGATTTGTTACTGGTAGGTTCGAACAGCACGCAAATGTGACGGAGATGCTTTGGGAACTCAGATGGGAATCCCGGAGGAAAGGCGACATTCTTTTCGAGGAATACTATGGAGATAATTTAGAGAACAGGCATTTGAAGCTGACTGCAGAAAGATTCTACTGCTTTCAATATACACTCCTGGAAATGGAAAAAAGAACACATTGACACCGGTGTGTCAGACCCACCATACTTGCTCCGGACACTGCGAGAGGGCTGTACAAGCAATGATCACACGCACGGCACAGCGGACACACCAGGAACCGCGGTGTTGGCCGTCGAATGGCGCTAGCTGCGCAGCATTTGTGCACCGCCGCCGTCAGTGTCAGCCAGTTTGCCGTGGCATACGGAGCTCCATCGCAGTCTTTAACACTGGTAGCATGCCGCGACAGCGTGGACGTGAACCGTATGTGCAGTTGACGGACTTTGAGCGAGGGCGTATAGTGGGCATGCGGGAGGCCGGGTGGACGTACCGCCGAATTGCTCAACACGTGGGGCGTGAGGTCTCCACAGTACATCGATGTTGTCGCCAGTGGTCGGCGGAAGGTGCACGTGCCCGTCGACCTGGGACCGGACCGCAGCGACGCACGGATGCACGCCAAGACCGTAGGATCCTACGCAGTGCCGTAGGGGACCGCACCGCCACTTCCCAGCAAATTAGGGACACTGTTGCTCCTGGGGTATCGGCGAGGACCATTCGCAACCGTCTCCATCAAGCTGGGCTACGGTCCCGCACACCGTTAGGCCGTCTTCCGCTCACGCCCCAACATCGTGCAGCCCGCCTCCAGTGGTGTCGCGACAGGCGTGAATGGAGGGACGAATGGAGACGTGTCGTCTTCAGCGATGAGAGTCGCTTCTGCCTTGGTGCCAATGATGGTCGTATGCGTGTTTGGCGCCGTGCAGGTGAGCGCCACAATCAGGACTGCATACGACCGAGGCACACAGGGCCAACACCCGGCATCATGGTGTGGGCAGCGATCTCCTACACTGGCCGTACACCACTGGTGATCGTCGAGGGGACACTGAATAGTGCATGGTACATCCAAACCGTCGTCAAACCCATCGTTCTACCATTCCTAGACCGGCAAGGGAACTTGCTGTTCCAACAGGACAATGCACGTCCGCATGTATCCCGTGCCACCCAACGTGCTCTAGAAGGTGTAAGTCAACTACCCTGGCCAGCAAGATCTCCGGATCTGTCCCCCATTGAGCATGTTTGGGACTGGATGAAGCGTCGTCTCACGCGGTCTGCACGTCCAGCACGAACGCTGGTTCAACTGAGGCGCCAGGTGGAAATGGCATGGCAAGCCGTTCCACAGGACTACATCCAGCATCTCTACGATCGTCTCCATGGGAGAATAGCAGCCTGCATTGCTGCGAAAGGTGGATATACACTGTACTAGTGCCGACATTGTGCATGCTCTGTTGCCTGTGTCTATGTGCCTGTGGTTCTGTCAGTGTGATCATGTGATGTATCTGACCCCAGGAATGTGTCAATAAAGTTTCCCCTTCCTGGGACAATGAATTCACGGTGTTCTTATTTCAATTTCCAGGAGTGTACATTGCGCGTAAGGACACGAAGATAAGATTCGAGAAATTAGGGCTCATACAGAGGCATACATACAGTCGCCCTACCCTCGCTCTCGCTACGAGAGCAACAGGAAAGGATGTGAATAGTAGTGGTACGAGGTACCCTCCGCCAAGCGCCGTACGGTGGATAGCGGAATATCGATGTAGCTGTAGATGAAGATGAGAGCTCTTCTCATGACGGCGCAAGGCGACGGAGACGTACTACGAACCGTCATGTAACTCGAAAAACATGAAACATATTCGCAGTTGCGAATATCATCAACCATCAGGTGTACAATGGAATGACAACATTAAAAACTTATGCTGGACCGTGACTAGAAATCGAATTCCGCGCTTTCTCGAGTGGTCGCCTTACCATTAGGTTATCCGAGCACGACTCACGGTCAGATCCAAACTTTCATATGTCGTCAGCCATGTCTCTACAGCCTGCACTCGTACACCCATTATGTATATTCCCGTACAAGTGGGACATTGCAACTGAGTCTCTTGCCCCGAGTCGACAGATAAATGCGGTATTGCAGCGTCTGTGTTGTTTGGGAGTCCGGATCAACGCGTGTCTCAAGGAACATTGTATCGTACTTCTGAACAACACAGACACTGCTTTATCGTAAAACTCGAAAGGGGTCTCCGAGAAACTGAGACACAATGAGGGAGAACAACCGGATGCTGGTGCTTTATAGACTCATCTTTCGAATTTACCTTTGAGTCAAGCCCCCAATTACGGCTCCGGTACCAACACATGCGACTGTGACCTGAAAGAACAGCCCCCGACTCTAGTCTGAGTCAACGGCGAGTCTCCCGTACAACTTGCAACACCTGCCCAAGTAGTACCGGAGGCAGTGGAGAGTTGCAGTGTATAGTGTATCGTGACTGTACAGCAACACTCCGCCTAACGGCCAAATTTGGCACTCTGTCTACTGGCCTAAGGATACCGAGGCTGCTATCTCGCTCTTATTTGCAATATCAGGGCCTACTCAAATAAATGCTCTATCATTGCTGCACTTCAAGCGATGAAAGTGGAAGTAGATGTGAGATTTGTGCAGTGAATAGCTCCTTTGGAGATTTACAATTAAGTTCAAAGAAAGGCAGCACGTTTTGTATTATCGCGAAATATGGGAGAGAGTGTCACTCAAATGATACAGGATTTGGGCTGGACATCATTAAAAGAAAGGCGTTTTTCGTTGCGACGGAATCTTCTCACGAAATTTCAGTCACCAACTTTCTCCTCCGAATGCGAAAATATTTTGTTGACACCGACCTACATAGGGAGAAACGATCACCACGATGAAATAAGGGCAATCAGAGCTCGTACGGAAAGATATAGGTGTTCGTTCTTTCCGTACACTATACGAGATTGGAATAATACATAATTGTGAAGGTGGTTCGATGAACCCCCTGCCAGACACTTAAATGTGATTTGCAGAGTATCTATGTAGATGTAGATGTAGAATACATTTAATTGGCCAACTAATGTTTATGTTTGAGATACAGCTTTTCAAAGAGAGAAACAGGTCAAAATATATAAGTATGGTTTTATGAGGATAAAACAGGAGATTGGCTGCGACTTTACTGAATCAACTAGCTAGGCATTTAAAAAATGTTTTAGGCATACTACCGAAAATCAAATGGCTTTACAGAGCAAATTCCATCGTGCCGGTTATGAGATTAGTGTCTTAATTAGTACACTGTCTCACTCGATTAGTCCCTACTGTATATAGGGCGATCAAAAAGTTCCCGTTCTAAGGTCGTATAGTTTATAATCGGTATGCCAATGAGGCAGAATCCCCGTGAACATTGAGTCAATCGTCCCGCCGACGCACCATGCTAAATATACTCGTCAGGTAAAACACCGCATCCTACTACGTGCGGAACACTTGTAAGTACTTGCTGCACAACCTCGTCCGACGGAATAGTCGACCCTGCAAGGCCTTTTTTAAGGGACTGGAGGTGTGATAATCGCATGGGGTGACATAAGGACCACAGGACGGGTGCTCGTGTGTCTTGCACTTGTTGTCTGTAATGGGTGTGGCTGGACTCCCAGATCGATCGGCGACTTGTGTCGAATTGCGACTAGCACAGAATTTGGCGCATTATTCCACACGGTGGTTTCCGACAGATAAGGCGTCCGATATAGATTCTTCATTCTCTGGTGGATGTCTGCAGATGTTTGTCCTTCGACAGCCAAGAAAACAAAAACGGCTCGTTAGTCGCGTTTGGACGCAGTTGAGAATAACGTCTCCTTACTTTACGTTTTCACAGCTACCGCATGCACATCGGAAAGACACGAATGCCACACTGAACTCTTGACTAAATGTCGGTGATTATATACTCGCGTCGGAGTCGCGCTACGTTGCATGTACGCCGCAGCAGTGACCTCAAACTGAAACTGTTTGATCGCCATTATATAATGTAGTTTGATTTACACACAGTTTCCACCAGATAACTTATATCATAAGACAGAGTGTTGTACTGCATTATTGTACACTCTATTGACTCTCGCTAGTGACTACTGAGTCACGAATATGCAGCTATGCCCCTCGCACTGGTCTGTTAGGAAAACTGGCTATCGGCCCGTAAATTTGCAACTATGCCCAATTCACGTGTTCATGTCCACCCCTCATTCCACCTGAAAAACTGAGTCAACATCCCCTCATGATAACTGAGATATTGAGATCAGGACAATGGCACGACATTGTCGTCACCTTCTATAGATCTTGGCACTGCTTCTTGTAAAAGCATTACGCTGCCATCACATTTGTAACATGACACGGTTTCGTAATTGTCCCATTTCATTATTAACCATGAGTTCTCTAAATAATCTTTAATAGTGCAGTATGCTTTACTCATGATTAATGTTTTAGCTGCGTTTTTAAACACATGTATTTTAGTGAAATTTATTATCTGCCTGAGTAAGCAGTTACTCAGTTTTATTCCTTGATAGAAAGTGCATACCTGGCTTTTCTGTCTATTTTGCCTTGATAAATCTAAGTGCAAAGTGGTTCTTGTTTCATGATTATGTATAGAACTTGATTGGTTGGTTGATCTGCGGGAGGAAAGAAAACAGCGAGGCCATCGGTCGCATCGGACTAGGGAAGGATGGGGAAGGAAGTCGGCCTTGCCCTTTCAAAGGAACCATCGCGGCATTCGCCTGAAGCGATTTAGGGAAATCACGGAAAACCTGAACCAGGATGGCCGGACGCGGGTTTCAGCTGTCGTCCTCTCGAATGCGAGTCCAGTGTGCTAATCACTGCGCCACCTCGCTCGGTTATGTATAGAACAATTAGTGAAATACTTAACAATATTTTCCATGATTTAAACAACGGATTTGTAAATGTACTCTCTTGGTACAGTAAAGACATCCAGTTTTTACCACTTATAGTTAGTATTCTTACGAGAATCCCATTGCCAAGAACAGAGGGTCCACAGGAATTGTATGTCACCACGAAATATTGGCTGTTACAAACTGATGATAAGAACCTAAGAGCGCAACATGATGATGACACTCTTCCTACGAGTATGGTTGTGTGTTCATTCCATGTTAAATGACAAACAATATTCATCGCTAACAATTTTGTGTTTCTTACACAGTCTAAAGATTTTTCATCTATGCTTCGTTTTCTCTCTTGATGCTGAAATGCAGCTGTTTGTTTTTCTTGTATTAAATACAAATTCATTGCATGCTATCTATACGTAAACGTCCTTCATGTTTTCACTTCCTTTCTGTAACAGGAGTTCCGGTGTTTTGTCAGTAACTCTGATCTTGTTGTCATCAACAGAGATAACTTTTTCTCCGCGTATAATACTGTCTACACTGTCTGAAAAGTCATTTGTATATATTAAGAACAGAATTCGACACAGTACACTACCCTGAGGCACATCTGTGTTTATGTGTTTCTTATCCGCCAACCGTTCTACAAAAATGCATTATCGGCAGAAACGTGTACTAACTCTACCTCTAACACCCTGTTTTCCATATGAGACTAGAAACATTTGTTTCATACTCCCGTGACACGTAGTCCTAGTAGCATTTTAGTAGTTTAGTATGGTCAACAATGTCACGCACCTTGGGAAAGTCGAAGAATATATCTCTAACACAGTCACCCCGTTATTGAACT
Organism: Schistocerca cancellata; assembly: GCF_023864275.1. NCBI lineage: Eukaryota > Metazoa > Arthropoda > Insecta > Orthoptera > Acrididae > Schistocerca > Schistocerca cancellata. The sequence continues at coordinate 350,289,510 of NC_064629.1, read as the reverse complement.
TCCCCAACTTCGGAAAAAACTGTGTTTCGTTAAAAAGGCTCTATTTATTCATGTAACTAATTAATATATTTTTCATGATTGATTCAATTATTTTTCAGAACGCAGACAGTAGTGAAACTGGCTTTCAGTTTTCAATACTCTTGGCATTACCATCTTTCTTAGTATGGGCACAACTCGTGCATTCATTAGGCACTCTGGTACAATACCTGAAATAAATGCCTCATTTACTATATTTGTTATTGGAGGCTGTACGCTGTTTATAAACCCCTTCATAACAGAGAGTGTAACTTCATATAGCCTGCTGACGTCTTATTTTTTATTTCTGTGTTTTTCTTATGACTTCAGACTCTGTTCTGGGAAAAACGACAGTGTGTTTGCTGTATAACTCTTTGTGGGTGTTACATGGATTTTAGAACGATTTTACCACAACTTCTCCGCAGTATCAGAGATATAGTCATTTAAAAAATTCGTCAGTTCCTGTAAAGTTTGTATTATTCTACCTCCACATTGATTTCTATGTTATTTTATTATTGGCTGCATTTTCCAGTATCATGTTTTATGACATACCATAACACTTTGCTTTTATTTCCTGCATTGCAGATCATTTCGTCATTAAATGATTTTTGGCAGCAAGCAGTACTTTCTTTATTTTTGTGCATGTGATAGTAATACAGGAACTGTGAGTTACTGTAGTGATTTTGTAAAGAAACTAGTTGTGTGGGAGGACTTTCTAATACCCGGAGCTATCCATCTACTTTCCTCACCTATTCATGTTGAAGTCACTCATTAGGAAAGGTCCACTCAGAAATAAATTTAAAGAACATGCAGAATTTAGAGAAGTTAGCATCTACATTGTTTTTCACATACATTTGATCCCAGATTTGATTTGGCAGTTTCTTCTTAAAAGTATGTAATTCACCACCCGGGAAGATACTTTCGTAGGTCTGCAGTTTTGTGGGTTTTACGAAACCTGTCTTTAGCTTTATTATCTGTCAGAAATTGTCAGTACGGCCAAGATCTTTTATTAATAATTTAAAATTTTCCTTCTCCATATCTCTGAGTGCATGATCTAAGCGTTGTTGTGAACTGCTTCTTACTCTAGTAGCAGTGTTACCATTGGTTCCTCCGCGTGGCTCCCCCCCCCCCCCCCCCCACACACACACCCCGTCGGAGGTTCGTGTCCTCCCTCGAGCATGGGTGTGTGTTTTGTCCCTAGCGTAAGTTAATTTAAGTAGTGCGTAAGCTTAGGGACCGATGACCTCAACAGTTTGGTCCCATAACACCTTACCACAAATTTTCATTTCCTTTTGTTCCACGCCAAAAGCGTTCAAAATATTTTGGAAGTTATTAGCAATATTTTCCTCAAGACATGTGTTATTGTTAAAGTCTTCATATCTTATTATGTTATTTTTTGGAGCTGAGACTCTTTCTAGGATTTCAATCAATCTGTTGAAGAAACTGTCCACATTACTACTAGGCACGCGGTACACTTACAGAATGATTAACTTCTTGAACACATCGAGCTTTGTTAGTTCAACACCTGCCAGTTCAGAACGTTTATCTACGCTAATTGTGATCAAATATTCCCTAGCTTAAAAATGTGTGACACCTCCGATATAAATACCGTATTGCCCACACTTTAAGGTAGTTCTGATTCCTGAAAAGAGCGAGGAATTACGCAAGAATTGATCTACTTAGGAATGAAAAATTCGCAATGAGTTTTATGTATATGCTATTAACAACGAAGAAACTGAATACACAGTAGGGTCGAAATATCTTAACAACATGGGAGACGAGAAACTATCCACGATAATCCTGGACTGCTATCCGAAAGGAAGCAAAGAGATGTCATAACCTTTATGAAGAGGAAACTGACGGATGGCCAAACTCCGTATGTGAGACAACGACAGCGTACAGAAATTTTATAACACTTCGTGACCTGTTAATTAGCATAAAGATTGCTTTGGTGTAGTCATTCGTATCACTTTTTGTATAATTCACAGCCTGGCAGTCTGTTACTTTATCATCACATTTTCTAACTTGTGTTGTGTGATGGTTGAAGCATATAGTGTAAAACAGTAGCCTTTAATAGTCAATTCCAGTAAGTATCATGCAATTTTATAGTAAAAATTCTGTACTTCGTTTTCTTTCAATTATGCATGTCCAGATTTTGGTTACGCAACGGATACTGGCGTTTTTCTTAGTCATTTTCTGATGCTGCTTCTTATATTTCGTTTGGTGTCATGGATGCGTCTGTCATGCGACGGTGCACATACGTTTAGTTCAGAATAGTTAGCGGGATGTTCAATAGCTAATGTTTCCGAGTTCTTGCTTTGATTAGCGACAAGTCAGTTTCATAATTATGGTGTATTTTCTCAGTGAAAAATATGGCAACTTTCTCACCAGATGAGATGGAGGAAGAGGTAGCCATTGTTTATGTCTGTATAGTGTACAAGTAAATCTCGGAGCTATGGTTCACACAGATCGCTGGACACGGACATGCTAACAAAAGCATAATCGATTCTAAATGTAATGCAGAGCGGTCATAATAACAGCCATCTATTAATGGTAAAAAATGTTGCCAAGCCAGTGTTTATGTAAATAGTAGCTTAAACCCTCAGCTGTAGGAAAGGCAGCGTATATCTCTGTCGTTTCATGTTTTCACACGATGTGAGTTTTTCAAGTTGTGGCACTGTGAACAGGCATACAAGAGCTGTGAATTGTAAAATATTGGTCTTTTCACTTTAAGAAGTACAAATTACTTTTTGGCTTAGCGTAAAGGTGAACCAGGATTCTTCAACAGATATCCGAAACCACTTGCACCAGCCGCGCAGGGTTGGCGCGTGGTCTGGGGCGCCTTGCACGGTCCGCGCGGCTCCCCCCGTCGGAGGTTCGAGTCCTCCCTCGGGCTTGGGTGTATGTTTTGTCCTTAGCGTAAGTTAGATTAAGTAGTGCATAAGCTTAGGGACCGATGACCTCAGCAGTTTGGTCCCATTAGACCTTACCACAAATTTCCAATTTCCACTTGCACCATAATACTATTCATTCAGCCCTTTAAAATCTTAAAGCATAACTGGCAGTGTTCCTCTGTAAGCCATTGGTTCTCTGCTGTTGACAACAACTATCTTTTTACCGTGGTATTACGTCGCTGGGAGGCGGATTACCCGAGAGCTGTGACGTGCCACGAGACATATATATTTTCTGTTTTGTATTTTTAGTTTTATCGTGAGTGAGGAAAGACTTTCAAGCAGGCTGTATCACTTCACTTCTATAAACGATTTACATGTATATACACATTTGTTTACACAAGTATGAAATAATAGTTTAGGCACTGGAAGAACTTAATTGTTTTCGAGGAACAGCCTATAATTTGTGCATAAAAATAAGTTAATATGAATGATTCATTACAATCAGGAAGCGCCATTTACTAATATTACACTAACATGTTTCATTAACAATTTAAAGCCATACTCAAAAGAAATAAGTCATAATACAAAACGCTTTTGTCCAGTAGGCAACCTCTATATTTGATAAAGATAAATACAATTATTTTTAAATAAACGGCTGATATTCAACACTTCATTGTGGAATTAAATGATTTTTGAAGGTAGTATATCGATTACACCCAAGGGCGCCCATACCCATGAGCAAAGTTAGGCAGCACGCCTCCCCCTCCCCCCGCCCTTCCCATCTCTAAGGGGCAGGAAGATATATAGTGTATCCAAGTGTTTTTCTTTCAAGAAAACGATTTAGAAGACTGCGTTACACGGGTTTCTAACAGGGCTGGAAATGGAAATTTAGCACGGCTACTTGCACGTCGCCATTCAGCATTCAAAATATTAAAAATACGCCCTATCGCCAGTTCTATCCCACCCAAACGTACAAACTGCCTTGTAAGTGTCCTTGGTTACAGCCAAACTTTTTGTCATCGAAATAAGAATAAAAATTGAATACCAGGATGGTCGAAGCTATATTTCGACACCACTAGTCTGTTGTATGACGTCTTTATTTTCTAATGCTATTGCCACTGGTAACATTCAATTTCGACTGATTTTTAGTGGGTTAACATCTCTGCTTGACTGTAAACCCTTAACACATTTAACTGTTATTATTTACTCTACATATTCGTTTTCACTTCCTTATCCACTCCATTACTTTGAAATTCCAAACTACAAGCGTTCTCTCTCTTTTTACATCATTCTTTTTTTCTCATATCTCCTGAACGTTAATGGTGATTCTCCCCGCAATCCTTTCTGTTATTATATTCAAATACGACTCCGTGAAAAAAGATACTAAAAATTGCTCTTCGTACATTACTGCACATAACTCAACCTTCAAAGCACCATCGAATCGTGTTTCCAGCGGCTTAGTGGGAATGCCAGTAGTGGTGTGCGAACATTTCCGCCTTTGACGTGGTCGCAAAGCGCAAGGAAGCCAACCTACGCTGGCGCTCGCCGTATGACGACCTCTGGCATTTTGCGTGGGTGTATGCTCCGGGGACGCTGCGCCGCGTATTGTGCGCTGGACCTAGTTTCGCTCTGTGTCGGGAAGTTGGCGTTCACTTAAGGAAATGCAGGGTATGCTGCCAACACCTTTTTCCTCTTCTCTGACACGTACACAAATTGTGTGCACTAAGTGTCATGCAGCAGTTCTAAGCAAGTTACCGAACACACGTTGTAAACATGATAGCGACTACTTGAGTCTCTGTTTCTGTCTATCTGCTATACAGGGAAATGTCGCAATACTTAATACTAATTTTAAAAAAATAGATTCTTAGCTGCTACAGTTCCTTGTCCTCTAACAAATACGGGATTCAGGTAGAAGGTTTCATTTATCAATGTTTGTTCTCGATTAAAGGCACTGATAGGGTCACTAAGGGCATAAAGTGAGGGATGCTTGCAGGACAAGACGTTTTTAATGTTTGAAATAGGATC